>NC_085137.1:477662404-477993019 GCF_035046485.1 Aedes albopictus | reverse complement strand
GGCAAATAAGTTCAAATGCAAAAATAAAAAAAAAGATAAAAATAATATAATATATAGTTCCTCTAAGAATTGCTTCAGGTGCTTGCCAATAATTTTGATCTTATTTTTTTTTTCTTGAAATCCTTCAAAGTTTTTCCATATGTATTTCACCACAAAACAAGTTTGAAAATTTCGAAAAATTTATAAAATGCTAGATGAATCTGAATCTATTATATTTTCTTTTAGAAATTAGCCTTTAAGGATCGATTCTGGAGCTTGCCACTGAACTTGATCCAAAGCTAGTCCAAAAAATTAAGATTTTACAATTGACTTGAGGGGATGCAAACATAAGGCTGAATCTTAAAACGCTCAATGCACATTAGGTTGCACCGAAATGACTGAAACTATGTGACAGCTACTGATATTTTTTTAAATTATTTCTTCTTTGAAACATTCCAAAAAGTCTAAAACTATCAATGACTAGTATTTTACATAAAAAAAATCCTGATTATTTTTACATGCCTCTGGAGTTTGCCAAGGAATTGCTTGGTATTGATTCTATCCAAGACTACCGAAAAAATCCCTTCTGAAGCTTGCCATTGAACTCGATACAGTACAAGGAGTTCTTATCAAAATTGTTGAAAATTTTCTTGGGACATCTCATGTTTGAGTGGTAAAAATGGTTACCAGTAGGCGAATTCCGGCGCACTATTTCTTCGAAGAAAAGAAAATTTTCTTGCTGGGTAACAATGAAAGAAAATTTCTTCTCTTCAAAGAAATTGTGCGCCGGAATTCGGCCACAGAATGGCTGAAAAGAGCAAAAGAATAGACAATTGTTTAAGCTGCTTTGAAATGGGAGTGTCACAACAAGAGGTTTTAGTGTCCATAGCAGCATTTAGATGGAAATGGGTTGATACTAGGGTGACACAATCAAAAGTTTTCAGATTCCCAACTTTAAAAGGTTGGTCAAAAAAAAAAGTAGAACAATAGTAACACAAAGAGCAGATTAATTTCAATAAGTGCCATCAATTGCAGAGATTTGAAGCACCATTATCAGAACTAAACGCGTTTTGTTTTGGTTTCATAATAGTTCTACGGGCCACGCTGAAGCTAGTTAAAAGTTACAAAAAGTGAACTGTGTATATCCCAAGCAGCACCTGAAACATCATCCTAAATGTTGCTTTCTATGCTTTGGTCCAAAAGAGTTGCAATAAAAGCACACGCAACTTCAATCTTGTCAGTTGAGTTGCATTTAAACTCTGAATATCATTAAGCTGTGGCTTTGTTTCATAGGAATCACAAATAACATCGTGTTTGACATCGATTTATGGAGGCGAAGCTTACATATTCCACATCTGACTCTGGTTTGTTTGTTCAAATTAGGTTCCAAATGTGTTGCGGAAAACTTGCGTGTCTTTTCATTTTGACAGTTTTCTAACTTGTGACAAAGGAGGCGTAATGGAGTAACGCGTAACTTTCGTAGCTTTTACGGTGTGTTAAGCATCAAATGTCTCACAGAGCTTCTGGTGCAGTATGTAAGGCTAGTGGTTAATACTCCTGGTAGTCGTGGTTCGAGTCTGGACTTTTTTCCTTTTTTTCACCATTGCTCCTAGCTCAAGTTGCATACTGATTTAGAATCTGCGCTTTTTGCATTTCAAAGTAGAAGCAATTGTGTTCTGTTGCCCTTAATACGAACAGTGTTTAAATTGGACTGATGTTGCTGGTACTGGCTTTGAAACATGTCGTGTTGCTTGGGATTATTTACATCTTTATCATTTTTTTTATTTTGCAGTTTATCAATAATATTTTTTGTTTCGTAATTCCGGCCAGAAATCTCCTAATTTTGCCCCAAGTGTTTCTCCATAGGTACAAACCACAGATACAAACCACGACAAAAGTTTTCACAGGAGTTCTCATAGGAGCTGCTCGAATAGCTCATAAATCAAATCCGGTGGTCATTTCTTGGAGACCATGTCGAAGTTCTTTAAAAATTTTCAAAATGTTGTTTTTCAAAGGAAAACATCTGGGTTCTTTCTGGGAAATTCAAAACAGTTTTAAGAAAACTTGTCAAAAACGCCTTTATGGACTGCTTTAGGTTCAGCTGGTCTTAGAAACTCCTTCAATACATTCCCTTAGAAGTAGAGTTAGAAATCAAAAAATGTCAATTGATTACAAGCCAATTTCACTGCTCTTAGTAAGAACTGTTTATCGATGTCATCATTATTTTCCCATTAATCAGCAGATTGAAGGTTTATATGCTCAAGAACGGATATTTCATTTAACTAATTCAAAATTTCTCAAAAGTCTTCCTGTTTTATTTTTCAGAAATTAATGTTTTCCCCTAAAGTATGGTGTTTAGATTTTTTTCTGAAATCTGCTTTGAGAGCATGTCTCTATATTCAATCTGAAAATATTTCAAAACTTCATGCAGGCCTTTTCAAATGTTACAAAAACATTTCAAGACATATGAAAAAACTTCTGTTAACCCTCGAGCGATGGCGCTGTTGTGTTTTGTACAACACGTTTAAATCTAGCATTTTGTTCTCAGCATTAGCGTAGAGCTATTTTCTTTTTTTTAATTTTTTTTTTCTATAATTTGTCAAAAAGTTCCTTGGACAACTGCTGCAAAATCGTTTCAGTGAACTCTTCAAAAGGATTTTTTTTTCAAGTCTGTTCCGAATGATTTCCTATGAAACTATTCAAAAATTTCCAGAAAAATCATCAAGCCCCAAATGCAGAAAACACTAGAGTTTTTTTATTTGGATTTTTGCTATAATTTGTCATGAAAATTCTCTAAGTGCA
Source organism: Aedes albopictus (assembly GCF_035046485.1). Taxonomy (NCBI): domain Eukaryota; kingdom Metazoa; phylum Arthropoda; class Insecta; order Diptera; family Culicidae; genus Aedes; species Aedes albopictus. Next base: position 477,990,238 of record NC_085137.1, on the reverse strand, counting down.
GCTTGGGCGGCATATCATTCAGTGTGATCTAAAACTTTTTCAGGGATCATCCGTGCTAATCATAAAATGTTTGTCCATGGAAAATGACAAAAAAAAATTACGAAACATAGCCAATTTGTTTTTTGTTCGAAAGTTTTTCTTTTATTTTTTGTTTGAATTTGTAATCTTCAAAGGATTCACCAGAAACCTGCGTAATCGATTGCTCCAGGAGCTTGTCCGTGACCTTGATTAAGTACTTTCTCATGAATTTCTTCAAGCCTCTTGCCAAATGATTATTTACAAAACCATTTCGAAATTTCTCAGAAATTCATTTTAAACTCATTTTTACATTTTTCCAATATCCTAGTTTTGACCAGCCTTTTTCTTATTTACTCAAATATTTTTTCACTTCTAGTAATTTTCAGAACCCCTTCATAACTTCCTTGACGCAGGCTTCCAGATCTACTCTCAGAAATGTTAAAAAAAAGTTTTCGGAATAAATTTCTGGTAAAAATCTTAAAACCGCTCAAGAAAAGTTCACCAGAACGAAACGAGGGAAAATTCTCCTAAGGATTTGAAATAATTGTATATTTGGAAGGAACATCAGGTTCTGAAATGGCAAATTTCAGAAGATTGCTTTGGAAATGCTTGCCTTTCAAATGTTTCTTCGCGTTTCTGATTGATTCGAAAAAAATGGGGAAAGCTCAGTTTTATGAGAAACACTTTTTGGAAACATCTATGGCGAATGCAACAATAATGTCTTGTACTCAGAGTTCTCAGAGAAGCAAAAGTCTGGAAAGAAGAGAGTCTGAATCTTCTTATTCGCCCTGCCACTCACTTTACGTCCACTACGATTTCTCTGCTGTTTTGCATGAGATTGAATTTATATCAGGTAGGGATAGGGCGTAACATAGGTTTACTATCTGTAAAAATCATCATAATTGTTTGCAGTGGGTGTTAAGTTAGTGGCCGGTCGTAGTAAGAGCGTATTCAAATCGTATAACCAGAAATGGATGAAAGTATCGGGAGTAAGCTTGTTCGAGAAATCAGAAATCAATACATAAATGGGAAAAAGTTCTTTGCAGCTCCTCGCATTGGTAATATTATGAAATTAAAGAAAACACTAAAAGAGGCTCTGCGAACAATAAATAAATAGAAAGAACTCAGCAAAAGGAATTTTAAGCAATTTGGACAAATGAGCTTTGTTAGTCATGTTTAGGGCCATTTTCGAGATTTTACTAGAAGAACCTTTGGATCAATTTTTAGAACTTTTTAGGAAACCATGTCACAATACTAGAAGAGACTCTGATATAATTTTCTGATATTTTTAGATAGAATATCACTATCCAAATTTTAAAATTTCTTAAATCAGGCTAGAAGAAAACAAAAAAAATAAATTTGGCGCTGTATCGGCAGACAATTACCTTTTGTTACACCTCTAGGGTCAAACTAGAATTTTAAGTTACTTCTGCAATCGTGTGCCAACTCAAAACGTTAGATTAGAACAATGGCAGTCAGAAATGATTTCCAAGAGATTTATTTGTCTTCCTCGCCTGGAATTTTGTTATGACAAGGTTGATTTCAAATGTGGAATGAAAATCTGCCGACATTTTTATATTTTTCTATTTTTACTATAAATTAAATTTGAAATTTGAGAAATTTTGAGGTATAATACGTTATTCAAAAGCAGACATAGTGAACTTCTTCTTTGAAATAGGCTGACCTAGCGAGTTCTTACTCAATATGACACTCACAGAATTGAGCGATATTTGCCAACTGTTTAAAAAAAATTAAAAAAATAAAAAAATATGAAAACAAGAACTAGAAACCACTAAACGATGCCGAAATTGCATGACCCAATAACAACATAATAATATTGGGTGATTCTTATGTTTTTCTCGTTTATTCTGATTTATCGTTTTGATAGAGTTTGAGGTAGTATTTGAGTTGTTCTCGAGAAGAATTTCTGACCAAATTGAGCTTAACAAAAAACACGTTTCTAAAATTGGGATGAAACTAACACTGGGCGATTATCTACAACCTAGATCACTACTTACCGTCAATTTCATCCTGAGAGGCGGCTTGTTCATCTTCCAATTGGTATGGAACTTCGTCAGCTGATCGATCGAGCCCAAAACATAAGCGTGTTTACAACATTGACGTACATCGGGGAGGGAAAACATGGAAACAAAATCGGAAATAAAAAGGAAAAAATAATGCCAAATTATAATAAGAATCAAAACATAAAAAAACAGACGGAAAACAAGAAACCTCGGATCCTCCTAGTCTATGCGATCATCTTCGATCGAAGTTCGGCGACTGACGGGCGGCCGGGTGCCGCTAAGCCAGTAACCGTAACGCCGAACGTACGGAATCAAAACAAAAACACCGAAAATCGAACAATTTGGGCAAATCAAATCCGTCGTGGCGATCGCGTTGCTCAGCGGGAGCGTGCATTCAATAAGGAAACTAGCGGCTCCGTAATAAAAACAAAATTCGGAAAGGCGAGCGCGCACGGTGCGGTTCATGATTTTCCGCTTCGTCGACTCCTCTCCTCATCGCTATAGAACTCGCCGCTCGCGTTTCGGTCGATGTGTCGGAAGTAACTGTAGTGTTGTGCGGTGCTCGCCTCGCGAGGTGACCTTAGACGCAATCAACCGCAAACCCGTCCCGTCCGGACCTGTGTTCACAGGCTTCAGTTCGACTTGAGTCGAAATCCTTTCGGATCGAAGGTTATCCGTATCGCGATCGCACGAGACCAGGAAGAGGATCGTTGCTTCACGAGGTTCACAGGGAGGGGATAAATGGGGACAACTTTCAAATTACCTTGCAGCTGCTGTTCTTGGACGGCATCATCCAAGTTGGGATCTTCTACTCGGGAGGCGGCGTCGTCGATCAGGGTTAATCGTAAGGATCGGAAACCAAATCAGGAACAGAATAAAACAAAACGAAACGAAAAAAAAAAACGGAAAATAAATAATAGGACACAATGGTAAATAATGAGAACGTAAGGGTACACAGAACCAGGTCTATGTCGATCGCGAGGTAATGATCGTTAATGACACCCGCCGTGACTACACAGTCAGTGTGGTGAAAGGCACAGTTGTTGTCCACTTACCGTTGGCCTTAGTGCGGGCCTCGTCCAAAACCGTTTGCTTGGTTTGCTTGACTACGATCGTCTCAAAGCGGGCGTCATCGACTAGGGAACGGCGGCGAGATGGGTAACCATTCTGGAAAGGAAAGAAAAAAAAACGGTTCGAGGTTAGTCCTGATGGATGATCGAGGAGGATCGAGTTCAAGGTGTTTCCGAAGGGACGAACCCAATCTTCAGTTCGATGGAAAAGACTTGCGAATTTCCAACCAACGCCAGACAACGGAGCACGTCGTGCCATCGTGACACTACTGACAAGTCGCGATTAAGTCGTTGCGGTCGGACAGAATGAATCTATAAATACTGACTCAGAGGTGATCGATCGATCACCGATCGATCGGACGTGTAGAACCATGAGTAATGTGCGTTTTCTAATGCACCACCACCGCACATGTGCGTCCGAAGTACGCCGCAAACATCCTCCAAAATGGTCATTTCCAGTTGGAGTTTCAAGGGGTAGTCAATCAGGCAGTATTTAGCAGTAGTAAGCATGCGTAAGGGCACTTCAGTACCGATTCCGCGAGATCCAATTAGGAGTGGTTTAATCGATCAGGTTGAACCGGGGTTTGCAGCTGGTGAGAACTGCGAAGCATTTGCTCCAATGGACTTATCCACCGATGAACCGAATTCATCGCGGTCCGAGAATTTTGACACTAGAGCGGCGTCTGTTCCAATCAGAATCGTCCAATTCTGATTGGAAACGGCCCCGCTCTAGTGTCAAAATTCTCGGACCGCGATGAATTCGGTTCATCGTTGGATAAGTCCATGGACTTATCCACCGATGAACCGAATTCACTCGATCCGAGAATTTGGACACTAGAGTGGGGTCATTTCCAAAAAAACATGGCCGCGTGACAGGAGGCTGGTCTTTACCGCGTTTTTGCATTTTTCTTTGTGTTTTTAGTTCGCACTTGAGTGGAACGCTGATGGAAGAGTGAACGGTCGTCGGTCGTCAGTGACAAGCAGGGCGCGGAGGCTGAAACTTGCCGCATTTCGTCGTTCCCGCGTTTTTGCATTTTTCTTTGTGTTTTTAGTTCGCACTTTGTGTAAATGATCGACGATGGCTCGGTGGCAAGAGACCACATTGCCCGCATTGTGGTGCTCGTGTCCGTCGTTATTCCGAGTTCGGAAATGCTGAGACCAAAGCCAAACATAGAAAACCAGCTGGTCAGGATTACCCGGTGAGTTCGTTCCTTATTATTACTTTTTATATTTGCACATGACATATATGGGGATTTCGGAGGGGTAGCCTAAGGAAGTTAAATGAACTGGTTTCCGGGCAAATGTTCGTGGGGTGGCCAGACTTTGTCACGAGATAACAATTATCATGTTGTTTTCCGAAGGTCTCCAGTGAATTTAGCTTACCCTGCTACAACAAACCATCAGGTAGATCATTCCGTTCCGGTATGACTCTGCAGCCATAGGTAATCCTTGCGCTGATGGTGGGTACACAATCATCATCATCATCATCACTAGAGTGGGGTCATTTCCAATCAGAATCGTCGAATTCTGATTGGAATTGATCCCGCTCTTGTGTCAAAATTCTCGGACTGAGTGAATCCTTTTCATCGCTGGACTTGTCCACAGTAGAGCGGGCCCATTTCCAATTAGAAAAGCTAGATTCTGATCGGGAACGTCCTCGCTCTAGAGTCAAAATAGACAAGTGCACCGATGAACTGAATTCAACGCAATCCGAGAATTTCGACACTAGAGCGGGTCATTTCCAATCAGAATTGTTCAATTCTGATTGGGAATCGTTCACTTCTGATTGAAAGCGGCCCCGCTCTAGTGTCAAAATTCTCGGACCGCGATGAACTCAGTTCATCGGTGCACTCGTCTATTCTCGAACGGAGTGAATTCGGTTCACAGTGCCATGCAGTGAGAGCCATTCGGTTCGCATTCATTCTCTGCGCGTCATTCTTCCGCTGTCGGTAGCCACTCTCTTGGTGTTTTACATCTCCGACTTTTGGGTGAGTGAATGAGTTTTTTCATGCATGATTACCTACTTGATTGCTTGAATCGTTGATTCATGATAGAAGGAGAAATTGCACTGAACCGTTGATAAACAAGTTGAAGTCTAAGCCTCTTTAAGATTTAAGAATGATCCGTGAACCACATCCTACGAACCCCTGACTAATCGGTGTTGTCTTGCGTAAACCCAAACCACCCAAACTTGCTTAATCGCATTTCTAAGAATCCGTACGTTTGCCTTTTCAACCAGAACAGATCATGAACCGCGCGTATCCAATCCGCATGCTGACGAAATCCGTTCGTTCTGAAGGAGGGAAATCAAGTTCCGCAGTTGGATTCGAGACCCTAAACAACAACAACCGGCTCTCGAATGCGGAAATCGGAGCAGATTATGAGTGACGAAGGAATCCGATGAAGCTGTTCGCCCCCATCAATCCCACTGACAGGCTGACTGACTGCACTCACCGACTGACAGTCAGTGAGTCTATGTAGGTTTATGAGTGATGCCGCAGCCGCAGCCGGGTGGAGGAGGACTGGGCACAGAAAAACTCCTGAGTCATTAGCACCGCTGCTGCTGCTCACCTGTTTGTGTAGCCGGAATTGACATTCACCTTCGAAAAAACAATTACTATTTATAGAGCAGCAGCGCGGTGGCGATTTATTAGCTGCTAGTTGAGCTAGCGATCATATACCGCGAGGAGAGGTGTGGGCAACGAAGCGTGAAGCGATCGATCGAGCGATCGTTGCTGCTGCTGCTGCTGCTAACTCGCGGAGATCCTTGTCCCCTTAAACAGGCCGGCGCGGGCACGGCGCGTTTCGGTGAACGAGTGCGCTCACTAGCGTTCGTTCTAGCTAGATTGTAGGTCATCCAGTGGTCATGTTTGGGGTTCAATGTAATCCCCCTGGTTTGCCGGGCGGACGCTTATATGGGATTGGCCGGTCGGTGACTGGCGAGGGAAGGCCATCAAGAAACGATTTGTTGAAACGCGGGGGTTGAGCGATTTTGACGGGCAAATCGGACGTCGTAAAATTGATTTCAATTTTGTTACGACAACGGGATGGGTTCTTGATGGGCTTCATGAAATGCTGTCTGTTTTTCACGGGTTATTGATTTTTAAGGGCTGTGAACATTCGTCGTTTTATTAAAACGTATCGCCATGCGGAAAATTGATTCAGTTCAATTCTAATTGGATTTCGATGCTAAGAAGGTAGTGAAAGTTGTTTCTAGGATTGAATTTTAATGAAAAATCCATCAAATCGCGTTCCGCTTGTTAACTTTGACATGGATTGCGTAATTAGAAATAATCAGTTTGTAGCTTTTACATATAGACGAGTGCACCGATGAACTGAATTCATCGCGGTCCGAGAATTTTGACACTAGAGCGGGGTCGCTTCCAATCAGAAGTGAAAGATTTCCAATCAGAATTGAACAATTCTGATTGGGTACGACCCCGCTGTAGTGTCAAAATTCTCGGACCGCGATGAATTCAGTTCATCGGTGCACTCATCTATAGACGAGTGCACCGATGAACTGAATTCATCGCGATCCGAGAATTTTGACACTACAGCGGGGTCGTTCCCAATCAGAATTGTTCAATTCTGATTGGAAATCTTTCACTTCTGATTGGAAGCGACCCCGCTCTAGTGTCAAAATTCTCGGACCGCGATGAATTCAGTTCATCGGTGCACTCGTCTATTCTCACATTCATTTACTAAAATCGTTGATCTACAGAAAGACAAACTAAACATTTCGAACTGTTATCGGTTCATATTAAGGTTAAGGAAACACTTTAAAACAATGCTGAACAGTTAGGTGGCGGTAGTGTGAACTCAAGTAAAATTGACAAAAACGCTATCACCCTGCTACATCGAACAGTTTACCACAGACAATCAGACGTAACATTCTTTAAAACGTCTTGGCACATGCATTTAACAATCAATTCAAATTTTATTTGATTTCTGTGATCCATCTATCAGATGCGCTAGTGTTCGATCGCTTTGACGTTTGCCAGTGTACACGTTGCTGAATGATGCAAATGATAATAACAGGCGATTTCTGTAGTAGTGTGCGTGTAAGATAAACGTCAAATCGAAATCCATCATGGCCGACAGTGTCGCGCGCGGTTCCACCATCAGGTGGCAGTGGGCTCATGAAAAAGACAACGGGCAAATGTTGTTGATGAATTTCCTTCAAGAGTTGCGCCTGTTTGTCTGTGAGTTAACGATGAGCTCACAATAACAACGAAGATCCTCAAGTTCCGCTATACTGCTCCTTCTCTACAAGCAAGCAACTCAAAGAATTGTAAAAAGGTACAATATTTTGGTAAATCACAGAATGACGACATGAACTGTAGCATTTTTATAGGAACGCTATGGAAACAGATGTAATAGAGAACATTTGCCCGTCACTCAATTTCGGAGTTCGGCAGCAATCAGCTCAAACGAGGGCAACTGTAAGGCAGGGATGGCACGTGTGTTCTTTTCAGTGCTCGTGTACTGAAAAGGGCACGCAATTCACATTTCAGGCACTCAGCTTCAAGAAGAGTGAACCGTTTTGACGTTTTCGTTTGCGCATTCCAACGTCTCCATTCTCTCAGCGTTCATCGATGACGCATCGCCAAGAACGGTGCGTTAGTTACTCGGTGTTGCTCAGTACAGAAAAGAGAGCAAAAAAATAAATATTATGGCCTAGATTACGGCGTTCTATGATTTTTCTCACGCAGTTTTTCGACTGAGTGACTTCTGTTAGCTGTTGGTGTACAGTCAGTGCACGTAAAGAGAGAGAACCAGACGAGAATGTGTGAGGATGTGCGCACACAAGCTGTTTCTCTGTGCGTCATGCCATCTCTGTTCAACTGTTTAGGTGAAACTTTGAGGATCGGACAACGAAAACCGGGAGCCTATTGCCTATAACCTGCAAAGTTAAGAACGACTGTTTGTTTCTGGCGCTGTTTTCGATCATCTTAGGCTCTTACCTCGTAGGTTGTTTTTCAAAATTTTGAAATACAGTAGCTCAAGGCACAATTATCTTCAGATTCCAAAGAAAGTTTCCAAATATTTCATAACTATTGGATTTTAGTTAAAAAAAATCTGTAACTCGTCATAAATTTCGTAATACTGACTTAAACCTACTATCGTATGTTTAATAGAATGGTTCACCTATATAACCGATAATTGAAGTATTCAATCTGGAAACTAGACTGCCATAAAGCACAAAACTTCGGAAAATGTTCAATACTTCAGAGCTTCAGTAGAAATACGGTTTCAGGCACTCAGGTTTCATGAATAGGTTCAACATCGTTCAGCGGCGTTATTTATTCTTTGGTATTGCTGCTGACATGTGCAAATATGTCGGAATATTTCTAAAGATGTACATACATGTTTGTATGCGCACTCGAGTGCACTCTTTTACCATTTAATTCGATCATGTATAATAGCTGCTCATGGAATCATTGTTGATTTACACAATGTTCGGGTCTTTAGCTTCTGATCATCCATGATCAGGCTTGATGTTTGCTCTCACAATATGTCTCCAATACTCGTTTCAAGTTTGCTATCTGGTGAGAACATTCGCGAAATGATGCAATTCGCTTTCGACAACGAATACGTTTTCACCCTTCCTCGCTTTATCAAACCAACCTCTCGTTCGAATAGCAAACGAAAAGACTCGACACTGATCAGCATTGTTGGCTGCACCTTTTCGCCGTTGAGCTATTGCGTTCCAGCCAAGCCTGTCGCTTTCGATGCTTTTCGATCAGCTTATCGCGAAGCATCGTAGGCTGTAAACGTTATTTGTGTGGTGTCGGTACATGCGAATGATGCTTCTGTGTGCGTGTTGAGCGTTCGTGCAGTACATAGGCGCCAACTTAGGGGGGCAAGCATGGTTTTGCCACCCCAATATTTGACGATTTTTCGATTTTCCCATACAAAAAATCAGAAAAACCAGGCTTTGGCCCCTCAATAATTTGACCAAGTTGGCGCGTCTGGATCAGTAGCTTCTAAAATCAACCCATTCGGCGTTGTTCGGCTGTTCGGGTGAGGAAGTGGCGGCACTGACAGATGTGTGCAAAATCGTTTGTGAGTTACATCATATTCGTTTTGCCACCTCTTTGCCTCTGCTCATCGCTGAGCAGTGTACAGTTCAATCGCAAGCGATAAAAATTCAATTGATAAGTTGATTGAGCATTCGTGAAGCGATAATTTGCATCATTGAAGACTTTATCTTTGGTCGCTCCCATCGAAATCGTTTGCGCGGGAGCGAAGCACAAATAGAAAATACTCGAAAGACAAAGAGGAATGTCTAGTCATAAGTTAAGTATCAACACAAAGAGTCACATTATTGTTGCTCCCGTTATGTTGTTCGACAAGTTCAATAGCGCTGTTCACAGTCTGAACTCGCTGATCAGATGGCATGTCAAAATTTATTGTACGCTTGTAAATTATATGACTTAAGAACACATTTACGTCAACTCCTGATGTGCCTCACTTTCGAAATCTTTGGATCTTTTTCGTGCAAATAAATTCGCATATATTTTTCGTAGTCACATATTGCATGCAAGAGGGGGAAACATAATGAGAGAAATCGCTCAAGCTTGGGATACTGAATCTTTTTGCTCTGAGAAAGATTCTTTGTTTGTCCATAACTCAGTGATTAGATAATGATGAGCCAGAAAGTAGTGAAAGTATTTCATGAGTTCCGAAATTTCGATAAGCAGTCAGTCATTTTTTCTTGTAGACTACAACATTTTGAGAATCCTGATTCTAATACTGGAAAACAACTTTTAAATGAAGTCTTATGATGCATTGAAGAAACTTCAGGGTTTTGCTGAAGACATTCCACAATAAACTGCAGACTCTGCTAGAAACATGAGGCTTCCGGAATAACTTTTTGAACCGGCTTAAAATTCAACATTCTCGAACACGAGTAATTAAGTATAACAGCAAGATGCGAACACATCATAGAATGCTTAGAAAGACTTCCTAAAGCACTGCTGCAAATCTATCGGAAACTCCATGACACTGTAGAAAACTTCAGAATACAGATTACCGGATTACTGAAGAAATGCCAAGAATCCTATGATTTTGAATTCCATATCATGATCCCGATAAATGGGTAAGTTTCCCCATAACTATAGCTCTAGGGTTCCTTCTACAACAGGTAAAAAGTAAACAGAGGCGTTTCTGGCGAAAATTTCTGGCCGGGAGTTAGTTTCTCGAAGCAAAAAATAAGCAGTGACGTATTAGCGAGTAGATTCCGAAGGTTCCTTGTCGGGAATACGCTTTTCTACGCAAAAACGGGCGAGTCCACGGCTAGATTTAGAAGATTTCATGCCGAAAGTTTGTTTTTCTATGCAAAAAGTATACAGTAATATGCCACTATGCGGCTGAAAAAAGAAAACAGTGGCGTGGCTGAGGCTAGAATAAGAAGGTTTTTTGCCGGGAGTGAGTTTTTCGACGTGAAAGTAAACAGTGGCGTGTGAGCGGCATAATTGGGTTCTTTAGGGGTATCCAGATTATTCCATAATCAGAATCTCCGTCCAAAAATTAGTCGAAATCCAATATTTCATCATTTTTGGTGCCCGGGAACTATTTTTAAAATGCATTTAAAGTTTGTATGGGGATTTGTTTTTGTTCGGAAAGAACTGTCACTTTATCGATTGAACTGTCATTCTATACACAAAATAAAAGCTGTTTTGTTTATTTAACCATCAAAACTACGGTATTGGAACGCAATAAAATCACGTCATATTCAGAAGAATGAGCTCTTTCTATTAAGATACAGAAATAGCAATGTTTCGTTCACTGAACAACCCAATTGCGAAGGTTTCTTGTCGGGATTCCCAACTCGGGAATAAGCTTTTCTACTCGAAAAGTGGAATGTCAGCGTCCAGATCCCTAAGGTTCATTGCCGGGAGTGAGTTTTCTAGGCAAAAGTAAACAGTGGCGTAGCTGAGTTTAGATTCCGAAAGTTTTTTGCCGAGAGTTTTTGGACGTGAAATGTAAAAAGTGGCGTGTGAGCGACAGGATTCCGAACGTTCCTTGCCGGAAATGGGTTTTTCGACCGGAAAAGTAAACAGTGTCGTGCCTGCGACTAGCTTCCGAGAGTTTCTTGTCGGAAATGAGCATTTTGACGCAAAAAGTAAACAGTAGCGTGCCGAAAGTTCTTTTCAGAGAGCGAGATTTTCGATGCGAAAAGTAAGTAGGTAGTGGCGCATCCGTGACTAGAATCCATGAGTTCCTCGCCGGGAGTATGGTTTTAAATTCAAAAAGTAAACAGTGATGTGTCCACGAGTAACTTCTGAGAGTTTCTTGTCGGGAATAAGCTTTTCTACGCGAAAAGTGGCATGTCAGCGGCTAGATTCCAAAGGTTTATTGCCGGGAGTTTGTTTTTCGATTCGAAAAGTAAACAGTAAACAAGTAGATTACGGCTAGATTACGAAGGTTGCTTGCTGATTGTGAGTTTCAAAGGTTTCTTTCCAGGAGTGATTTTTTATGTGAAAAGTAAACAGTGACGGGTTACGGTTAGCGACAAGATTCCGAAAGTTCCTTGCTTGGAGTGAGTTTCTCGACGCAAAAAGTAAACAGCGGCGTGTCCGTGTATAGATTCCGAAAGTTCATCGATCACCTGGAGTGCATTTTTGGACGTGAAAAATAAACGGTAGCGTGTGCATGGCTAGGTTCCAAAGATTCCTGGCCGAGAGTGAGTTTTTCGACGCGAAACGTTAATTGTGGCGTGTCCACCGCTAGATTTTTTAAATTCCATGCAACTCTAACGCTTTTATTGAAGTCAGCAACACTGCGAATAGTAGACAAACAGTGCTCCATTATATACATCCATAGTTTCGTGCAAGAAGCTAGGACTACTGTGGATCATGGTCTTGTTTCAACTGTTACAGACAAACGATACTCTGACAGAAGCTCCAGGGTTCTGAAGGAGACTGTTTTTACTTTAACAGTAACTTAGGTCAGAGAATTCGAAGCTGTTTGATTCCGATGAACATTCCGAAAATTCCAGAGGAACCAGAACAATTGAACTAACGGTAAGTTTCGGGTGTAAACTCCGTAAAACATGGTAGAATCATCTCAATTCTGCTGTTGAAGACATCACATTTTTTGGCAGAAAAGCCGATGATAGCTGGTAGGGTCTTGATGTGAAAACCAATTTTGGAGTTCTTACTGCCTGCTTTCTGATCCAAACGTCATACTTCCAACATAAGTTTAAGTTCTTCGGCCGTTGTGGCAGTCATATTTGTATTTGTATTCTCTCTGATGTTTCTCCTTGCGTAGAATGGCAAACAAACTTACGAGTGTTGAAGACCACGGTATTTCTGCGGCAAGTTTAAGTCAGAAACTTCATAGCATCCATCGAAACTGCAGAACTCTGACAGAAATACACTAAATTCTGTTTTTACGCGATGGATGCGTCCGCGCAAAAAAAAAATGATCGCGTAAAAAAAGTTCGCATAACTTCGTGAAATCGCGTAAAAAAATCCAAGAGATTTTTTTTACGCGATTTGTCCTCCACAAATAACAAAAATAACGTAAAAAAGTCACGTAGCTTCGAGAAAATCGCGTAAAAAAAATCGTTCAAAATAAAATCACGTAAAAAAAGTCGTGTAAAAAAAAAGGATTTAGTGTATCATGCTCTGCAAATCTCAGAGTGAAGAAATGCGTCATCACATCTGCCAGATTAATGATCCCGTCTGGAAACGTGAGATTCCACAAATTACGAGATAAAAACAGGAACTTCGAAATTTAGATTAATAGAGTTCTTGTATGGATTCAAGATTAGTTTCTAATTTACAAGATATACCTTAAAAATTTGCAACATTGCCAGTGTCTTAAGTAGTCTAATGGCTAAACAATCGTAATTCCAGCAAAGACGTTTCGGCACCCTTTTTTGACAGAATTTTCACAATTCTGCTAAGCTTTGGCATCGAGTTTAAAACTACAGTAAAAGCAAGAGTAAAAGCTTCAGAGTTCTCGTGGCATGTTGAAGATCACCAGATCGCACCTGTAATTTCAGTAATGCTTTTTTGAGCTTCGAGTGACAGGTATTTCAAAATCCAATCAAAACTGCTGAGGTTAAAAATGCTGCATGTGCTGTATTTTTGCTTCCAACACAAGATTTCAATACAGAATTGATGACTACCCTCTTGAGGATAACTCTGGAACTCTAAAGTCAGGTAGCAAATATGTAAAATATGGCCCTATTTCCATAGTATTAGTTGAAACATAAAAATACTGGTTTGATCTAATAAAATCTATCGGAAGCTCCAAGATTTCAACGGGTCTTTCAAAGAAAGAACTCTCCAGGGCCTGAGGTGTCTGAAGAGAGGAAACAAAGAGATTTTCGTGGAATAGCCCAAATTGTGAGTGGAATTCCGAATTCTTTGAATAACACGCTACCGCCGCTCAGCACTAAAGTGCATAATTTCCAGACTACACCAAAAATGTGTAACCCTTGCACATTCACAAAATCAGCTCCTGTGTCCGCAAAATCGTTAAATTCGCAAAAATCTTTGCACAGCAGTCTAGCTTGGTTTACTAGTGACCTTGGGAAACAAAAAAAAAATATCGACATTTCGCATCCAGACGAGTGTACGAGCTGTTTTTGATAATGTGTAACTGTAACACATTTTTGTGTGGTCTGGAAATTATCCACTTATGAGTAGGGCTTACACATTCTATGTGCTGAGTGGTTTTAGCGTGCAGGACTTTAAGATTCCTGTAGCATTTCCAAAACTTTACTTGGTTTATGCAAGATTTTGCTCTAATAAGAATATCTAGAAAAATTCAAAAATTAATAAATCAGCACAACATTGGAGATGGCAAAACAGTTAGAAAATTCCGGTTTATAACTCATAATCAGGGATGCCATATACAGATTTATCTGTATTATACAGATTTTTGAGCATCCGTACAGATTTCATTTCATATGAAATACAGATTTTTGAGCTAGAGGAGCTATTTTATTTTTGTATGGGATACAGATTTTTGAAAATAGTGATACAGATTTTTCAAAAAATCATCTGGCATCCCTGCCTTAACTGACAAGAATTTACACAGACGAAACCTCACAATTCCAGTCGGAAATAGAAAGTTTGGCTCTGTCCAATTCGTAGTATGAATCAAGGTTGCAACCATTCATTTGCAAAGATTTACATTCACTTGCTATTATCTCAGTTCAGAAGCATGCTATCGAAAAACAATGTATGGATGAATTTAACCTTGTAGTTTTATCTGAAAGTTTGCCAAATAACACTGGGGCCGCACACGCATTCAAAAGTCGTGAGCGAGCTGTGAAGGCAACTTTCCACAGCGTGAATGAAATTTACATTCACCGCGTAGAAAGTTGCCTTCACAGCTCGCACACGACTTTGGTATACGTTTGCGACCCCGATGTTATTCGGCAAACTTTCAGATAAAACTACAAGATTAAATTCATCCATACATTGTTTTTCGATAGCATGCTTCTGAACTAAGATAATAGCAAATGAATGTAAATCTTTGCAAATGAATGGTCGCAACCTTGGTATGAATGGAACTTGGCTCCAGCACCTATATGTCCTCTTGAAATTTTCGAAACTAGCTAAACAAGCACACATTTTCCAACAAGAATTGAGTTCAATTTCGAAAAAAAATGACGTCCACTTCGATTCACGTGCTTCCATAATATGCTAAACCACGCCGCCAAGCCATGCCATTGTCGACCTCACGCCCAATCCTATCCAAAGTATCACCAATGAAACGCCTCTCGAATGCATCGAACGTGTGCAGGTACCTGCCTTCAATTTCTAACGCCAACCCTTCTCCGCGTCCGCGTACCTGACTGCTGCTGAGCCTTTCAGCCAAGCAAAGGACTCATGTCGACAGTCCATCAATCAATCGCTGTGCCTGCGTTTCGGGTCCACACCACTCTCTCCTACTACATAGTTCCAATGGCTGTGTAGAGTCGCAGTGTGCAAAATATAACAACTCTGTAAAAATCACCGCCGGCAACGTCGGCGACGGCATGCCCACCAGGTCGTTGCGTACAACGTAAACTGCATCGCTGCCGTTGTCCGTCATACCTGCGCCGTTTGCGTGTTATTGACATTGAAATCAGAACAGGTAGCTCGATGACAACAACAACAACAGCATGGCGGTGGCGGGCGGCAACATATTCTCCTCCTGAGCTGCCGTACCGCTGGTGGCTCGAATTCCGAATGGTTTGGATATCGTAGTGTCCGTCAAAGGCTGAACCAGCCGGCAACCGAAGCCAGCACGGTCCGACTGTGGAAAAATAAGGCACTTTTCGTAATGACCCGAGTTGTCGTCCACGTTAGGATACGCGGAAGCCTCAAGGATGTGCCTCATCATCACCCGCCACCACCGACCACCGCCGACCGGATCGCGTCCGATTGTGCCGTATCATTCGCTCTAACTGCTGCTCCAGGCCGCCGGCCGGGGTCAACCTGTTTCAGTGCGCTGTTCAGTTAGTGCTTTTCATGATGAGAATTCAATGTCAGTTCGGTGTGGTGCGCGCGCGAGTGCGCGATCGCCGTGGTTCGGCACGCCATCCACCACGAGATCGCGATCGCCGTGGTTTGCAGCGCCGCTCTGGGCTCTCGATTCGTCGAGGGGGAGTGCCACCGGGAGCTGGTTCTGAGCGGCGCGCGATAGACCTTGGACCAGGTGGCTGGCGGCTGTAGCTCTAAGGCTTGCCAATTTGGTGAAAGATATCGCCGCCGCTGCGCTGCTGCCGGGAACCAGTTCCCGGTGGGATAGGTCGGGTGGCGAATGAGACCGAAAGAAGTGGTCGAGGCAGAGCGAGACAAAGCTCTGGGGCTGAGCCGTCTGGCTGGGCGACAGGAACAAACAGTGCTAAATGAACGTAACCGAAAAGTGGGCATTTATGTAAGTGCGGTGTGCGTCGCTGTTTGACTAGAGATTGATGGACGTCGTTGGACCCAGAAATCCAGACACGGGAAGACAGCGGAAAGTTACGGTTGACGTATTCTAGGGGACGGCGGATATTGCCATGTTTAATGTATTTGCCGATTGCGATCTTCCGACCGAGTTGTTGACTCGGTGGACTAATGTGGCAAGGATACGCGGGGGTTCAACCCTGGATTTGGGTGACAGAACCTTCTCGGAGGAGATCATGATCACTGGGTTGAGTCAGTGACGGAGCTCCGGTTAACTAGTTTCCAATTATCCACTCACCACCGTCGCCACCGCTGCAGCCGTGTGAACTGCTGCTGCTGTGGTGCTCGAATTCTTCTGGCTTCCATTCGGTAGCCGTGCAGTGGGTGCTGCTGACTAAATTGGCATCTCATTTCCATACTATTAGCGTTCGCGTGCATAAAGAGCTACCGCGATTCGGTCAGGGATGGATTCGGGGACTTGGCGATCTTGGAAGTTTGCTTGGGTGCGATGCTCCGAGCAGATAGGTCTACGGAACTGAAGTCCTAGATCCGTATCTGTTCGACATCCCCAATCATGGTGTTTACAAAGTGTTGTACGATGATCTTTCCGCTGCGCGCGGCGGCGGGCGATCGTAACTTCTCGTAAGCGGGTCAATTCTGAACGTGGCGAAGGGGGAGGGTACTTACTGAATGAAAGTGAATCGGATCTACCGTGTGCCCCAGCAGCGCACGGATAGATCTTCGGAAAGCATGTTATAGAGGCTTGCATCAAAAACATAACCTCATCGAATTCTCATACGATTTGTAAACATTGCCCTCAAATTTTTTTTGAGGGCAAGGACGGCTTTATGGACCGACGCCGAAGGAAAGAAAGAGAAAGAGACAGTGATGACGTCAGCGTGCAAGCGCTCATGAAATTTTATTATTTGACCGCGCACTGTTGGTGGCCCGATCGCGATCTACCTAGATGACCGTGAAGTTCGACCATTGATTGGTTATGTCGTGGAGGTAACAGCATCACCGTCATCACATCGCTTAATTGCCATCGTCGATCGCTCGTGCCCAGTGTTCTAGATGATCTAGATCTAGATCAAGAAGGCAGAACTTCGCGTCGTCGTCGAGGCTGTTGGTTGGCGTGTTCTATTCTGAGATCTGGATGTAATTGCGGTTTCGTGTGAGCGCTCGGTTATATAAAATCCGAAGCCGCCTCCCGCTCCTCATTATAGGGTGTATGTGAGAGGGAAACTTTGTATCGTTAGGGGAGGGAAGATTATGATCATTGAGATTAATAAATGATCGATCGTTCGCGCACTCGAGCAGGTGTGGAGAACAAAGGAAATAGTTTCGCTAGCTGCTCCCGCACTGTGACTATTCGATTTTGTTCGTTGGCTACGGACGGGAGAAGGGGTTGTAGCGTTCGTTGATTAATGAACTATGAGTTGTCCGGTTCGAAGTAGGAAGTAACGCCAATTCTGAGATTCTTTTGTTTCATCTAACTAGCACACGAGAACGGAATTTTTCTTCTAAATACACTAGTGCGTGTTAACTCGTTTAGCCAATTCTCCGATGAATTCATCGATAAACGTTCTACACGGAAACCACTTTAACTGAGACACATTTTAACTGAGAATTTGAGATAGTAACTTCTCCGCACAAACTTTTGATTAAACCCCTTAATCTCACTTTCCCAGCACAACAATACTAACCTCGATGCTGTAGGATTTCTTGATGGCGAACATTTCGCGGTTCTTCTGGGCAGCAGCAACAGCCATCATTTTCTGTATGTGTTTACTGGGTTTCTCCTTAAAACTCTCGTATAAGATTTGAAGAACTGAGCTTTTTTCCAAGCTACTTTCCGTTATCCGTTGGGATCACTGTTTTACCGCAAAATGTTCTCTTTTGAAACTTGTATTCTATTTTCTGCAAAGTTGCCTTTCACTTTCAAACACTTCGGTTTTCAGCGCGAAATTGCTCCAAAATGTCGAATTGTACCGTCTAGTGCTAAAACTCGTTGCTATCCTTGTTTATCCTCCTGTGATGACCACGAGTTGTGACTGGAACTCGTTTGTCTGGGAAAATTTTCTTCACTTTACAGATATCACACTTCTGTTACAGCAAAACTACCTTCCTCCAAGTAGAACTTTGTGAAACTTGTTTGAGTTAGCGAAAATTACGAACAATTCTTCCTTCTGTGTTACTTTGCAAAAAGCAAGCAAACCAATGAATGCATGATACCCTTAGGTTGCTATCAGTTTAAATACCTAACCGACCGATGCCAGCAAACGACGCCACCGACGGCGACCACCACGGCCGGCGGACCCCCCTACCCGGACGTGCAACAATCACACACCGCTGCCGCAGCGCAGCCGCGCGACGTCACTTCGTTGCACGACCGTCTTCGCCGTTGAGAGCGAGAGCCGCATCGATCCGACCGCCACCGCGCGCGCCGACAACACGAAGCACGTGATTCTCCTCGCGCTGGCTGTTGCTCCGTTCGCTCTCACTCTCTCTGTTTCCACAGAAGACTCACAACGCAGCATCCCGCTTTGTCCTGCTGTGTGTGCTACAAGACGCACCCCATCGAACAAAACATTGCCAATTTTTCGGGAAAGGTGGGCTTGTTGCTTTCGGGTTTTGGGGATTCCTGTTCTTTTTTCTTTTTTTGTTGCGAGATTGCCAAAATCCGGCGTCGAGGAAGCAACAAGTTGTCGTCGACGTCGTTGGAGTCGCTGCTGCTGGTACCTCGTCGCGTCGTACACCTCCGACAGGTCTCGTGATTCCGACCCGCGCTACATACATGGATTTGGGCTCGGTTCAGTGGGCACAGTGCGTGGCGATGGCGAGGAGAAGCGTTCGAAATCGGGAGCCGAAATTGGCGATGGGAAATCACGCCAATAAAAGGGGGAATGGAGCGTTCGGAGGGACATCAGGATTGATTTTTTTCAATTGAAAGTTGAAAAAGCTCTCTATGTGAATAGACAAAAGTTTTACCTACATGGTTGATAACTGAAAGATAATACGTGAATTGATTTTTTTACTAAAATCTTGGCGAAATAAGATCAACGAGAATGAGAACATATTCTGTTTTTTTTTTAAACGCCAATACAATATGTATGTGCCTTGTAACTGAATGTTTTCAGTGGTCATTTGGCATGCGCATATTGTGGCATTGGCAGGCACGAAGATCCTCTGTGCTCAAGAAAGTTGGAGGGAATTTCCGTTACGAAAAGTTTCTGGACCGACTGGGAATGGCCAACTGGAATTACGTGTTTATACAGGGTGTTAGGTTCCTGAGTGCAAACTTTTTAAAGGGTGATAGAGGACCATAAATGGTGAAAAAAATTGTTCTACGCATATGATCAAATCTTAACCGTTACGTAGTTATTGAACTCCCCATGTTTTTTACTCTTATTGCTATAACTGGCTATAAGTTTAAAATGGTCAAACTTATCGCAGTTTTTTTTACCCTTATTCGAAAGATTATTGAATTTTCTATCAAATGGCATCTTTCAACCGATTGGTTTATTTAAATAACTAAGTTTTCTAGAGCAAATAGCTTAAAAGTTGTGTGTTTTAATTTGTTTTTGTCAATTATCTTTCAAAAATGCGTAATAAACTAAAATTCTTTCTTTGGCAAAGTTGTGGCTCCTGTTTTACTCTACAATTCGTTTTTTGACATCAAACTTCTATCTCTTATCGTTTTCTTGCAATTTTGATTTAAACGTCGCATTTCAGATCATAAATCTACAATCGTCATGGTAAGCATCTTTTTGTGCACTGTGCCGAACATTTAAATCAAAATTGCAAGAAAACGATAAGAGTTAGAAGTTTGCCGTCAAAGAACGAATTGTAAAGTAGAACAGGGGAAACAACTTTGCCAAAGAAAGAATTTCAGTTTATTACGCATGTTTCAAAGATAATTGACATAAACGAATTAAAACACGCTATTTTTAGCTATTTTGCTCTGGAAAACTTAGTTATTTAACTAAACCAATCGATACAAAGATGCCATTTGATAGAAAATTCAATAATCTTTCGAATAAGGGTAAAAAAACTGCGATAAGTTTGACCATTTTAAAGTTATAGCCGGTTAAGGCAATAAGAGTCAAAAACATGTGGAGTTCAATAACTACGTAACGGTTGAGATATGACCATATGCGTAGAACAATTTTTTTCGCCATTTATGGTCCTCTATCACCCTTTAAAAAGTTTGCACTCATGAACCTAACACCCTGTATATGATTCAACTATTTCTTACGTCTCTAATAGCCTAATGACTTCTCTTAGAATTAAACTGTATTGTTTAATATCATTTGAAAAGGAAAAGGCCAGACTATTTTCAAACTTTAGCACAACTAGGCATTTGAATAGCGGTTTACTTTGAATATTAAAATATTTCGACTAATTGGATTACGTATAACAATTTCTAGATTTTGTTCAGCCAAGTTGGAGTTAAACAAATCGAATGGTGGATCATCGCTAAGGCTCAGATTCGGCCAATGATAGATTTTTAATCACTAATGAAACTAGAATTTAAAATTTCTTCATTTCTACATGTCGTTCTGTAAAATTCCATGAGTCAACTCATTAGCAGTTCACTTGCCACGCATTGACAGTGGAATTCTCCATGATTCACTTAAACTGTCAACTGTGGGATTTTACCCTGACAGTTGTAGAGGAAAAATAACAGATGGTGCCACTGGAGCCTTGAATAGGTACTTTTTGCTATAAGGTATATTTTAGTTTTTTAGTGTTAACGTTATTTAGAAGTGTATATTGAAGCAAATATGTTTCCACAATTTTGGATATCTTCGACAAGTAATAACAAATAATGATTTTATTAAAATAGTGAACATTAAAAAAATCTATTTCCGTTGATGGATGTGTTTCCTACTAAGGTCTACGGTCCATACACATTTCAAAAATGTTTGTATCATACAAATTGTATGTACAAAAGCCTACGATAGGGGCAGGAGTCTATGATGGCCAAAAATGAGTCTACAAAGCTTATGAACAGTGCCAAGTGATGTACTTCTTATATGGAATATTTTATAAGCTGTCATACGTTTGTTGCCTCTTCGACAGCAGAAGATGCTCGTGTGTGATCATTCTCATAGCTTGTTTCACTAACTTTAACATTTGAAAAAGCGATTCAGTTTCTAGTGACATTTTCAAACCATTCGATTTACATTGTACCTCTATCAAAAACCTTTCCAAAAAAGTTCATGTATCGGTCTATTACCTGCATGAGCACATAACTCAAAAATCAATCGGATTTTGAAGCGCCTACAAAAACAAAACAAGCGATACCTCACGGTAGATACCTCCTAAGAGGATTGATCCTTTGCAGTATTTGAGGCGGGTAATGGTCCACCTAAATATGTTTTTTTCGGGTACATGTCTCCTCTGTAAATGAGGTACATTCAAATCACAACTTGGGAGATCAACCGTTCTGTGTTTTTCCAAGCGATTCATTGATCACGTAGACTATCCGTGGTGAGAAGTTCGAAAGCTCATTGCTTGGGATGTTTTGATAGCGTTGAATGTTCGCTGATTGGAATATGACCTCAAAGCACTTGAATGTCAAGTATTTATGCCAAAATGACTTTGACGTTCGACAATCATTATCACATCGAAGCTAACAATGTTTCTGTTAGTAGAAGGGTGTTTTATGATGTATTCCTTATCATATACAGTATCGGACAATAAAAATGCACCAAAGCCGTTTTCCCATACAAAATAGTCAACTTTAGATTACCATATCTCAGTTATCTCTCATCCGATCGTTTTCATTTTTCTGTGACGAACTACAAAACATTTCAATTCTCAAAAACAATTGAGAAATTTCGGTGATAACTATTGATACAAAAGTTACGGATAGGTTGAATTTTGACAACAAAAATGCACCAACACAAAAAGTTTTAAAGCTCCAGCACGTCACAATTTTGCGCTATAGGGTCTGGGACCATTTGGGCAGGAGCACCTATTTTGGGCACTTGCAGCTTTAACTCAGTCAATTTTGAACCGATTGACTTGATTTTTGAGACACGATCAGATACGCACAGTATCTATTAATATTCAAAAATTCAAGTCAATCGATTTGAACTTGACTGATCTATAGCAGCAAGTACCCAAAATATGTGCTCCTGCCCAAATGGTCCCAGGCCCTACCTCAATTTATAGGGCAAAATATGCGATTTTTTTTATTGCAAGCCATTAACCCGGAACCGGTCGCGTCGTGTACTGAGTACACGCACCATGAAAAATGTACGCATGTGGTACACAGCGCCAGCGCGGCGTCGCTGCAGATAGTCAAAGACGCGACTGCTCGAGGGTTAAGCAAGGAAATATATTTTTTAATCAATCAAAGGGTAAATTGGCAAATGCACATCTAAATCAACGACTCATGTAAAATATTTCGTTTTACCAAATCAAATTTGATAGATTTAAGCACTTCATGTTAGTAAGTAAGCTTGCATGGAACTTCTGGAGGGTAACTTGTAGGGAAAATATTGGAGCCAACATAAAATGTTTAAAACTATCACATTTGATTTGGTAAAACGAAATATTTTGCATGAGTCATTAATTTTGATGTGAGTTTACCAATTTACCCTTTGATTGCTTAAAAAATATATTTCCTTGCTTAATGGCTTGCAATCGAAAAAGCCTAAAATCGCATATTTTGCCCTATAAATTGAGGGAAAGCGTAAAATTGTGACGTGCTGGAGCAAACCTGAGCGCGGATTCGGATTCAGCGGCCCAAAATCTGTTGGAAACACATTAGTTTGCTCTTGAGACAGAACAATGGTTAATTTTTGTTACGCTGTGAATTTAGCTTACATTCGTTAAAGTTTAAACAACCCATCAGGTTGATCATTCCCTTCCGGTATGACTCTGGGGTGGGTACATAATCATCACAATCATCATCATGTGCATTTTGGGTCGAAGGTTCTTCTACAATGGTAACAGAAAGCACCAAATCAGTTAGTGCCAAAAGTGCTTGTTTTCGAATATGTTTGCTCATTTTGGCAGCGTAGAGTTTCAAATAGGAACACTGATTGGGCTTCTGACTTTTTTAGATTTTTTGTTTTAAGAACATTTTCGGTGGAAATTTCAAAGCGATTAATTTAAGGTGAATATATGACGAAGCCACACCTCGAATTTTCTAGAGCACAAATCTGAAGAACCGAGGGTCGGTTTGCACTGAAAAGTTGATCGATTGGTCACCGCCAGCGGGTAACCAATTGATCAACTTTCAGCGAAATCCAATTTTCGGTTCCACAGATTTGTGGTCTTGAAAATTCGAGGTGTGGTTTCGTCATATCTTTACCTTAAAAAAAATGGAAAAAACAAGCGATATTCATAACAATTCTACTTAAAATTTTCAAAACAGTTTCGCCATTTTTCGCAGCTGATACAAACAGAAAGAAAATGTAAATATTATTGCACCGTTCACACCAAATCGAATTGCACAGTATGAAAGTGTGACGACGGTTGAGAAGTGTGACGATTAGTGCAAACGGCCTGTCTGACAGCATATTGATTCTCATCCATCTGACAACTCTTCGACTAGACTTTCTGGCTTTTTTTCTCACCAAAGTTATGACCGGGTGACTAGTTATGCAGGTTTGTGCGTTTATATTCGTGGAAAAAGTTTATGTAATGCAAAATTTATGAAATTTATGTCGACAACCGTGCCAGAGCACAAAAATAATGTGATAGGTGAAGCACCGACGAACCGACGTGACAGCTAGAACAAATAAATTCAAATTTGTTGTCCCCGACGCCATGATGAAAAATAGCCGAACAATACCGCCTCCTCTATAACGGTTCGCGTTGTTTTGATAGCTTGACTCCAAACCCCCGTGTATTCATATAGGAAAAGGTTCCCGCCTGAGCTGATTTGACAGAAGCGTTCGCTCGCTTTGCTGGTCGACAGTTGAATTTAGCGGGGACACTTTTGAAACACCACTGTCACGTCGGTTCGTCGGTGGGTAAAGTGCATCAAAAATCCATCTTTGAACGCAACCAGCAATAAACATCATGCACTCCACAGAAAATTGTTCGCGTTACATAAACCAATCGTAAAAATATGCAGTTTGCATTGCACAAGAACCTTTCTGAAGAAATCAATCACTTAAATTTTATGCTACGCTTTCAGAAATTCCGCGAAAGTTGTCTGACTTTTACATGATTGAGTGTGGCCAGAAGGATTGTCAATATCCAGGTAAGATACTCCCGCCAATATTCATGTACATATTTGTGAGAAAAGGAAAGAATCAAAAAGAAAAATAATTTTGACGTTTGCACTGCCCAAGTTACAAAATTAATTTTATGATGTTTTTGAAGAATACTTCAACACCCGTTCATTAAAACTAGACATGAATAAAATTGCTCTGCATAACAACGTCAAACTACCGTCTTACCCCGTTGGTTCGACACGTTTTAATACGACACTTTTTAATTCGTACCCCGCTTATTCGACAAGTGTCGAATTAAAAAGTGATCAAATGTCACAACGATGTACACTGTAAATGCAAAACAGTTTGATATTGCGCTTATACTCGCACCCGCAGCAGCTCCTCTTGCGGCCGCTAATTCCGGAAGTTCTGAGTTGGTGCTATTCGACACCCAAATCGCCTGGAGACCAACCGGAATGAACTGAGGATGACAAGAATCGTAGAAAGAATGAGCTTTTCATTCGCACCACCGCAGTATCTGTTGAAATTATGTTTCACAACAAATGCAGAAATCAAAACAAAAACAAAAATAGAGTATATAACCAGTTTGTCGAATTAAAAGTTTACCCCGGTTATTCGACAACAGTCGGTGTCGTATTAACGGGGTTATATGGTAACCATAAACCCGCCATAAGACAAGAGAGGCCCATCCTAAGATGCTCTTGGAGAGTTGTTTTTTTTGAATTTCTCTTAAAACTTGTTGTACTTCCCAAGTTGTCCTCAAGGCGAATTGCTCTCTCTTTGTAGAATTCTTCAAGTGCACGATAAAACGATAGTAAATTTGTCAGTGTTGTTGCTGATGCAGCTTCTATGTCGACGGAAAAGTTTGGTGAATTAAATTGAAAAAACCTGAATTAATCCACCTATGGTGAACAGAACCCTTCTTACACTTAAAATTTCTTACATACATTCCAAGATATTTTTGCTACTGTTTATTAAGGCGAAACTGGATCCATTTCCTCCCTTTTTGGTTTTTGATTTTTTATAAAATAACGAAGCAATATTTTCAAAATCGGTTTTCATGCACATGTAGAGTATGGATCAAGGTATTGTAGTGCAAAACGAGCCAATTCTACATACGCGACGAACGTGCTATCGTTCGTATCCCAACGCTTACGTTTGCAAATTAATTACAACAATGTATCGCTCGCCAAATCGATATGAGCATACGACGGTTCGATCGAGACGACGACGACGCGTCGTCCGCTGACCTAAGCATAAATCACTCCAGGAAACTTCCATAAGGTTCTATGTAAACACATTGTATGATATACTTTTGGCAGTCTGGCTGGCCCTATAAAAAGGGGTCTTCCCAGGCCGAATAAATCAGTTCATTTTGGTCTTCGGACCTCAACGCATAACGTCGTTTTTAATCGATATCACCGCCGAGTGTTGTGAAATAAGACACAGCGTTACATGGCTGACCGTGCCAAGTGGCCGAACCTTCTCCGAGGAAAATTCTGTGACTGTGTGATTCGTTAAGGAACGCTTGCTGAAATTTTCAAAGTGATTGCGTAACTCGTGATGGGAAAACAACAGTCCAAAACAACATCAATCAGCGGCGACCCACAAGTGAATATAGTGAACCAGCTAGAAGATCACAGTATCCTGCATGAAGAACATGCCATAAAATTGTGGATCCTTCTTGCTCTTAATATTATACAACTATCTGTGACTGCCTACAAATGGCACGCAAAACACGTCAGGCGCAGAGCTTTCGAAAAAGGATGCAAATCCTCAGAAACATTAAGCAAAGTTTAAAACATTGACAAAGAAAAATAAAGTGAAATGAAGAAAAATCGTACCTCAAATGTGCAGGCTTACCATGGCCTAATATTAGAAGAAGTAAGCCGAAAAAGAGAAGAACTCGTAAGAAAATTCGGACCAAGAAATGAACAACAAGTAAAAGGTGCACCGACAAGTGAACAAAAACTAAAAAGTGTAATTGAAAAAGTAAAAACCACACAAAAATCTACTGGACAAAAAGTGAAAAAAGATGGTATTGAATATATACCACTAAACGTCAACCGTTCAGACGAAAACATGCGCCAGTGGGGCGCACGCGTAAAAATACCAGTGGATGAGGTTAAAATGCTGGCTATGCAACTGAAGGCAAGCATTAAACCTCGAGCAACAAAAATAAGATACCAACGACCTAGCGACAATAGGGGCCGTGCCAGCTGGGTGTCACCTGATCCTGCTCCGACTTCAAGATAAGGTAAAATTAAACATGGAAACCTCCTTCAATTTACCTCATAGAAGATTTTAATTAATTTCAATGGACGAATTTTTCCAAATAAATGAAATTTCTAATAAATATTTGGAAAGTTTGAAAAAGTACAACCGATTTTCAGAGGAAACGCGACTACAAAAGGTGAAATATTTAAGTGATTTGAAGAAAAGGCTTAAAAACATTCTAAAAACTAATAAAGATCTGCAAAATGAGGCAGTTATAAAAAAGGGTACAGAAATTTGTGGAAAAATCAACCAATCATTGACATTACTAAACGAGAACGAACAATTAGGAATTTCACGGACAGCACTAGAATCAGGGGTAGAAGAAAGTAAAGTAGAAGAAGCAGGAACAATCGAAAAAGAAGAAGAAGAAGAAGTAGAAGAAGAAGACAGAGTAGAAGGGGAAAAAGAAGAGTTAGAAGAAGAATATCAGGAGGAAGAAATGGCTAATATTATTGAAACAATCAAAACAATCTCATCTTTGATTCCATCATACGATGGATCAAATGATAATTTATCAAGCTTTATCTCTGCTCTTAAAGCAGGAAAGACAATTCTGACTAATGATAATACCGTTGCAGCCGTACAGGTAGTACTATCGAAACTATCTGGAAAAGCAAGAGCAGCAGTAGGTGAAAATCCACGAAATTTCGATGAGATAATCAATGAATTAGAAGCAAAATGTACATCAAAAACATCACCTGATGTTTTTGTTGCAAAGCTTCAAGATTTGAAACAAATAGGAGACATTAACAAATTTACAGATAGCGTCGAGAAACTCACTC
The DNA here is from genome assembly GCF_035046485.1 of Aedes albopictus. Classification (NCBI taxonomy): domain Eukaryota; kingdom Metazoa; phylum Arthropoda; class Insecta; order Diptera; family Culicidae; genus Aedes; species Aedes albopictus. Next base: position 477,962,967 of record NC_085137.1, on the reverse strand, counting down.
AGCAGCTCGAAAGAGCATACATTGCTGAGAAAATACCAGTTGATACAGCCCAAAAAATGGCAATTAAACAAGGGGTAAAAGCTCTTTACACAGGAGTGAAAAACCCAGAAACAAAAATCTTATTAAAGGCAGCAGAATTTAAAACCTTGTCTGCGGCCATCGAGAAAACTGTAGAAAATGAGAAAAGTTCTTCTAATGCCAACCACTCTCAACTGATGTTTGTCCAACGAGGTCAAGTACATCGTGGACACATCAGAGGAGATAGAAGTTTTTTCGACAGAGGCCACTATAGAGGAAACAGAGGTAACTATCGTGGAAATTTCAGAGGCAATTCTCGTGGAAATTTCCAAGGCCGATATCAAAACCGAGGACATAGTGCAAATTTCTATTCTTCACGTGGTAGAAGACCATATAGAGGACATTCTCAGTCCCGTATTTATTATACGAACAGTGAAAGTGGTCAGACACCTCAGTTACCCCAACAAGCAACAAACGCTCCACAACCAACAACGCAACATCAAAACACTCAACAGCCACAAAATTTTTTAGGCCAAATTCAACGCTTTTCACAATAAACCCATCAGCATCAAATTTCATAAAGGCACATATTGGAATATCAAATTCTACATGTACCTTTATGGTCGATTCAGGTGCTGACGTTTCTATATTCAAATTAAATAATATATTGCATGATCAACTGATAAATCGAGATCGAAGATGTATGATCTCTGGAATATCAGAAAATAAAATTGAAACTGTTGCATCAGCTGTGACACAACTAACATTCCAAAATACCATTACATTGGAACATGAGTTCCAAATAGTTGAAGAAAATTTTCCAATATTTACTGATGGGATATTGGGACGAGACTTTTTAACTGCATTTAAATGTAGTATTGATTATGAATCCTGGATTTTGAACATTCGATGCAATAATGAGGAAGTTAACATTCCCATTGAAGACAACTTCAATGGAGGATTCATACTTCCTGAACGTTGCGAAGTTGTAAGAAAAATAAATGATTTAAATTTGAATGAAGATATGTTAGTGTGTGCCGAAGAAATCCAACCAGGGATTTTCTGTGGCAATACATTGACGTCACCATCAACAAAATACGTTAAATTTATAAATACTACTGATAAAGCAGTACTTATAAAAGATTTTAAGCCTATGATGAAACCTCTGAAGAATTTTATCGTAGCAAATGTCAATAAAAACGGTAATATTTCCGACCGAACTGATCAAATAAGATCAAAAATTAATGTTTCAGAACTACCAGCATCAGCCAAGGAACCTTTTGAAAATTTAATTCACGAATACAATGATATTTTTGCGTTAGGAGAAGATAACCTCACTACTAACAACTTCTATTCACAAAATATAGAACTTTCAGATAACGTGCCTGTATACATCCCAAATTATAGGAATATACACGCGCACAATGAGGAGATTGAATCTCAAGTCCAAAATTTGTTGAAAAATGATGTGATTGAACACTCAGTCTCGGCTTACAATTCACCAATTCTGTTGGTACCCAAAAAGTCGAGCAGCAGTGAGAAAAAATGGAGACTAGTTGTCGATTTCAGACAGCTGAATAAAAAAATTTTGGCTGACAGATTTCCCCTACCTAGAATCGATACTATTTTGGATCAACTAGGTAGAGCTAAATACTTCAGTACTCTGGATTTGATGGCAGGATTTCATCAAATTCCTCTAGATTTTGATTCCAGAAAATATACGGCATTTTCAACACCCTCTGGGCATTATGCTTTTACGCGCTTACCATTTGGACTCAATATAAGCCCAAATAGTTTCCAGCGCATGATGACGATTGCCATGGCAGGTTTAACACCTGAATGTGCATTCGTATACATTGATGATATAGTTGTCATAGGATGCTCTATAAATCATCATCTTAACAATTTAAAGCGAGTTTTTGAAAGATTGAGACAGTATAATTTGAAACTCAATCCCGAAAAATGTCAATTTTTTAAGGCAGAAGTAACTTACTTAGGCCATAAAATTTCAGATAATGGAATTCTCCCAGATAATTCAAAATTTGATGTAATAAAAAAATATCCCAAACCAACTAACGCAGATGACGTTCGTAGGTTTGTGGCCTTTTGTAATTATTATAGGAAGTTTGTGCCAAATTTTGCGCAACTTGCTAGGCCGTTAAACAATTTATTAAAGAAGGATATAAAGTTTACGTGGTCAAATGATTGTCAGGCAGCTTTTGAAGCTCTTAAGGAAAAATTATTAAACCCACCAATTCTTAAATATCCTGATTTTACAAAACAATTCGTATTGACAACGGATGCTTCGAACATTGGATGCGGTGCGGTGTTGTCACAAAATTTTGACGGAAATGACTTACCCATTGCTTATGCCAGTAAAGCATTTAGCAATGCAGACACGAAAAAACATACAATAATACAAGAAATGATTGCCATACACTGGGCCATCGATCATTTCAAACCATATCTGTATGGAAGAAGATTCATGATCAGAACAGATCATCGCCCTCTGGTGTATCTCTTTGGTATGAAAGAACCTACCAAAAAGTTAACCCAGATGCGTTTAGATCTTGAAGATTATGACTTCGAAATACAATATATCAAAGGAAGTAATAATGTTGGTGCAGATGCATTATCCAGAATTATAACTTCAGATGATATTAAATCAAAATCAATTCTCATGGTCCATACTAGATCTATGACCAAAAATCAACACAAAATTGACAAAACAAAAACTGTTTCACAAAAAAAGAAGCTTGATCACCTTCTTGTCTATGAAACAGAATCGCCGGCAGACATTAAAAAATTGAATAAAATGAAAATATGCATGCAAAATGGAATGATTATTATAAAATTAATGAATGAAAATATGCGCAAAACTTTAATAACGCTTGAAAGAGATATTATTCACGAAAATGAAAGTCAGACGCTAGAGTTTGCTCTTTCAGAGATGAATAAAATATTGGAAAATAGAAAAATTGCAATGTCGACACAAGAAGATATTTTAAAACATATACCACTACAAGATTTTAAACGGATCGCTCTAGACGTCATCCGTAAATTCGAACTAATACTATATCGCCCTCCGAAAGAATTGACGAATTCTGAAGAGATCAATAACATCCTACATGACTTCCATATGACTCCAACAGGTGGTCATATTGGACAAAACCGGCTTTATCTCAAACTCAGAGACCTTTACTTTTGGAAAGGCATGAGAAGTTCGATTACGAAGTTTGTAAAGGCCTGCAAACTTTGTAAAATGAACAAAGTAACAAAACGGACAAAAGAAGAATCTTTGGTAACAACTACACCTTGTAAACCATTCGATATTATCTCGATTGACACAGTAGGTCCGTTACCAAGAACTGCGAAAAACAATCGTTATTGCATAACATTGCAAGACGATTTAACCAAATATGTTGTAATTATACCATTAGAAAATAAGGAAGCTGATACCATTGCGAAAGCTTTGGTGCAGAATTTTATACTTATCTATGGATCATTTTTAGAGTTAAAATCTGACCAAGGTACAGAGTTCAAGAACGAAGTACTTAAGCAGATTAGTAAAATACTTAATTTTAAACAAACATTCTCAACTGCTTACCATCCACAATCCATTGGAGCACTAGAAAGAAATCATAGGTGTTTAAACGAATACCTACGAAATTTTTCCAACGTACACCACAATGATTGGGATGAGTGGACTAAATTTTATGAATTTACCTATAACACTACTGCTCACACCGATACCGAATATACACCTTTTGAACTTGTATTCGGTAGAAAAGCCAAACTTCCTCAGGATATGCAAAAAGTTACACCAGAACCGATATATAATTTGGACGAATACTACACAGAGTTAAAATTCAAACTGCAAAAATCAAGCGAAATAGCTAGGAAAATTTTAATAGAACAAAAAATCAAACGAACACAAAATTTGAATAATAACTTAAATCCAATAGATGTTTCTGTAGGAGATTTGGTGTATTTATCAAACGAAAATAGGAAAAAGCTTGAGCCACATTTTATAGGTCCTTTCAAAATTAAAGAAGTTGACAATATACATTGTAAAATAATCGATATTTCCAACAAAAAAGAAATACAAGTACATAAAAACCGAATCATAAAAATGTAACAAAATATATTGTAAAAGATTCTTTAAGTGATGCTTGATCAGAATAGCTACGCCATTCTTCTGAAAAAGGGGAAAGGTGTAGTGCAAAACGAGCCAATTCTACATACGCGACGAACGTGCTATCGTTCGTATCCCAACGCTTACGTTTGCAAATTAATTACAACAATGTATCGCTCGCCAAATCGATATGAGCATACGACGGTTCGATCGAGACGACGACGACGCGTCGTCCGCTGACCTAAGCATAAATCACTCCAGGAAACTTCCATAAGGTTCTATGTAAACACATTGTATGATATACTTTTGGCAGTCTGGCTGGCCCTATAAAAAGGGGTCTTCCCAGGCCGAATAAATCAGTTCATTTTGGTCTTCGGACCTCAACGCATAACGTCGTTTTTAATCGATATCACCGCCGAGTGTTGTGAAATAAGACACAGCGTTACAGTATCTCCTGATTTTTTTTCGTGGTGGAAAATGTTTTTCGTTTTTGCAGAAACCATTTTCGAATACAATTTCACAAAAAAATGGTTTCTGCAAAAGTGGAAAACTTTTACAACCCCAAAAAAAATCAGAAGATACCTTGATCCATGCTCTACATGTGCACGAAAACCGATTTTGAAAATATTGCTTCGTTATTTAATAAAAAAATCAAAAACCAAAAAAATGAGGAAATGCTTCCAGTTTCGCCTTAAGCTCAAATTTTTATCTGAGAGATAGTAGCTTTTATGTATTTGATGCAAGTGCATTTTCATAGAACTAACTTGAGAAACCAAATTTGATCATAAAAATTGCATTTTCATGTATACATGATGCTTTATAGAGCATACTTGAGAAACCAAATATGATCATAAAAAAAGGCTTTTCTTACATACATTCCATGATATTGTTGCACCTGTTTATTGCCAATTGCGTTATTAAGCTCAAATATTACAAAGAGATAGTAGTGTTTATGTATTTGTAGCAATTGCATTCTCATGTATAACTAACTTATGGAACCAAATATGATCATAAAAAATCTGTTGACAGACGGCTGAGAAATTTATTTTGATACATTTTATCAAAAATCTCTCAAAAGCGTAAATTTCATTACTCCTTAGTACTCCTGGAAAGATATCTCGGAAACAAAATGTCCAAACGGCATGAAATTTAATAGCATACTACTAGGATGCTGTAGCATTCATTTGGTGCTGATTGACACACGGCTGATTCATTTATTATGAAGCATTTTGTCAAAGACCTCTTAAAAAGTTAAGTTGTATTACTCCAAAGTACTCTCCGAAAGATATCTCGGTTACAAAATGTCCAATCGGAATGAAATTCAAAAGCGTTCTTCTAGGATGCAGTAGCTTTCGTTTCGGGCCTTAAGAACCCGAATCGGTTGATAGACGGCTGAGAAATTTATGGTGATACACTTTGTCAAAAATATCTAAAATAATTAAGTTGTACTACTCCCTAGCACTCTTTGAAAGATATCTCGGTAACCGAACGTCCAATCAAAAAAAAAAAAAAAATAATTCAATAGCGTTCTACTAGGATGTAGTAGCTTTCGTTTGGGGCCTTAAGAACCCAAATTGGTTGATAGACGGCTGAGAAATTTATGGTGATACACTTAGTCAAAAATATCTAAAATAATTAAATTGTACACACTTATTTTAGATTTAGGAGTTCGGTAATTTTTTCATCTGGGCACGAATTGTAAACGGCAAATTTGGCGACCTATCAGTAATCTTATTGGCGAGAAAACGAACTTCAGTAAAGTATTTTACATTTTACTGGGTTCGGTAAATTTTTTAACTTGTTTTTCGGTAATATGAACACTTCACCGAAAAGTTGAAAAAGTCAGTAGATGCATGTACCGGCTTTCGGTAATCATTTATATATTACTGAGTTTTCGTCATTATCAAATAAAAACACAGCTGCCCGCGCAACCAGGTGTCACAAACGTTTTCAGCAGCAGCAGCCGCCGCCGCAGCAAATTGCTCATCACAATGCCGACAATATTTTAAGAAACGGGAAGGAGGATTCGACTTTCCTGTGGTTTCGCCAACTTCCAGGTAAGGAAATCAGCGATAGAAGTTTCAGTGATCAAAAACGAGGAAGAAACTTCTACGGGAAAAAGGTTTGCAATGGTGCCGACGACAAGGCTCGCGAGACTCGTAATTCATATGCGAAACATACAAACTAACCTCCAAATTGTGTTTGCTGTATTGATGCAGAAGGTTCGGTCGGCACTAGTTTCGATATTGCTCCCTGTAGATATTCGATCTCTTAACAAACTCATCGAAGATCCATCGCTTTACACCCAGAAGTTGGCAAATCATCAGAAAAGTCAACTCCCCCTGTCTGCATTTATGGTGAATGGAAGTAAAATAAAACCAGGATGTGGGATTCGGGAAACATTTACGAAAACTGGAAAATTTGGTAAATAATAGTATGTAAACAAAAAGGTTACTGAAAGCCGGTAAAAATTTCTCTACAAAAATTACCGACTAACTCAGTTGTTTTTTGACAGATCATCAATTTGCATGATTACTGACTATTCGGTAATACAAAATTTACCGAGTATTCAGCAGTTCAAAAACCCAGTAAAATTTTACCGGAGTCGGTAATCTAAACTAGCTGTGTACTACTCCCTAGCACTCTTTGAAAGATATCTCGGTAACCGAACGTCCAATCGGTCAACAGACGGCTGAGAACCGTGAGTGACATTTTTATTGTAACACACACACACACACACACACACACACACACACACACACACACACACACACACACACACACACACACACACACACACACACACACACACACACACACACACACACACACACACACACACACACACACACACACACACACACACACACACACACACACACACACACACACACACACACACACACACACACACGCGCGCGCACATACAGACATTTGCTCAATTCGTCGAGCTGAGTTGATTGGTATATGTGACTCGGCCCTGCGGGCCTCGGATCGAAAGTCGGTTTTCCAAGCGGTATTTATACTCTTCTTATGGGTGTAAGAAGGGTAAAAACACAATGAAAATGACACATTATTGTGATCGGGATTAATTTATTACACAACTTGGAAATATTTACGTGGTGTAACAAGGAAGCCAAATGCCAAGCAAAATTCATCGTATATATGTTGCAAGATACTTCCAAAAATTGCAACGCGCTTCCATTATAATGCACTAATAAAATATTTAAAAATATTATTCTTGGTCATGAGAACATAGTTCATGAGTTCTCTCAACATGGCTTCCATTGAAATCTAGGCCGGTAGTCGGTCCATTATCGATGGTTTTAATCAACATCACCATAAAATCGTCTTAAATTTCTTTCAACTTATGCCAGAGCTAAAAGCATAACTCGAGAATACTAGAATTTATAACGTTCTCAATGCAGCCTGGTTGGCCTCCATCCAGAACGACTAAAATTCATTTCATCTTAAGCAAGGGTAAGAAGTATTACTCAAGAGTACTCAGGTTTATAATGTTCTTGATGTAGGTTTATGCAAACTCCGCCGAGAACGTCATAAATCATGTACGCCAAATTGTAAACAAAAAAAATATTGCACCGCGGTGGATTTTCTGAATCTCGTCCGATAAATTTAATCATTAGCCTGGTACCGTTGCCAACCAGGCAGACCTTTTTCGATAACCGGCCTTGATGCAGTACAGTGCCTCATTCCTCCGGTCAGCATTTCCAACAGGTAAGTAGTTGTTGATTTTAAAGATCGATGGTTGGAACCCGAATTGCACGGGAATCGACGTCCTGGATGACCAAAACCACCTCATTTCGGATGCTGCAACCGGAGGAACTTGGCACTGCACCGCACCGCTTCGCGATTGCGTTTCCGGGTAGGTGTTCTTGATTGGCAGCAATAATGGAACGATGATAATCAAAATCTGATGCTTGAGTTTTTTGACGTAGGACTACGTCTCTCTTTTCTATACCGGGTGTCATTCTAAATTTTCAGAAATCGACCGCGTTACGTTTGAAGTGGAGATTTTGAGCCGTAATAACTCAGCCATTTCTCGTTGAATTTTCAAAATTTTGGCTCCAATTGATTGGAAATCTTTACACCAATTATGTCCAATATTAACATTTACTGATTTTCAATAACAAACTATTGAAAATTTGGGAAAAGTGAACCCATGTTTATTCCAGCCAATCACGATCGAGCACATTTTGGATGCTCCCGTCGAATATAAAAGCTACTGCTTCTTCGCATCTTCCCTCATTTGTCTTTGTCGTCTCGAGGTGAACGCATCGAACGAGAGCTGCTCACTTTCTTTGTTTGCGTTTTCGCTCATTCTTCTTTGACGGCCGTGTCGGCTCGGTGTCGGTGCGGTGGTTGTCGGCAAGGGTGCTGTTGTGCATTCGCCTTCTAACCGTCTAACGCAACAGACCAAGGAAGGAATACTTTTCATCGATTGTTCGGCGGTGGTGGCAGAGGCAGCAGCAAAATCCGGAATCGCACCCACGACAGCAAGCGGCGGGCCAATTTTCGACGGCTTCCAGCTAGACGTGTGCGCCGAATATTCGGCGTAAAATCGGCGTGCATCGGCGTGGGGCTTCTCAAACAATTATGAACAAAGTAAACTACTTTCTAATGATTGGATTGCAACAAATGGACATCTAGCTATGTGCTGCTGCAGAAATTTTTTGGTTTTGATGATGGTAGCCTTTCTGAGAAGGGGTACGCCGATCGGCGTGCGGTTTTCACGCCGCCGCCGCCGCCGTTTGCCACGCCGACACGCCGATGCTTCCTGGATCGGCTTCAAACAACATAACCATAAACTTTTTCCACCAGTGCATGGGTATAACCCCCCTTTACCTATCCCCGTTTAAAAAGTATAGTATTTTTGATTCTTGTTGACTTGGGGAGCCGCACGCCGATTTCTCATCGGCGCGGCGCGGCGCGGCGGCGCACACCTCTACTTCCAGCAAACAGCACGGAGAAATCCAACACGCATTGCGTGGCATGATAAATTCATGTCAATTTTCTGTCTGAAATCGTCCAATATTCAAACGGTTCTTTTCAGAACCATAGAAAATTATTCCTCAAGAGTTGTGAATCAGATAATTATTTCATTCCATCGCTCGGTAGGAGTGTGGTGCAACCGAAAAGTGAAAAATTGTATGCTTGGTGACCCCGCACCAATAATGATGCCGGCCACTAATGATTCCACCAGGAATTTAGCAACGTTTTATCATACCCAGACCATTTTTCGTGAAACATTGTTTGATTTAACCATTTTTCGAATTTAAATTATCCAAATCTTCCAATATTTTGGTTACTTTATTCGTTAAATGAAAATTTTCTCATTTCTCGGTTGATTAACCGTTGCAAGCGTCTGGTGCATGAGGGGCGGGGCATGCAATCGAAATAAACTGGAATCCAGTCAAATGGGAGGAGCTTCATCTGCTAATCTAGGGACATAGAAGCTGTTCCCCCTGATTTCTTTCGTCATTTTCGTTGGATCAGTCAAGCAGGGTGGATGTCACCTCCACAGCTGAGCAGTGGCACATCAACCCAGCCGCAATTCTCGGCTATCGTGCGGATAGCACCAGGAATCTCATCCATGGCAGAAAGCGACGTACCAGTTTTCGGTGTCATCCTGTATTTAGCATTAAGGAGAAAACCAACACGCATTGCGTGACATGATGTTTTCATGCCATTTCATTCCTTAAATCGTCAATTAATCGAACGGTCCTTTTCAGGACCACCGAAAATATTTCCTCAAGAGTTCAGATAATTTCATTCCATCAATCGAGAAAAATGTGGTTCAACCGAAAAATGAAAAATTGAATTCCGGCCACTAATCGTTCCACCCAGAATTTAGCAACGCATTATCCTATCAGAACCATTTTTCGTGAAACACTGGGGAGCGTCCAGAAATTACGTCACGTTTAAAGGGGGGGTCAGCAAAGTGTGACAACCCATACAAAAATTTCAGAGGTCCCATACAAAAAGTGTGACATAGGGATGAGGAGGGGTTGAAAATGACTAATTTTTGTGTGCCCTAATTTAAGGACGATCCCTTGTTTAATTCTAGCATTTTTCGAATTAAAATGATCTAAATCTTTTTATATTTTGGTTACTTTATTTTGTTAAATGAAATTTTCTCTCATTTCTTGGCTGAAAATCGTTAGAAGCGTCCGAAGCATGCGGGGCGGGTCATGCAATCGAAACAAACTGGAAAGCCAGCCGAATGGGAGGAGCTTTATCTGCTATAGGGGCATAAAAGCTGTTTCCTCTGATTTCTTTCGTCATTTTCATTGGATCAGTCAGGGAGGGTGGAGGTGGATATCACGTCCACGGCTGTGCAGCAGCACGTCAACTGCGACGAGTGATAGCACCAGGAATCTCATCCACTGATCACGGCTGCGGTGGGCCCGGCAATGGAAGTTACCTCCGCAGCTGGGTAGCTGCGCACCAACCCAGCGACGGCTCTAGGCTATCTATCTGATAGAACCAGGAATCTCATTCACGGCAGCAGGCGGCGGCAGTTTTCGATGGCTTCCAGCATTCAGTGTGAATAATTTTCAATTGTCTTTCTAAAATCAACCGTTATTTGAACGGACCTTTTCAGGACCAGAGAAAATTATTCCTTAAGAGTTATGAATCGGATAATTTTCGGATATATTTCAACGATCGGTAAAAGTGTAGCGCATTCGAAAAGTGAATGGTTGAATGCTTGGTGGCTCAGAAACAGCAAAATCGATCACTAATCTTTCTACCCGAAATTTAGCAACGCGTTATCTTATTCGGAGAATTGTACCTGAAACATTGTTTCATTCTAATGTTTATCGAATTAAAATGATCTTAATTTTTCAATACTTCGATTAGTTTATCCGTTCGATTCGAAATTGTCTCAAAGAGCGGTTGCAGTAGTTTTAAGCGTCTGACACAATGTGGGCGGGTCATGCAAACGGAATAAACTGGGAAGCCCGCCGAATGGGAGGAGCTTCATCTGCTAATCTAGGGGCATAAAAGCTGTTTCCTCAGACCATTTTCGTAATTTTCCATGGATCAGTCAAGGAGAGTGGAGATGCCACCTCCCAGTTAGGCAGCAGCACACAAACTCAGCGATGACTCTCGGCTATCGTGGTGTCAGCACCAGGAATCTCATCCACGGCAGCAAACGGCCGCATTTAGTATGGGTAAAATCGCATTGCGTGATGAATTCATGCAATTGTCTTGCCAAAATCTTCCGTTTTATAAACGGTCTTTTCCAGGATCAGCGAAAATGATTCCTCAAGAGTTATGATTCGGATAATTAAAAGCGACAGATTGAAAGCTTGGTAGTTCAGCAATAGTGAAGTGGCTACTAATGTTCATCCTGGATGAAAACAACGTTAACGTATTGTCGAAAGAGTTTCACGTTAAACTTTCGTTGAAAAGATCTATTTAACGCCGTTCAATTATCTAATAATTTATCCGCTCGATGAAAATTCTCTCGTAGAACAGTAATTTAACCATTTCTCTTCAAAACGAAATAACTCTTGAACTAGTCAACATCTTCCCAAATAACAGAACCAGCTGAATAACAGCTTCTTGAGCTAAAGTTAGCTTAAGAGTGATTTGTTTTACTCTTATACAGCAAAAATGTGTGTTGGGTTGTGAATGCGTTCAGCGAAAGCGATCACACAACAACTTTACTCAACACATCAGTCCACCATTTGTATTATCATAACAACAAACATTGTATTATGGAAATATAAAAGTCGGAATCTCGTTCCAGCCTTTGTCCTACGTCAACATTGCGGTTATGTCTCAGACATTACCCACTTCTAGTTTTTATTGTATTTTTATGTACCAAACTGTTCTTATGCGAGAACAGTTGCTCTTGATCAAGAACGGATGATTGAAGTTAACTACAAGAGTTTTATAAAACTGAAAATAAGTTCAACAGTTCTTGTTGTGTTTATGGTTTTGTGAACTGAACCTCAAGTATTCTTGGAGGTGTTTTTAAAATTACATTTTGACGAAGAATAGTTGTGCTCAGCTGAAACTCCGACAAGATCAACTAGAATATGCAATGTTCCGATAAAAGTATCATAAAAACAAATAAAACCAAATAGAATCAAGATTGTTACTTGGGTACAGTGGCTTTTACGTCGACTATGCGAATATGGGCAGTATAGCGCTTATAAGTTTTGTTTTGAATAGGATGAAAATCGAAGCACTATGCTGAAGATGGTTTTCGTTCTTCTACATCTGCGTGAAAATTCAATAGCATTTACTGGTGTTACTGAAAATTTCTACACATTACTGGAAAATTTTCAGTTGAAATATTGTCTATCCGGTTGAAATCAAGACAGCCATTCAATCAAAAATTGCAATTTTCTTGGTTCGCAAGTGTCGCAACTGTTTCGCATCTAGTGCGCTGTGCTGCTGACAATAACGGGATAGATGCGCACTACTTTTGAGATGATTCAAAAACGTCGCAAGTTGGGTCGCGTCGTGACTTGATTGTGCGACGTCCGGTTTGGTGGCGGCCCGACAATAGTAAAAGCAAGACTATTTAACCAACTGTTGAAAACTCTCCTGGTACAATTCGTTACTAACGTTCAGAATGATCGACGCCATTTACCGTAATTGACCAATTAATCTACTATACGTTTTTTATCTGTGTTAACGAGATTTTTAGCCATAGGCTAGTTCATCTCGGGACCCACGCTTTACTTCCCTTCCGAAGGAAGAATTCTCATTTTGCTCGTTTGTTGGGAGTGGGATTCGATCCCAGGTCCTCGGCGTGATAGTCAAGTGTTCTAACCATCACAATAGGTCCGCTCCTACCATACAGTTTCATTTCCCCATCCTTCCAGTTTTTGGAGAAAAAATCCGGGGATCTTTGAGAACCTTAAAGACTCCTTTTATAGCTTTTAAGTAGAATCACTTTGATCATTTATAACAGTTGAAAACAGTGCTACTGCTGAATATGTCAATTCGACATATCTAAATTTAATCACGTACAACTCATTTCAGAAGCTGAACATAAAAATATGGTACATATATAAAAATCTTGTGCGGCTAAACCAGTTCTATTAGAAAGTCATAGAAACTGTTCTGACATGAATATTTAAGGTAAATAACATCGACCATCTTCGATAAATACCAATTGATACTCATCATAAAGGTGAGAATAGGATTAAGGTTGGCTCCACAGAATCGTTACCTGTTCTGAGGGGAAGTTTGTTAACACACTCTGCCTAGTGAATTGGGATTATATAGATTCAAATCCCACCATCACTACGTGAGTGTATTTTTGCAATTTCTTATTTCAATTTGTCCATTTGTGTCTATTAACTTAAGGCCTTTTGTATCTCTAACATACAATTTTGGTTTGTTATCCGAAGAACTCAAATATTGAATTTATTTTTAATTATAAAATTTCAAATTAAGAAAGTTCTGGAAATCTTGAAATTCAGAAAATATTATTTTATTTTACAAGCAAATAATTATTTAACTTTTTGTCCCACCACTGCTTGGCTGGTCGAGGGGGGGGGGGGGGGGTTTAAAATAATAAAGCATTTATTTTGAAAAATTTTTAAAACTCATCGGATTTGTAAATTATATTTGGCACAATTATAATACTTAACCCGATACTTTGGTTATTTTTTATCTGCCCCTTCAAAATGCAAGATTCTGCCAAAAGTTGTCGAAGGGTGAGGGGGGAGATTAGGGTGGCCCACACTTATATGAAAAACAAAAATTTCGAAAAATACCAAGTCTTACCTCCTAAATCAGTTGTGTTGGACTCCCAGAAGCTACGTTCAAAATTTGAGCAAAATCGGTTTAGCCTAAGGGGGCGCTCAAAACGCTTGAAGTTTGTATGGGAAAACTTGGCCAAATGTATGCAGAAATTTTAAGTTTTCGAATTTTGCCGCTAGGTGGCGCTGTAAGCGTTCAATAATCAAACCCTTTGGTATTATTGTAGGTGACTATATGCCAGAGAACTTTGTCGAAGACCGCGAAGTGATCCGACGGCTGTGAAAAAAGTTATACCCTAGTGTAAACTACGTCCGAACCGCAGAACTTGGTCAACCTTCACCGTTGACCCAAGGACCTCGCGACCAACTTCCCGACGCTACCCCAGAATCACAGACCCCAACGAACATAAGGGTATTTCGGATCGACGGATCAAAGCGAACTCGCTCGTTTGCTTGCTAAAAGTAGACTGAATTATATTCTCCGAATTCATACAGTTTTGAGTATAGGAAAAATGGACTCAAATGTGTGCGTATCGTTTCCCGATAGCACCAGCTATAATTTGGTTTACAATCGGACACCCAGATCTACCTGATTTCAAATTAGGTTTAATTCAATACAAATGCAAATTCAAATTTCCTTTACAAAATCAAACATTGTTACTCTTCTTCCATCTATTGTTCGTCGTCCCCCGTCTCTCCGCCATCGTCAACATCAAGCAGTTGGCACCACCGCTTGATTCGATCTGCCGCATACACTGTAGTTCTCGGCCGATCTGAAGTGCGCACGCCTGGTAGGTCCTCGAGTTCGTATCGGTCGTTGCCCAACACCTTCATCACCACGTAAGGGCCCTTGTATCTCGCCTCCAATTTACGACTATGACCCATCGCGGTGAGGTCTCGCTCCACTAACACCATGTCACCTACCTCATAGACCTTTGATTGTCTACGCCGTTCGTCGAAATACTGTTTCTGAAGACGTTGCCTTCTCCCGATTGCTTCCATCGCTTGCTGTCTCAACTCCTGGGAGTTCTCCACCACATTGTTCACCTCGTCGTGCAGCGCAAGTATGATTGTATTCTGATGGACATCACGTGGTATGTAAGACAGCACCAATGCACTAGGCGATAAATTAGTAGTCGAATTCGGCATATTGTTGATTGACCACTGTATCTTCGGTAGCTGCTCGTCCCAATGTGTATGTGTTTCTCCCACCATACAACGAATAGAGTTAAGCACGGTCCGGTTGGCTCTCTCGACTTGACCGTTCGCTCTCGGTGATCCAACGGCTGTCTTAATGTGGGTAATGGCGTTTACCCGACAATACTCTTCGAATACTTTGGCCGTGAAGGCCGTTCCTCGATCCGTAATAATGCGACTCGGCGTACCAAAGGTAGCAGTCACCTCTTCCAAAAAATTCAACACTGGTCCAGTTTTGGTTGAACGTACTGCTCGGATGATCACAAATTTGGAAAACCCACAGGTTAGAAGCACTACATAGGAATTTCCTCGCGAAGAGCGTACAAACGGGCCCATGTGGTCCATGTGTACTGCACTGAAGGGGACTGGTTCTTTCGGCACGCTGTGTAGATACCCCTCTGGTCTTCCTCCTTTACTTTTGTGGAACGCACACTGAGGACAGGCTTGTATGTAGGCGTGGACATACTTGCGCATCTTCGGGAACCAAAATTTCTGCCGCAATCGTTCCAACACCTTCTCTTCACCGAAATGTCCCATCTCATCATGGTAGGTGTGAACCATTCGCCATCGAACTCGAGTAGGCACCACGAAACACTTTTCTCCATCCACTATTCTCATCAATCTGTGCTTCTCCAACCGATAATTCTGCTTGATCTGTCTCTCCTCATCACTCAGGGGATCCCTCCCCAACACATCGATGATATCACACAAGCGGGGATCTTGTCGTTGTAGAGCCACAAGAAAGTCTGTGTTGCTCACCTCAATTGATAACATATCACACAAAACAGGGTCCACACTATTCCCTTCTTCGACAGGGTTTCGGCTTAACGCATCGACGTGCCGCATAGAGCTACCTGGTCGGTGCTCCAAACGAAAGTCATATTCGGTGAGCTTCAGAAACCACCGGCTGATTCGAGCGTTCATGTCCCGTTTCGCGTAAGTGTCTTTCACTGCACTACAGTCCGTTCGTAACACGAAAAACTTCCCAATTAAATAATGACGGAATCGTTCTACGCTCGCAACCACCGCGAGCACTTCCAACTCATAACTATGATACTTCCGTTCCGTTTCTGAAGTTCTTTTACTGTAATAGCTGATTGGACGCCAGCCCTCTTCCGTTCGCATCAACAAAATTCCTGCTAGCCCATCTTGCGACGCATCTGTATGGAGTTCTATCTCGCCATTCGGGTCAAACAACACTAATAACGGTCTCTCACTTAACAGTTTCTTCAGCTCTTCAAATGCTTTCAACTGCTCACACTTCCACTCAAATTTTGCCTCTTTTTTCAGCAGAGAGAACAGAGGCGCAGCTACAATGCTGAACTGTGGGATGAATCTCCGGAAAAATCCTACCAGTCCCAGAAATTGCTGTATCTGTAGCACACTCTCCGGCACCGGGAACTCTTCAACGGCACGAGTCTTCACCGCGCCTGGCCGGATTCCGTTCTTGGACACCTCGAATCCCAAAAACTCAACAGTCGTCTTGAAGAAGTGTGATTTTTTCAGGTTGATAGTAAACCCGCTTTCCTGGAGCACTTCTAGAAGTTTTGCGAACTTCTCTAACACTTCTTTCACGGTTTTCCCACCCATAACTAAATCATCTATATAGGCTACAATTCCTTCTTTTCGAAGCTTTGACGTTAACTGGTTCATAGCCCCCTGGAACACGGAACAGCCATTGGCCAATCCGAAAGGCATTCGAAGAAAGTGGTAGTGCCCGTCGCGAGTCGAAAAGGCGGTACACTCTTGACTATCTTCCGCAACTGGGATTTGATAGTACCCCGAATAGAGGTCCACTGTTATAAACACTTCTGCTCCGCTGAGTTTATTCAAACACCACTCGATGTCCGGCATGGGATAGCGGTCTTTCACTGTCTTAGTGTTCAACAAACGATAATCCACCGCCATACGGAACGAACCGTCCTTCTTTGGCACCATCACCACTCGGCTGTTATACGGCGAATTGGACTCCTCCACAATACCAGCTTCGATTAACTCTTCCACTAATTCACCCAGTGCAGCTTCTCTCGCGTACTCCATTCGATGAGGCTTCACATACACTGGCTCACTATCACTCAACACGATCTTCATTTCGGCCCCTCTCGCGACCCCCAACTCCTTCATGTTCTTCGCAAAACAAGGCCGGTACCGATTCACTAATTCCAAAATCTCTTCTTTCGCTCCTTCCACATTCAAATCATCAGCTTCGATTTGCGAATACTGATTACTACTGTCGATCGTGAACATCGACTCATACTTCCGAGGCTGCACTTCTACCACCATCTGATTTGCTGCCACAGCGTCGGTACTGCGATCACTCTCCCGTCGTAACTCTACTTTTCCGTTTCGGTTCACCATTACTATGCCCTCTTGGTTGAGCATATCCCGTCCGAGAATTATAGCAGTGCTCTGTACCCAGTTCGGTACTACATTGAGCTTCACCGGTACTGCTATCTCATCGAGCTTCACACATGACTTCACTACCTTATCCACGCTCACTTTTTTGCCACCGAAGCCGACCAAAACCGTGTTCGTCACTTCACTATTGCCGACTTGATCCGCAAACCGACTTTGGATGGTAGACACTTTACATCCCGAATCGATAAGTGCGTTCAGCTTGATTCCTCCTATTTCAACCACTTTCACAAAATTGTTTTCTTCATCTACCACTTGCATTTTTGATGGTCCAGGTCGAGGCTTCGGGGAAGGGCAGTTTTTCGCCATATGGCCACTAACACCACAGTTGTAGCAACACCTTTCACCAACGCTCGGACAGGCTACAGCTTTATGTCCCGGCTGATTACAACGATAGCAGTTCATCACCTTGTCTCTCTTCTTTGCGATTACTGGTGTAGTAGTTGATTCCGAAGTTGTAGCGATCATACCCTCCATCCATTTTAACTGTGAGATCAACTCTTCTACCGTCTCTATTTTTCCACCCAGCTGTACTCTGCACTTAGAGATGAACTCTCCCAACCCAGCGATCGCGTATTTCACTATAACAGCTTCATCTAGGCCGGCGCGTTTTCCGAGGGCTACCTGAGAGTAAACGTATTCGTCAATCGTTTCATCTCTCAGTTTCCGACGCTTGGTCATCTGAGTGTGGTAGTAGATGGGATCACGTGATGACGGATACGCACGCACCAACTTCTGCGAAAACAGTGCCCATGTATTGATTTGATCCTGTACTCCAGCCCACCACAACTTAGAGGAACCTTCTAGATTCAGACGAGCGCAGTGTAACTTGGTCGCGTCATCCCAATTATAATGCGCGGCTGTAGACTCGATCTCCTGAATCCACTCTTGCGCAGACAGACATGTAGCTTCTTTAGGGTTGAATTTGCTGACTAGCTCTCGCAACTCCCGGAAATCCGGACGTCGAACCGCTACATGGTCGGCATTATTTTCCGAGCTCCTCGTGGCGATGGTTAACCGTTGTTGTAAGCGTTCAATTTCGGCCATCTTTGCATCTAACTCGGCCCTTAGTGCTGCCGCATCACGCTCTTCACCTTGTGACATTTTGGGCTTGTTCCGCAACGTAACGAACTGTTCACGATCGGGGACCAATACGTCTTCACTACCGACTTCTTGGTCGCCCCCACTATTGTATTCTTCAGAACTGGACATGCGATGCCTCAAATTTGACCGGCAACCATGTGCTTCAGTTGTCCACGTAGTTCTATTGTATGACACTATTGTTCACCGAGGTCTACTACTTTCACCGCGATCACGACCCGATTTTCACCACGCGCGGCTGTGAATCCTGTCTACAGCTTGTAAACTACGTCCGAACCGCAGAACTTGGTCAACCTTCACCGTTGACCCAAGGACCTCGCGACCAACTTCCCGACGCTACCCCAGAATCACAGACCCCAACGAACATAAGGGTATTTCGGATCGACGGATCAAAGCGAACTCGCTCGTTTGCTTGCTAAAAGTAGACTGAATTATATTCTCCGAATTCATACAGTTTTGAGTATAGGAAAAATGGACTCAAATGTGTGCGTATCGTTTCCCGATAGCACCAGCTATAATTTGGTTTACACTAGGCAAAGTGAGGCAAAGTATTGAGATTTCATTATTGATATTATTCCTTTACATGTATTGGAAAAATAAAAATAAAGTTTATCCTCACTTTTCCTAGGGTATAACTTTTTTCACAGACGTTGGATCAACTTGCGGTCTTCGACAAAGTTGTTTGGCATATAGTCACCTACAATTATACCAAAGGGTTTGATTATTGAACGCTTACAGCGCCACCTAGCGGCAAAATTCGAAAACTTAAAATTTCTGCATACATTTGGCCAAGTTTTCCCATACAAACTTCAAGCGTTTTGAGCGCCCCCTTAGGCTCAACCGATTTTGCTCAAAATTTGAATGTAGCTTCTGGGAGTCCAAAACAACTGATTGAGGAGGTAAGACTTGGCATTTTTCGAAATTTTTGTTTTTCATATAAGTGTGGGCCACCTTAGGGGAGATGGTACAAAAAGTCAAAATGAAATTTGAATCTGCCTAAGTAGATAATTTGCTAAAGACAAGGCTTAAGACCCTTTTTCAATTTTTTTTTTGAATTTTTATCAAGCAGATTAACAAATATAACGGGCACAATCAGTGTCTAAATCGTCTGTTTTTGAAGTTGGATCAACATAGGGAGGGGCAAAGGATGGGGAAGGGTGTTCATACACTAAGTAAAAAAATACTGCTGTTACAAATGCTTTTGAAGGAAATCTGTTTAGCATGGGGTCCCTTAAAGACGATTTTTAAATTACGTTTCAAACAGCATTTGTTCATGTGAACAATGCGTTCCCATGAAAAATACCAAGCCATGGTTCCTCAAACAGTGCAACTAATATTCGACCCGCCGAGTCCCGCATTCCCCTCGCATTACATTCTATCGTGCAATTCGCACCTCTCGCTACAGCCGGCTCTCTTGATCTCCACCATCCGCATCCTTCTCCCGCCGCAGCATCTCTTCATCAATCATCGATCCGTCCAACCAGATTCCATTTGTTGATATGGGGCTGTCCATAAACCACGTGGTCATTTTTTTGGGACTTCTCAACCCCCCCCCCCCCCCCTTTCCGTGGTCATTTGTCCATACGAAATTTTTTATTCGTCCATACAAAATGCTCATTAGGGAGCGTCCATAAATTACGTCACGCTTTAAGGGGGGAGGGGGGGTTCAGCAAAGTGTGACGACCCATACAAAACTTTCAGAGGTTCCATACAAAAAGTGTGACATAGGGGGGAGGGGGGGTTGAAAACGACCAATTTTTGCGTGACGTAATTTATGGACATTCCCTTAGCCGAACCCCCCCCCCCCCCCCCCCCCCCACATGACCACGTGGTTTATGGACAGCCCCTATGGTGGTAGCCCAAACGCACGCTCACCATTTCGCAAGGAAATCGCAGCAGCACCAGCACCAGATGAAAAAATGTATCAACACAAAACACCCACTGACTGACCGTGCGTTCCCCGTGTCCGACGCCTTCTCTACAGCTAGCCAGCCAGCGCCCGCCGGTGACGGCGATCAACGAATCAGCCAAGCAGCAACGAATTGGTGTTGCTCGCGCGCGCATTGAAATCACCGCGTCACGTTCGTTGTGCGTCACGCTTCGTCTCACGACCGACGGCGGCGACGACGACCACGACGCTACGCAACACCGCGTTGTTTCGTCGCACCGCCCTTGCATACACCCGGCGACGGCCGCGACGGCGATAGTAACGACGTCGCTTGACTTGGTGACTTGTTGTTGAAGGTGTTTCATTTTAGGGAACAAGTTCACCGGGGAAACACCGGCCCGCACGTTGCCTTCATCGCAGCAGCGAAGTGTGCCGTTTCCGAGTGGTTTCGAGGCGCACGGCATCAGGCGGGTAATTCTCTTCAGCATCCCCCGCCGCAGCTGCCGCTGCGTCACTTGCATCCGATCTTGGTATCTGACCGACCGGAGGATAAATTTCCATTGCTGTGTTTGATCTGCGTCGCGGGACTAGTCTTTGCCTCTAGGCAGCGAGCGACTAGAATGCGTCAGCGCAGCGGTGCAGACAGGCGTTCGTTGTCTGGGCGGCAGCTTTCGGGCTAATGGATTCCTAGGAAAGTTGGCATTGGGAAGGAAAATGCCCAACAAACTGAAAGGCCTAGACCGAGGGGGATTTTCCCGTGAATGCTGTCGTCTGATGTCTGCGCATCTTAACTTGTGGTCTCGGTCTGGATTTGTCGCTGCGTTCTGTGAGTCAACGAACTGCAAATCGTAACAAGATGTATCACTGGATAGATATCGGCGGTTGCAGGAAAGATTTATCTCGTGATATAGGGTAAGTGCTTCGCTTGCGGTTTAGGGGAATTCAGGAATTTTGGACAGCCCGTATGCGTATATATTTTGGACATTTACGGCAAAATCAAATGGAAGTGTCCATAATATATACGCGTAACGGTCTGTTAAAATTATCTAAATCACCCTAGTTGTGTAATGTGTAAGCGATTAGGAAAGTTGCCAAGTTCTGTATTGTTTTGAATAATAGGGTATTGGTTCCCTTATTAAGCATGTGGCTCCCATTTTCATCCCACGAAAAACAAACAGCGCTGTTTTGTTTCTTATTTTTGTATTTTTTGTTAGAAGTGAGCACCCATGAAAACAAAACGAACGGAGTCAATCGGTGCCGTAATTGTTTGTTCGAATAGGATGAAAATGGGAGCATGAGATTACTGATGGCACACATACCCTAATTTCCTAGGTAGTTGAGGAAACCGGTCCTTCGTTTCAGATCTATGCTCGTATTTTAATTCAATATTGAAACAGTGAATGGAACGCTTAAGTTATAATAAGTTTATCCATTCTTATTGAAAATACAGTCCGGTCTCCTGCTATTAGACGCTGCCACCCACTTAACGTCCACCGTGTTTTCCAGGCTATCTTCTAACTAATTTAGTTATTTTTTTGTATGTGATGAGTCTATAGTAAGCACTAAATCAGCTGGGATGGATGCAAGATAGCTGAGAAATTGCGGTAGGCGTAAGGTGGGTGGCAGCGTCTAATAGGAGACTCGATTGTAGATGTTACTGCATCAATCCTTTTTTTATAGTAAGTATGGGTGATCCTTGTTCATAAATAGGTACTTTAAAATTAGAAATTAGAAATTTCTAAAAATTGTATAAGTTTCCTTCAAGAATAACTTAAAGAGATTCACCGATAATTTTCTGCAAATTCCTTTTGTTCAGGAATTGCTACGCTACTAGTTTACTTCAAAGAAATTTCACCGAAAACACTTGCAGGTATTCTTTTATTTATTGTTCGAAAAATTTCTTCCACATTCCAT
The DNA here is from genome assembly GCF_035046485.1 of Aedes albopictus. Classification (NCBI taxonomy): domain Eukaryota; kingdom Metazoa; phylum Arthropoda; class Insecta; order Diptera; family Culicidae; genus Aedes; species Aedes albopictus. The sequence goes on along the minus strand of NC_085137.1, from coordinate 477,940,553 downwards.
GGAGAATTTTCCAAAGAACTTTTCCGTATATTTGTCCGAAAATTCCTTCAAAGATTTTTCTAGAATTTTATTTTAAGATTCCTCTGACAAATCTTATTAGAGAACCTTCAAAAATGTCTTGAAAGCTGGCTCAAGGAAATGCTCAGACATGATTGTCACAGAATTCATCCTAATTCAACAGAAGATTTATTTTCAAATTTCGGTGGAGGAATTCTTTATCAATTCCTCAAAAAAAATCTCCTAGAATTTTTAAAGATGTTTCTTCTAAGGAATTCTCCTAAAAGTTTACCATATTGGTATATGTGTCCGATGATTCATTCTAAAAGTGTTAAAGGATTCTTCCAATGTTTTTTTAAAGAAATTTCTCTGATAATATCAGAATTTAGTTTAGTTAGCATTCCTCTTTCAATTTCTTTATCATGCGAGGATTCCTCTAGAAGTTCCTGCTAGGATTCTTTGATTTTTTGTGACAATTCCTCCAAATATGTCTCTAGAAGTAACTTCAAAGATCCCCTGATGATCTCTTCGGGAATTGCTCCGAAGATTCTTCCCGGAATTCTTCCAAGTTCTCCATAAGTTTTGCCGAGGACCAAGAATGGGAGCACTCACTGCTTATTTTCTCAGCTCAGAACCATGCTATCAAAAAACAGTGTAACCTTGTAGTTTTATCTGAAAGTTTGCCGAATAAAGTATTTAAGGCGAAACTGGAAGCAATTCCTCATTTTTGGTTTTTGATTTTTTATTAAATAACGAAGCAATATTTTCAAAATCGGTTTTCGTGCACATGTAGAGTATGGATCAGGGTATCTTCTGAATTTTTTACGCGGTAGAAAATGTTTTTCGTTTTAACAGAAACCATTTTTGAACAAAATTTCACAAAAAAATGGTTTCTGCAAAATCGAAAAACATTTTCTACCACGTAAAAAAATCAGAAGATACCCTGATCCATACTCTGCATGTGCACGAAAACCGATTTTAAAAATATTGCTTCGTTATTTAATAAAAAATCCAAAACCAAAAAAATGAGGAAATGCTTCCAGTTTCGCCTTAAGGGCAGTGTCGGACAAAACATTTCATACAAAATGGCCAAGTTTGACGATATGTATTGTACTCGGTTTATAGTAAGTCGATTTGGCTGGAATTTTGGCAGCCAACATGGACTTACGGGGCTTTTGATTTTTATTTAATTGATTGAGTTCTGTTCACTTCTTTCAAAGTTACAGATAGACGATGCGACAAAACAATAACACCAGATTTTTATGATGGTTATTTGTGGTCAATTCAATAAAAATGCCCCCTACTTTAAATGGCATCCTTAATTTTAGTACAGGTAATCTTAGATATAACGAACCCTCGATACAGCGAATTCGATATAACGTACATTTTGCTTTGATATAATGTACAACCACTAGCGTGAGCAGCAATTTCTTTCTTCTCCCTCATTAACTTTGATGAACACTAGAAAAAACGAGATAAAAGAGGGGGAAAAATACCCCCTCTTTCATCTTTCTCGTGTTTGTTTATGGGAGTGAGTGAGAGAAAAGAAAAAGCTGCGCAAGCTAAAGCGTACAACATTGATTTTTTCCCCATTAATAACTTCCAGATTCAAAGTTTTTTTTATTTTGTTGCAGCATTAGCCTTTTTACCCAGAATCAGCGGAAATTGGGGGGGAAAAATTGTGTACGTGTTATAGAAGCACAAAAAACGAAACGACTTTTTTGTGAAAACACATGTTTTTCTTTATTGGTGATTTAATGTTGCATGAAGAAGAAGAAGAAAAGCGATGATGTTTTAAGAAATCCCTATCCCTATAACACAGGGGGAGGTTTTAAAATGACTCTATAAAATCTAAAACAAAATCTAATTAAAAACCGGTTGATATACGGTGTTAGACTTTGGACGGACTACATATTGAACGTATGAATTTAAATTTAACATTTTTTTCTTGATAAGGTACTTAATTTGTAGTCCTATTATTTTGTCGTTTCTAATATCTGTAACTTTTGATGTAGTGAACAGAACTTAATCAATTAAGGCTCAAATAACCATCATTCACTCATCAGCAAACATCAATTATGCAAAAGCAGTATTTTCGCTTGATATTCAAAAACCGTAATTGCAAATTATTTCACTGTTATCTAGATGGTGAATAGAGTACAGTGATAAATTTTCACTAATATTGATTATAATTTCATCGAAAAAAACTGCTTTTGATTTTTCTGGTAACGGATGATAGTTTGTTTCCTCTTAAATACAAATCAAAATTCACGTAACTTCATGGCGACTGTCAAAATTTTTGCCAAATCGGTTCACTAGAAACTGAGCATTACACGTCAAACTTGGCCGTTTTGTATGAAAAATGGCTGGTGGTCATATTGTTTTGTCCGACACTGTATACCAAAATCGTGAGGGAGCCAGGAAGGCAAGTCTCCACGAGGTGAGTGTAATTTACACTCACCTCGTGACACTCACCTCTTGGAGAGTTGCTTTCAAAGCTCTATCACTACTTTGGCATACGTTTGCGACCCATGCTTTAACGGAAAAATCACAAAGACGTGGACACCCAAATAAGAAAATGGAAGATACCTTGACTTCAATTCGGAGAGCCCCTTTCAGCATAAAAAGAATACGGCGATCGCGCTCATAGACCGAGCGATAAAGCTGACATGCCACGAAAAGATCCGAAACGATAACAACTGTAAGACAGATCCTTCTAATAAACCACTATCCTAGGTAGTTTATCACGAAGATGATAAAAAACAGGACCGATCAACACTACAACAGCATCCGGTATGAGGAGGTCTTATGAAAAGAAACAAAATTCGTGTCAACACCCTTCATACCATGCCTTAGCGAAAAACTTTCGAAAATTCTTGACTAACACAACGTTACTCTAGCACACAAACCACGTGACAAAATCAAAAACACAGTTTTTAGTCAACTGAAGGACCCGATACCAAAGAGGAAAATAAAAAAACGTCGTCTACGCGATACCACGCTTCGCGGACGACGGTAAGATATACGTAGGACAAACCGGAAGGATGCTAGAGACAAGAATAAACGAACACCGGAACAACACAAGGAAGAAGGAGGCAAAAACGGGGCTAACCCAGCATCACCTGGACGAAGGACATAATTTTGACTTCGACAACACGGAAATATTAGAAAGGATCGAGAACCAGGAGAGCAGAACCATAGCGAAGGCCTTCCATATCAAGCTGATGGGTGACGACAGAATCGTGAATATGCAGCGCGAATGTGGAGGTATAGACTCGGCATACAACGGCCTAGTGGGTAAGAAACGATCGTGTAGACGAACGAACAGAAACGAATGACGTAACAAACCGAACCAACACGAAGATTGTACATGTAGTAAAAGGGGATTTGTAATAGAGCCACATTAGTGGCGAGTGTATCGATTTAGACAAGTGGGTGATTGAAAATACACAGCAAATAATTTTGTAATATCCAGGCGCGTAATTTCTGGCTATGTAACCAATTTCGAACGTAATTTCACTCGGTTACATGGTTTTCCAACAATTATCACACTCATCATGCACACCCTGGTTGGCACTGAAAAGTGTCAACAAACCCATTCCAGCAGATACCTAGAAGCAGTATCATATTTATCATCTACCTTTTAACTAGGTGGAATAGCCGAGAGGTAAGGGATATGTCTCACAATCAACGGATCAGTGTACGAATCTATGCCAATATTTTACTTATATTCATCTACGATTCATCTATCGTTCCGGTTCTAGCGATTGCTAGACCCCCTGTCAAGTTGCGGCGGCTAATTAGCTGTGTGGAAGAAATGTAATATGTACATCATTTTTATGACGCGACTGATGTGCAGCGAAAATGATGTGATATCACAAGAATTTTTTTGCTGTGTAATTGGGAAAACTGTGTAACATTGTAACTAATAGAAATATATTTTAGATCTGATGATGGCTGAAGAAGAGTAAGCCGAAAAGTAATAAATCGAGGCGTTAGTGTGTAACAATCACCGAAAAATATCAACAACCAATAAATATACCATTGGACCAAGGGCGTAGCCAGGGGGGGGGGGGGCAGGGGGGGGGGGGCAGGGGGGGCCCCCCCCCCCTGACCGATCAACTATATTTTAACTTAACTGAAAAACTTAGATGATCAGAGCTGTTTTTGACTAGTAAAATAAAATTCTCCTGCATCCTCGTATTTTTTTAATGTATGCAGGAATTCCTTCGGAAATTCTTGGAGATATACCTTCGAAAATTCCTGAGGGTATTCCTTCGGAAATACCTGGAGGAATTCCTTTGAAAATTCCTGAAGGAATTCCATCCAAAATTCCTGGAGGAATCCCTTCGCAAATTCCTGAAAGAATGCCATCGGAAATTCCTGAAGGAATTCCTTCGGAAATTCCTGGAGCAATTCTTTTGGAAATTCCTTGGGCAGTTCCTTTGGAAAATCTTGGATGAATGCCTTCGGAGATTAGTGGAGGAATTCTTTCAGAAATCCATAGAGAAATTCGTGAGGAAATCCTTAGGTGAATTCCTTACGAAATTCCTGGACAAAATAATTCCAAACTTCCTGGAGGAATGCTTTTGGAAATTCCTGGAGGAATTCCTTCGGAAATTGCTGGACGAATGTCATTGAAAATTCCTGGAGGAATTCCTTCGGAAAGTCGTAGAGGAATTTTTTCGGAAATACTTTTTGTATTTTTTTTTTGGAAATTCTTGCAGGAATTCCTTCGGAAATTCCTAGCGGAATTCCTGGAGTAATTCCGTCGGAAATTCCAGGAGGATTTCCATCGGGAATTCTTGGAGGAATTCTTTCAGAAACTTCGGGAGGAATTCCTTCGGAAATTGCTGGGCGAATTTCATTGGAAATTCCAGGAGGAATTCCTTCGGAAATTCCTGCAATAATTTCTTCGGCAATTACTGGATGAATTCCTTCGGAAATTGCTGGACCAATTCTTTTGGAAATTCCTGGAGGATTTCTTTCGGAAATTCCGGGAGAAATCCCTTCGGAAATTGCTGGGCGAATTTCATTGGAAATTCCAGGAGGAATTCCTTCGGAAATTCCTGCAATAATTTCTTCGGCAATTACTGGATGAATTCCTTCGGAAATTGCTGGACCAATTCTTTTGGAAATTCCTGGAGGAATTCCTTCGGAAATTCCTGGAGGAATTCCTTCAGAAATTCCTGGAGGATTTTTTTTGGAAATTCTTTTTAGATTTTTTTTTTTGGAAATTCCTGGAGAATTATGTACCGTCGGAAATTCCTAGCAGAATTCCTTCGGAAAATCCTGAAGGAATTCTTTCGGAAATTCCGGGAGGAATTCTTTCGGAAATTGCTGGACGATTTCTTTTGGAGATTCCCGGAGGGATTCATTCGGAAATTTCAGGAGAAATTCATTCGGAAATTTCGGAAATTCCTGAACGAATTCCTTCGAAAATTTCTGGAGGAATTCCTTTGGAAATTCCTTGGGGAGTTCCCTCGAAAAGTCTTGGATGAATACCTCCGGAAATTTCTGGAGGAATTCTTTCAGAAATCTATAGAGAAATTCATGAGAAAATCCTTGGATGAATTTCTTAGGACATTCATGGAAAAAAATCATTCCAGATTTCTTAGAGGAATGCTTTTTATGATTCCTGGAGGAATTCCTTCGGAAACTACTGGACGAATTCCTTTGGAAATTGCAGGAGGAATTGCTTCGGAAATTGCTGGAATAATTTCTTCGGAAATTACTGGAAGAATTCCTTCGGAAATTCCTGGAGGTATTCCTTCGGAAAATCTGGAGAATTTTTTTCGGAAAGTCTTTTTGGATTTTATTTTTGGAAATACCAAGAGGAATTCCCTCGAAAATTCTTGGAGGAATTTCTTTACAAATTCCGTTAGGAATTCTTTCAAAAATTCCTGGAGGAATTCTTTCGGAAATTCCGGGAGGAATTCTTTCGGAAATTGCTGGACGAATTCGTTTGAAGATTCATGGAAATTCCTGCAGGAATTCTTTCGGAATTTCTTCAGAAATTCCTGGAGAAATCCCTCCGGAATCTCTTGGATGCATTCCTTCTGAAATTCGTGGAGCAATTATTTCGGAAATTCCTGGAGGAATTGCTTCAGAGATTCTTGGAGAAATTTCTTAAAAATTCCCGGAGGAATTACATTGGAAATTCCTGGAGGAATTCCTTTGGAAATTCCTTCGGAAATTCCTGGAGAAACTCTTTTGTAAATTCCTGAAGGATTTTTTTTTTGGAAATTTCAGGAAGAATTCCTTCAGAAATTTCAGGAGAAATTCTGTCGGAAATTCCTGGAGAAATTCCTTTGGAAATTTCCAAAGGAATTTCTCCATGAATTTCCGATGTGATTCCACCAGGAAGTTTGCGAAAGAAATTCCTTCAGGATTTTCTGAATGAATTCCTCCATGTATTTCTGAGAGAATTCCTCCAGGAATTTCCGTGGCAATTCCTCCAGGAATTTCGGAGGGAAATCCTCCAGGAACTTCCGGAGAAATTCCTCCAGGAAAATTCGGAAAAATTCCTTCACAAATTTCTGGAGGAATTACTCTAGGAATTTCCGGAGGAATTCCTCCAGGAATTTCCAAAGGAATTCTTCTAGGAATTTTCAAGGGAATTCCTCTTGGAATTTTCAAAGGATTTCCTCCTGAAATTTCCGAAGGAATTCCTTCATGAATGTCCGAAGAAATCCCTCCATGAATTTCCGAAGGAATTCCTCCAGAAATTTTCCGACGGGATTCCTCTACGAATTTCCGAAGAAATTCTTCTAGGAATTTTCAAAGGAATTCCTCTTGGAATTTTTAAAAGATGTCCTCCTGGTATTTCCGAAGGAATTCCTCCATGAATGTCCAAAGGAATTCCTCTACGAATTTCCGAATGAATTCCTCCAGGATTTCCGAAGGAATTCTTACATGAATTTTCAAAGGAATCCCTCCAGAAATTTTCCGACGGAATCCCTCCACGAATTTCCAAAGAAATTCCTTGAGGAATTTCCATAGGAATTCCTCCAGGAAATACCGAAAGAATTCCTCCATGAATTTCCGAAGGAATAGGCTCCTAAAGTCCTATCGGGATTCTTGTTTTAAATCACAATATATGGTTCAAGAGTACATATTTACTCATTTTTTGACGTTTTTATTAAGCGTAGTTGAAAATATAATTTTTTTATTTTTTTAACCTTTTGTCTCGTCCCTAGCTTATAACACATACTTTGAGTGATTTTTTTTGACCGTGTATGTCAGATAGGAACATTTTTGAAATCCCAGTGCGAAAAATGTCGAGCTCAGTCACACAAGGTTGACCTCAAATGTCAAAGTAGAACTATTTACCATTTTACTTATTTCGAATTTTCTCATTATTCCTTTGTTTTTCAAGTTCGAGTAAAGTACAATTCCGATTAGAATTCCATGCTTGATCGTATTGTTCAATATAAGCGAGATTTCGTCTTTAATTTTAGGACCCTATTCCTCCAGGAATTTTGCGAAGGAAATCCTAAAGCATTTTCCGAAGGAGTTCCTCCATGAATTTCCGAAGGAATTGCTCCAGAAATTTTCCGAAAGAATTCATTCACGAATTTCGAATCAGGAATTTTCTGAGAAATTCCTCCATGAAATTCCGGATGAATTACTTCAGAAATTTCCGGAGAAGATCCTCTAGCAATTTCCGAAGGAGATCCTCCAGGAATTTTCAAAGAAATTCCTTCTGCAATTTGTGAAGGAATTCCTCCTGGAATTTCCGAAGGAATTGCTTCATAAATTTCCGAAGGCATTCCTTCAGAAATTTTCGAAGGAAATCTTCCAGCTGTTTCCGAAGGAATTCCTCCTGGAATTTCCGAGGGAATTCCTGCAGTAATTTCCTATGGAATTCCTCCAGGGATTTTCAAAGGAATTTCACCTGGAATTTTCAAAGGAATTCCTGCCGGAATTTCCAAAAGAATTCTTTCGTGAATGTCCGATGGAATTCCACCAGGAATTTTCGAAAGAATTTCTCCAAGAATTCCTTCACGAATTTCCGAAGGAGTTCCTCCATAAACTTCAGAAGGAATTCCTCCAGGACTTTTGCGAAAGATTCGCTCAAGGATTTTCTGAAGGAATTCCTCCATGAATTTCCGAAGGAATTCCTCCATAAATTTCAGGAAGGAATTTCTCCAGGTATTTCCAAAGGAATTACTCCAGGAATTTCCGAAGAAATTCCTCCAGGAATTCCCGAAGGAAATCCTTCACGAATTCTCGAAGGAATACCTCCAAGAATTTTCGAGAGAATTCCTCTAGGATTTTCCCGAAGAATTCCTCCTTGAGTTTCCGAAGGAGCTTGTCCAGGAATTTCCGTAGGAATTCCTCAAGGTATTTTCAAAGGAATTTCTCCTAGAATTTTCAAAGGATTTTCTCCTGAATTTCCGAAGGAATTGCTCTACGAATTTCCAAAGAAATCCCTCCCGGAATTTCCAAAGAAATTTCTTATGGATTTGCTTTGAAATACCTCCAAAAATTCCCGAATGAATTCCTCCAAAAATTGTTGACGGTTGTCCTCAAAAAATTTCCTTAGGATTTTCTCACATAATCCCTAAACGTGTTTCTGAAGGAATGTTTGAAGAAGTTTCTCAAGTTTTCATAGGAGTTTCGCAGTACATTTTTGAAGGAATTTCTTGAGAAATTTCCGAAGAAACTTCTCAAGGATCTTTCGCTGGAATTCCTTGAGGAATTTCGTAAAGATTTATAATAAAAAACGAAAAAAAAATCCACAACGAACTTATCAAACGATTTCTCACAAAATTTCCGAAGGTATTCCATAAGACATTTCAGACATATGTCAAAAAAATCCAAACGAACTCCTTTAACAATTTCCGAATTCTTATCAAGGCATTTTTAAAGGACTTCTTCAAAGAATTTCCGAATGAGTTCCTCTAGGAAATAAAAAATCACAAAAAGCATTCAGGAATTTTCGAAATATTTTTTCAAGGAAGTTTTGAAAGATTTTTAAAGAAATTCCTTATGGAATTTTAGAAGGGATGTCTCAAGAGACTTTCAGTGATTTTTTTCAATATTTTCGAAAGAATTGCTTCAGGGATTTGGGAAGGAATTCTCACAGAAATTTCCGGATGAATTCCTCCAAGAATTTTTGAAGGCATTCCTCAAGGAATTTTCGGAAGAATTCCTCACGAAAACTCCGAAGGAGTTCCTCAAGGAATATTCTAAATCTATTTCAAAGAAATTCCTCAAGGAATTCCCGAAGAATCTTCTAAAGGGAATCGTAGAAGAACTCTCGAAGGAATGTCTTATGGAATTTCTCAAGGAGCATTAGAAATGAAAGAATTCCTCATGAAATTTATGAAGAATTTGTCAAGGAATTTCAGGTGGAATTCCTCATGGATTTTCGAAATAAATTCCTGAAATTATTTTTAATTTATTCCTTTAAAAATTTCCGAATGCATTCCGAATGATATTCCTCCAGGAATTTCCGAAGGAATTCCTTTAGAAATTTTCAAAGAATTTTTTCCCGTAATTCCGAAGGAATTCATTAAAGGATTTTTCGAAGAAATTTCTCCAAAAATTACTTAGGGTATTCCTCAAGGAAAGGAATCTTAGTTTGATTGGAATTTTTGAAAGAATTCCCGGAGAATTTCTTAACATATTTTCTGGAGCTTCTCAAACGGATTTCTGGTGGAATTAAGAATAATATTTGTAAAGAATTACTGGGGAAATTCTCAAAAGAATGCATGGTGAAATTCGTAATAAAACTTCTGGAGGAATTATTGAAGCAATTTCTGAAAGTATTCCCAACGGAATTACTGCAAGTTTTCCGAAGGTAATTTCTTCTGGAATATCTACATTAAAATAACCTGGAAAAATATTAAAGAAATTTCTGGAGAAACTGCTGGATAAATTCTAATTCATGATGGCATTTGTTAAGAAAATCCTGAAGCAATATCTTGAGGAATTCCTCAGGATTATAATCATGTATGATTCTTCCATTGAACCATTCCTGTTAATCACTCATATTTCATACTTCACTTTTATTTTTTTTAAATGATGAAGTATTTGAGCTCCTTGTTACTGCAAAGTGGTTTTCAGTTTAAGGGTGCTCGCTCCCCTCTGGCCGAAAAGCTGGCTACGCCTTTGCATTGGACGGTGACTAAAACCCTACAGAATAACACATATCAGTTACCAAACAGCCTACCGAAGCAGTAAGTGAACTTAGCGTTGGAATAAAACACATAATGACAAAAAAACAGAACTCTTGTAGGTAAATGACACACACATGGACACTACATAGATCGAAAAAAGAGTGTAAAATTCTGTGACATATGATGCACATGGTTGGAGCGTGTAATATCACAGAAGTTGATGTGACATATCATGTCAAAATCACATAATATCATGTAAACTTCCATCATATGTCATATATTTCAGCATGACTCTGTGTGTTTACATGACATGTAACACAAATTTACATTATGCAATTCAGTATCATAATTTACATTTTATGTAACTCATTTTGGTTTCATAATGGCAAATTTTTCCGAACTGGCTCATTATGCAACTGAAAGAGTTGCATAATGAAAAATAGTTGTATCATTTGAGTTGCATTATGAACATTATGCAACTCGAATGGGTTGCATTATGAAAAAATCATTGCATAAAATTTTGTATGGAACTTGTTGCAAAACTCGATTTTTTCAGCACTCTTCGTATTTATCCAACTTGGCAAGCCTCGTTGGATAAATGTACGACTCGAGCTGAAAAAATCGACTTTTTGCAGCTCGTTACATAAATAACTATTAGTGATCCCAAGAGGAAGGCCGAAACGTCGGAAAATAGATAATTTCTGTTTACTTTGAGACACTGCGTAGTTTAGAAGAAGAACGAAACTATCTACCCAATTACTTGTCAACTAATCTAATCTATTATTGGAGTCGAGCACAGTAGACAATAGCAGCATCATTCAATCCCTCAAGTGACCAACTATACCTTGCTATACTATATGGTGGCAGAAAAACTGTAGGTAAAGGGATGTTGTTCTGTGTGTGCTAGGCAGCTTTGATAAAATCACATTCAAAGCACAATCATGAGCCACTCCTGCGTGAGCAAATTCACATGCGATTCTGAATCATTTTCTCACGCGCGAGATTTTCATACAAGATCTCGCTCTCACGAGTCAAGCGCCGAAATCTCGCTCGCTTGTAAAACGAATCCAAATCAATTTGAAAGACATATGGTACACCGGGGCAAGTTGAAACGGGTGGGGCAAGATGAAATACGAAGTTTTGAAATAGATTTCAATACAATTTGAAAGTTTTTCCTTTGGTAAAAGATAGTTTGAATCAAAAACTATGTGTTATGGCGATCAAACTGTTTATCATCATTAGAAAACAACATGTTAACCCGCTGTTTCATCTTGCCCCACCCATTTCAACTTGCCCCGGTGTACCTTACAATGATTTGCTTCTGTTCTATCATATTATCCTAAAAACTTCGATGGATATAACAAGAACACCAAGAAATAAAGCAATCAGTGAAATCACGAATCAACTCATGCATGTTTTTTTTTTCGGCGGTGAGTTTGGCGAGTCAAAAATTGCGCGTGAGACAACACGACCATGAGATTTGAGAATTTAAGTTTTTACCAACACTGGTGCTAGGCACGATAAACCATGTAGACAGCTGGCATGTATTGAGGAATACAAGTAGTTCGGCTGTCGATAGATGTAAGCACCATATAATTAACAAAAAAATACGAACCGAGACCAACGACAACGACCCAGGCGAACAAAGAGCACTTGTGATAGGAAGCTCGGTACGTGGAACTGCAGATCCCTTCATTTCATCGGGATCACCCGACATACTGAAGGACCGCGGGTTCAGCGTTACATCGGGAGAGCATCACAGCAGACGAAATTTAAAACTGACCAGGTCCTGATTGACGGACATTATCGACGTCAGGACTTATTAATGCTTACATCGACTCTGACCACTACCTAGTGATAGTAAAAATGCGCCAAAAACTTTTCATGATTAACAACATACGATGCCGGCGGCCTTCTCGGTATTATGTGGAGTGACTGAAGTAACGCCACATCAACGCGCAAAATCTCGAGGCAGCTCTGCCGGACGAGGACGAGATCGAAAAACCCCTTTCGACAAATGCTGAAGTACGATAAAAGCAACCATCAAAACGCAGATGTGTTCAAAAACGTTAGGTATGTGGAACGGAGCTTCCAGAACGATTCGACGATGAGTTTTTGATATTATTTAGCTCTTCAGCCCGCGTGCTGTTGTAAAAAGTACAACATTACCAAAAAATCTCGCTCGTCATATTCAGCGCGAGCGTAGTGCAGTTTCGGTTGCTTGATGGCTAGGAACAGAAAAACACAGCGAGGGCGGACATGCTGCAGCACGGGACTCGGCAGAACGTGGAACGATGTAAAAGAATGCGGAAACAGCGGGAAAAGAAGCGCCGCCTGGAAGAAGCGGAATGCCAACAAATGGAACTATTGTGTCGTTCACAAGAAACACGGAAGTTCTACCAGAAGCTTAACGGAAGAAATGACTACGTCCGTACATACAGCAGGAAGCAACAACGAGGAAACTTTCACATTGAGGGAAGTTATGGATGCTATCCAGCAGATCAAGAACAATAAGTCAGCTGGTAAGGATGGTATCGGAGTGGAACTCATCAAAATGGGCCCGTAAAAGTTGGCCATCTGCCTGCACTGGCTAATAGCTAATAGGAGACCAAACAGCTACCGGAGGCGTGGAAGGAAGGGCTTATTTGACCCATCTACAAGAAAGGTGACAAGTTGAAGTGTGAGTACATCCGAACGACCACAATTCGCCTACAGAGTGCTATCACAGATCACCTTTTGTCGTCTTTTACCAAAAATGAATGAGTTTGTGGAAAGTTATCAGGCGGGCTATGTCGATGGCCGCTCGACAACGGACCAGATCTTCATCGAGCGGCAAATCCTTCAAAAACGCAGCGCATACCAGGTTCAAACGCACCGCCTGTTCATCGACTTCAAGGCGGCGTACGGCAGTATCAACCGTACAGAGATATGGCAAATCATGGACAAAACAGCTTTCCTGGGAAGCTGACCAGACTACTCAAAGCAACGATGGACGGTGTGCAAAACTGCGTAAGAGTTTCGAGTAAGCTTTCCAGCTCATCTCGTCAGGAACTGCAGCAAGGTGACGAACTCTCTTGCCTACTCTTTAACATCACTCTGGAAGTTGTAATGCGACGAGATGGCATACTAAATTAAAGTGTACTCTTTTTCCTATTTTACGTCATATTTATAGAAAGAAAATATTACCAGCAAATTTATGAACTAGACAGTGCCTCACATGATCGTTTCGGTGTTGCACTTACCACATCCAAAGGCATTCATATGGTCGGAAAAAAGTGTTGGCCATTAAACCATAAATTACCAGTCAAACGGCTCTCCCGTCGCTTTATCGTCGCATCAAAAGTATGATAATGAGCCTCATTCAGTAAATTCGATAAACCCGATAGTCATCGTGCCCCATCCATCGCTGTTGTCCCCTCCCAATCGACGCATCATCACACAGAGGTCTAGACTTTTCGATCTAAGCTGCAAGGCCAGTGGACGTGCGCTGGCTGAACAATTGATATTCTCGTCAAATCCACATCAACGAATTACCAGCCCAAGTCTAAGCGCCATTGAGAAACGTGACGGTCACTCCTGGTTATGTAATCCCCCGAATCTAGCGCATGACGGTTCCGGTAGTGCTATGAACATCCAAGAATTCCTGTTCTTGCCATCTCGCAACAGCATGACGATCATGTGACTGCCATTTCTCCGACCGAAGAATCCCCCCGCAAAGCCCAACCAAACAAAACCATTTTTCAATCTTCTTAATCGTTGCATCGTGATCGGTGACGTCAATGGTTTGCAGAAAAATCACCTCTGCCAGGCCGGGCAAGCCGGAATCCCCCAGCAGCGCGCAGCGCTACCAACAACCAACAACCAAAGTTTAGAAGGGACTACACCAATCTGCCGCCAAGTGGCAGCTGGTCGGGCCAGTCAGCAGAGATGTGCGTGGACAACGCAACGCAACGATGGGCGATGGGGGAAAAAGACCGGTTTGGCACACGGTATAAATGACTTCGGGGCGTTCGGTTGGTTGGGGGCGCATCGGTTGGCATTGGTGCCGGATGGTGCGGCCGGCCGGAGGTGGCTGCTGGTGGAAGTCATACTAATTAAAGTTGTGTTTTAGATGGTAGATTTGTTTTGGAGTTCCGAAGTTGTCGATCAAGTATAATAAAATGTCAATGGATGAGTCAGCGGGAATGGTGGAATGCAGAAGGGGTGTGCTGAACGTTTCTTTTCTAATATGCTTCTTCATCATATGGGAATGGTATTCTGTTATATCCTGGATGACTTTCGGTTTGTTTTTGTAGATTCTTTTGATTTTCTGCAAGAACGTTGAATTTAATTCCAACGGGAGTCGTCCAGCTAGAAGGCACACCTTGTCAGGTTTGGTTTAAAGATACTTTAAAATGCTGATCCAAGGCTTTCCACTATCAGTTATCCTCCTTCACTTTGAACGAGCCTCCAATCAAGTTCATAAACGAGGAGAATTTATCATTAAAGAAACATCTAGTTACCAGGCCAAGTAGGTACCAGGCTCATTCTTCCAAAACCTTGCTCCTTGATCGTCCAAGGTAAACTTAAAAGAATCTGGAAATCAACTTCAGATCAACAAAAATTTATGCATTCAGTATGTTGAACAATGTAGGTCCGGGAATGGAGGACAACTCTTCACATGGAAACCCAACCGAAATTCACTTTCAAAAGCAGCGCCACTAGATATATAGAACAGCACAATGATCCAATTTCCGAATCAAGTTCTAGGCAAGCAAAAAAACCTCACTTGTCACGCTCGAATTAAACCAGCCGGTCGGCGGCTTAATTGTCTCTGACTGCCGATGTTGCTGCTACGACAAGGACCCCTCAAATCCTTGAAAGAGTCGTCGCCAATGCCAAGTCCATATCCCGTCCTGGTTCGGTGTTCTCGAACTCGAACCCGACCACTTCTGTTACCTCATCATACCCTCCTCCGGATTTGTTTTGTCGTCTATTTATCGCGTCTCCACCACCACACCATCGTTTATTGCTGGCTGATGCTGCCGAGTGTTGCGAGGAGTCTATTTTGCTCGTAATTCCGAATCAGGTAAGCATTATGAAAAGAAGAGTAGGGGGCTGTCCAATTGCTTCTCAGCTTAGTGCTCTGTGAGCACTTCCACAGTTATTCACTGAGAGCGTTCTATGGATTCTGCAAGAGGATTTATGGAAGTTTATACAGCTATATTTCGTTAGCAAGGCGTCTCCGTATGCTTCGGAGTTCGTTTCTGAATTGCAAAAAAGGTAGAGCGGATCGAACTCATCGTTCAAACGCCGAATGCTACAGGAAAGCTGGGCTTACTAACAGAAATCCCTGAAAAAACTGCTGGAGAAATCCCTGAAGAGCTGGAGAAATCCCTATGTACTCCAGGAGGAGTCCTTGATGAAACCCTTGGAGAAATATCTGAAGAATCTCCTGTAGTAATCCCAGAAAATTGTACAGGAGGATTCCCTAAAAAAAAAAATCCCTAGAGGAATCACTGAAGGAACTTCAGAGAAACCACACAATAAACACTTGGAAGAATCACAGAAGGAACTCCCGAAGGAACCCCTGATGAAACTTCTAGAGAACTACAGAAGTTTCAAGTGGAATCCCTGGATGAACTTCATGAAGAAACTCGTAAGGAGCTCTTGGAAGAATTCCTGGAATGAGTTCCTTGAGGAATGCTTACTACTTATAAGTATACTTACTTTGAGTCCGGAGCACCCACGGTGCTGCAGAGGGCGGAATTGAAAGACCTGTGATCAGGTCTTATTTCTGTCGACTTGCTTGATTTCGTTGTTAAGGCTACGCCGTCATGAGCCTGGAAGAATCCCTGAATAAATACCTGGGGAACAACCCTGAAGGAGTTCCTAAAGGAATCACTACAGAAACTCCAGAGAAAATCCCTCTAGGAACACCAAGCGAAATGCCTCTCAGAATTCTAAGAGAAATTTCTGAAGACTTCCTGGAAAAACCTTTCTAGGAATTCCTGGAGAAATCCCTATAGGTATTTGAGAACAAATCCCTGCAGAAGTTCCCGGAGGAACTCTTGAAGCGAAAATACCTAAAAGTATTCCGCTCAAGGAATTTTCAGAGGAATGCAAGAAGAATTCCTATAAGAATCCCTGATACAATTCTTAGATAAATCTCTGAAGGAATTCCTGGAGGTATCCCTGAAATTCTAGGAAAAATCTCACAAAAATCAAAGAGAAAACCCTGAAGGAATTCCCAATGAGTTTGCTGGAGAAGTTCCTGGAGAAATCTCTGACTGAATTCCTAGAGGAATCCCTAAAAGAGTTTCTGGAGAGATCCATGAAGGAGTACCTGGAGAATTCCCTGAAGAAGTTCCTGTAGAAATCCCCGATGAAATGTCTGCAGAAATCCCTGAAGGGAATTAATAAATAAATTCCTGAAGGAGTTCATGGAGAAATCTTCAATGAAGTATATAGAAAATTATCTCCAACAATTTCTGGTGTTTCCTCAAAGATTCGCAGGAAAATCCCTGAAGGAATTTCTTGAGGAATTCAAGAAGGAATTTCTAGCACATAGAAGGGACGCGGATTGGAGTTGTCAGTCAACTGGTCTTCGGCAACATTCATCATTGAGATCTGAAGAATTTAATTTGGCTTTGACCCTATGACTTCATCCTTCTGGTTATGCTCTACAGCGCGGAGAAGCTTTTTCGAAAATTCTCCATAGTAATTCCCATATACACCTATTTTGCTTTTGGGCCACCATTAAATCACCACCGAAATGGCTGAAAATTTGACAGGACTCTAGTTTTGTATTGTAGGATTGTAATGAACATATGGGAGCTTTGAATTTTTAACATGTTTGAAGTCTGAACTGCCCTATTGTGCATTAATTTTCTTAGCCACGCCACTCCCACCGATTCAACGTATAAAACTCCTTTCCCTAAAAATTCAACGGTTGGTACGGTTATCCCCGTTTTCTTCAATTAACGAATTCAAAAACTTGCGTCAATCATTTTATTCATAAGTGGATATTGGACCTCTTCATAAAAAATGAAATTTCTCGAATTCAGCCAGTCACCCCCACATCTTAATTCTAATGCTGAAACAAACTTCTGGTCAAATTTTCAGCTAAATTGGTGAAGATTTCGAGGTGCCTCAAGTCAGAAATGTGTTTTTTGATCATTTTTTACCTTTAAAAAATGCCCATGAAGGCTAGAAGCCATATAAAATATCGCGGCTGCCAGTAAATGAAAGATTTTTCTATTCCTTACAACTTTTGTGAACATTATGTGCTGATCGGAGAATGTTTTGATCATATTTATTCGATTTTTAGTCATGCAAGTACCCTAAAAAGTTACATTTTTCAACAGTTTTTGTTCTACGAAATTCAAACACACAACTTTTATAAAAAGTACCAAATCATTAAATAATTACCCACATTCTTCTGAACAATATTGCCATACATCATTTTCTTATCCGACCTACGAAAAAAATCACAAAAATCGAAAAGTAGCAGCTTTCCTGAGTTTTTCGATATCTGGGGTTGACGCAACTGTTGGCAGACAGAATAATCAAACATAGTAGCTTTGCTTTTTTGATGATTGCGATGATTGATCATTGATTCAAGTGACAGGTAGGCACAAGCAAACATTGCTTTAACGAAAGCGACGTTTAATGTGTCACAGTAGAATGTGAGGATTGGCTCAGATGGTAAGGCTATGGACTGGCAAACCAAAGGTTCAGAGTTTGAGTATCGTCATTTTTACCGTTTTACCTCGAAATCTTCACTAATTTAGCTGAAAATTTGACCAGAAGTTTGTTTTAGCATTAGAATTCAGATTTGGGGTGACTGGTTGAATCCCAGAAATTTTATTTTTTATGAAGAGGTCTAGGATATGGATAACCTGATTGCCGTAAATTTTTGAATTGTCTTGAAACCCATTAGCAAATATACTATATTAACAATATAGGTCACTTCATGTTTTTACATACAACGAGATGGAGACACCGTTTGCGAAATATTTCAGCACCACCTGTTGTCAGAAAAAGTCAATAAATGTATTTTGATCAATTTTAGTTTACCGTGCAATGCGACATTTCTTGAAAAAGATCTTAGGGGTGTTGAAGTTTTTTGTTCCCAAATATACGATTATTATATAATCGATTTAAAATATACGCCAACAAAACAAAATTCCATTAGATGACATCTAGGAATACATCTATAGAAGAATTTGAATGCTCCCTCATTGTAACGACACCGAAATCGTTTAACATCATAATTTTAATTTTCCATCCTCAAAGTTAACTTATATTTTTCCCTGGTGGTTGTTATTTTCTTTTGACAATGGCTTTTAATATCATCATTCTTGATGCCCATGCTGACATTCATCGGATTAAAGCTCCTCTATTTGATCGTATAATGTGTTGTAGACGCATCTGGAAGAGAATTTACTTTACTGTACAGAAATGGCTCGTTTGTATTTCTATGGAGCAGTGAAAAAAGTGAACTTTACCAATGCTACGCCTTGATGGAGTCGTACTTTTGACAGTGTTTAAACACCGACGAACCGACGTGACAGTGGCGATCCAAAACTGCCCCCCCCCCCCCCTAATTTAACGGTCGACCAGCGAAGTGAGCGATCGCTTCTGTCAAATCAGCACAGACGCGAACCGTTTCCTATATGAACACACGGGGGTTTGGTGTCGAGCTATCAAATCATCGCGAGCCGTTATAGAGGTGGCGATAGTGTTCGGCTATTTTTCATCATGGCGTCGCGGACAACAAATTTGAATTTATTTGTTCTAGCTGTCACGTCGGTTCGTCGGTGGTTTAAATACCCTATTGTTGTTGTTCAAAATACTGTACTTTTCCTAGTCATACCAGGACTTTACCAAGAGATCATTCAACTATTGATCATATTTCTTGGTAGTTTGGAAAATCGATCGTTGCAGCTAGACCCTACGGGCTATGGAAGGTACGAAATGTGAGAAATTATATTTGCATGTCGCAATTTGGATCGGATATGTGGTTTTCAGACTCGTGGAGCTCGATAACGCGTTAAATGCCCAACAAACATTTTTGTTGTACAAGAGTGGAACAAACTTCTCCTAAGCAAACTTTAGCTTAAACCCGGGAGTGGTCGCGTCGTGTACTGAGTACACGCACCATGAAAAATGCACGCATGTGGTACACAGCGTGAGCGCGGCGTCGCTGTAGGTAATCAAAGGCGCGACTGCTCGAGGGTTAAGAAACTGTCATTCAGCTAGTTCTATTGCTTGGGTGGTTATTATATCTTTCACGACGATGCCTGCACTCAAAGTATTTAAGTTTGATAAAAATAAGAATAAAAAATCGGCCAGAGAAGTATACGAGAAAACCCTGACAACTTTGAACTATTTTTCAGATTTTTTTTTTCATAGAACTACATATAAAAACGTGTCTACAGTTTTGGCCAGGACAATTACTTTTAATTCAATAATCCATTTTAGGTTAGTGTTAAAAAAGTGAACATGTTTTCGTTGACAAAGCATTTTCTCGTCGTTTCTGGACGTATCTTTGTAAAGAAACGTATATAATTTGGAAGTCACCCGTAGACTTCATGGGAATGTGGGTTTTATAAAACTTTATACACGATAATAAGAACGGCAAAATTCAAGAAAGTGATTCTGGGATTAGTTCATTCGTGTTTTCTTTTTATTTTACAATGTGCTTCAGTTCATGTCAAGTCGTACTTCAAGTATTCGGCTTTAATAAGTTAAAGTTGGGGTGTGAGATCAATTAGGTTGAGGGTCCTACGTTGGGCACTTTAAGCTATAAAGGCAGCATCCGTTTATTCAGTGGCGATTCTTAACCTTAAATATACCTGTTCAACAAGCCTAAATTCTGGATTTGTCTTATCAAATTAGCTTGTAATTGGTAGAAAATGACGAGAATTGTCGTTTCCGTCCATTTTCAATTTGATTCTGATCCTAATTTCTCCGCAAATTCAAGAACAAAAAAACACAGTGTGCAAGACAAAGTTTGCCGGGGACAGCTAGTTTATTATAAATTCGTTAGAGAGTGCTCCAAAAATACATGTGAAAATGCGAACAGAATAGTAAGAGAAGGTTCACATTCTGATAAAGTTGGTTTAGCACGCCAGAAAATGTTGAGCTAATAAATATTTTACTTTTCTAATTTGAGTAGTTGAAAAAAAAAATCGATTATTGTTTAATCGATTATTTAGGAATAAATGGGCATCCCCACCATGCAATGACAGCTTCACAGAATAAACGTCATTTGGATGGCGCATGCATTGAGTGTGTAGTAGTACCTCTTCTGCCGCTTGGTGGCGACACATTCACTAAAAAGGAGTCGCCAAAAAATCGTAAGAGTGACCTATATTGTTAATATAGTATATTTGCCATTAGTCTGCACAGTGGGCATGGCCGTTTTAATATTTGTGTCATCTCGCTGATATGCGGCAAATATTAATGCTGACAAGAAAATATCGGAAGAAGCACTAGACTAGAATAGAATTCAAGAAGGAATTTCTAGATGAATTTCCAAAACAAAATCCCTATAGAAGTCACTGCAGGAGTCTGTGAAGGAGTTGATGAAAAAAAAAACTCTTAAGGAACTTTATGAAAAATCTCACAAAGAATTCTAGGATAAATTTCTGCAGGTATCCCTGAAGAACTCCAGGAGAAATCCCTGGAGAAGTCACTGGAAAAATACCTGAACGAGTTCCTGGAGAATTCCCTGAAAAAATCTTGAAGGAGTTCCTGAAGAAATCTTCCCAGCAATTCTAAGAGAAATTTCTCAAAAATTCCAGGATAAATCCTGAAGCAATTTCCGGAGGAATTCAAATAAAAATTACTAAGAATCTTTGGGGAAATCAGTTCACTAAGGGAGTTTCTGAAGGAATTTATGAAGAAATTTCTCAATGAATTTCTACAAAAATCCCACAAAGATTTCTAGGATAAATTCCTGCAGGAATCTCAGGAGTCCTGGCGAAATTTCTTGAAAGTTCCTCTAGAAGAATTCCGGAAGCAGTGTTCTTCCCGAAGATACCAAGGAATTCAAGGAAATATTGTTGAAGAAGCTCTTGTATGAATCTCAGAAAGAGTTCCTGGCGCAATCCTTGAAAGAATTTCTGGAGAAATCCCTCAAGGAATTCTAGAAGAAATCTCTCAAGGATTTCTTGGAGAAATCCCTCTTGGAACTCCAAGAGAATTCCCGTCAAAGATTTCCGAAGAAATCCCGTCAAGAATTTCCGAGGAAATCCAGTCAAGGATTTCCGAAGAAATCCCGTCAAGGATTTCCGAAGAAATCTCTGAGGGATTTCTAGAAAAAAATCCTGAATGAATCCCTGAAGGAGCTCCTGGAAGAATCTCCGAAGAAATTTGTTTAGGGATCCCTGAAAAAATCCCTGAAGAAATTCCTGGAGGAATCCGAAAAGAAAGGAAGGAAGGAATCTTTGAAGGAACTACCAGAGAAATCCTTGAATGAATTTCAGTAAAATTACCAAAAAGAACTTCTAGAGTAATCTCTGAACAAGTCTCTGAAGGAATTTTCGGATAATTGGCAGATTTTCTTCTGGAGAAGCACCACTCTGCGGACGAACGTTGCAGCCAGTCAATTTGTTGACGTTTTTAGCATTCAATTGCCCTCTACTTTTTGTTTCGCTTGAGGCTCGCAGTTTAACGGTTGTCAGTGACGGTGTATCGGTGCTAATTTCAAATAGCTTCTCGATTGTGCAATTCTCCGTTCTTTAGTTTGTGAAGGGATACTCCCAATCATGCCCGACGAAGAACTTTATCTTTCATGTGTCCGAATGTTATCTTGCGGCTTTGACGCAATAATTTTAGATTGTTGGTCTCAAGGTTGATCTCGGACTACCGAAATGGACATACGCAAGCAGGATGGAACAATGGTTCAAAGACTAGACGATCACTTTTCATGTTTTACTTGTTGAACGTCGTCTTGTATTCAGATCAAAAATAAAAGGAAGGTGATAGCAACGTTTGGAATGGGTTGCCAAATATATGAACCCACTGTTCACCGGGAAGGTGGGTTGTTATCAGAATACCATAAAAGTAAACGGGTATGAAGATAGTATGGTTATGCGCGTAGCCGGCGGCTGGTGAATTTCACCGTTCTTCGGTGAACTTTCTGAGTACCGTTGTTTGGGGTGACATTGGGCCTTGAGGGTAGCATTGGTCCATCGTTCCCACGGATTCAATATAAGTCAGAGAATACGACGGTGATTGCAAACTATTTTAGAATTAGGGTATTGGTTCCCTTCTTAAGCATGTGGCTCCCACTTTCATCCTACGAAAAACAAAGGATTTAAGCGCTGTTCGTTTTGTTTCTTATTTTTGCATTTTTTGTTAGAAGTGAACACTCATGAAAACAAAAAGAACGGAATCAATCGGTGCCGTCATCGCTTGTTTTCGAATAGGATGAATATGGGAGCGTAAGATTAATGATGGCACACATACCCTATGTATTCTAGCAGTCTAGCACACAATATGCATTCCAGTCGTATTCTAAACATGTGGAATAGTGGCCCAATGTCACCCGACTTTGGCCCAATGACACCCCGCACGACGGTATCTTATTCTTATTCTGTTCTTACTGTTCACGATTGAAATTTTCCAGGAAACTTTTTGCACCAGTTCTATGCACATTTCTCCAAATGTGCAAATAATGTAGGAAATTGTACGGCAATTTACTAGCAAGCATCCCTCTGATGCGATTTGGTAGCAACTACCGACGGGGTTTGCTTCTTTTCTGTGATGTTTTAAGACTTCATGAAAACTCATCAACAGCTGATTTGGTTTGCCATAAGCAATTTCGGTCCAGCTTCGGGTCTCTTCGGGTAAACTTTTTTCTCTGCTAACGAATCATTTCTCACGCATACACTGAGGATACTGTTCGTATGTTTTTCATAGTTCACATCTTATGAATCAGTATTTTTTATTTTTTTTTTCACCATTCCATAGTTCTCGTATGCTTTTCATACTTTGAAATGCGAAATCCATAAGATTTGTCGTATGAAAAATCTCATAAGAAGCATCGTATGAAAATCATAATATGTGTTATGAAACACCATTGCTAAGAATAAACAAAACTTTTATTGGCTTCTATCCACTTCAACTTCCGAAGCGTCGATGGGCGTATGAGTAAAGCACGCACTCGCCAACCTTGACGTCCCTGGTTCGATTCCAGGTTGCGTTTTTTTTAATTTGTGCAAAATATTTCATAAAAATATGTATGATAGTCATACGACATAGTTTCAGTTTTTATACGTTATCGGTATGATTTTCATACGTGAGTGTTTATACAGTAACAGTATGACACACGCCCCCCCCCCCTGGGTTGTCATTTCCAAACCGATTTAGCAATGATTGGTGGGGTTCTACGTTATGTTAGGGGGTGCCCAATTTGGGTTTACTCACGCATTGAGCATCGTCTTATTGCGAAACAAGATGGTGATGATACATACCTGAAAGTAAATAAGGAAAAATATGGTGTTTAGAATGTGATTCAATGAGGTGATTAGAAACCTGTAATTTGCTGTCTCCAAATACTTCATATGAATATGTGTAGTGTGTAATATATCCCTTTCGGATGCAGCGCAAAAAAGGTTAATTTCCATACAAATTGTTCAATTTCAGCTCTCCAGCACTCTTAGATTTCCCACCAAAAAAAAATTGTTATCCCTAATTTCAATAACGCACATATATTGCCATGCATTACTCTATATAAACCGTTAAAGCTGAATTAAAGTGAGAAGGGGCGCCACAATTGTTGAATTACGGTTATACCAGTATAATCGTAAGTCAGCAAAAGTAGCGCCACTTGCCACTTTAATTCTGCTTTGATGGGGGCAATGCAAATATGCAATACGTACAGCTTCAACAGCATGGTTACTTTGACTACGTAGATTTTTCAAAAATAAAAAAATATGCGACAGATAAAACTTTCTCAAGTATTAGTCCACTTTGTGTTCAACTTGGTGTGGTGAATCCCATAACCAACGTACACTAAAGTTTGTTTGCACACATAGAAGTATAAGTAATAATAGTTCGATTAATAAAACAATTTACATGGCATAAAACAAAGATAGAACAGATGAAAAAATATGCAAACGTGTTATATCTCAACAGCACAATTGTGCTGGTTCGTCACGAAAGGGATATGGAGTACAAAACATTTCAGTTATCGGCAGGCATATGGATGAATCGATAGATGAATGGAGGAACACAAAATCATTGCAAATCTGATGAATGCGCCAGAGCCGTATTAACAAAGACAAACATGATCATGCCTAAACCGTTAGTCCTAGATTATTAGCGTTTTTGAGAAATAAGATAGAGAAATTCATGTTTTATGATCATATTTTTTTCTTACTGCGAAATTCATCCATTATATACAAGCTAACAAAATATTCTACAAAGCTTTAAAGCAACTCATTCGGAACAAATTTTTCAGAGAATTCAGTATTGTATTTTTTATAGTTGTTCGTTTTTTATCATCAAAACTTAGATCCAATAACATAAAATTTCTTGAATATTTCATTGTTCACTAATTTATGTTAGTGTTTATGATTAGTTTACTTACCCGATAGCTATAGCATAAAGACAACAATCATTAACAGCATCGATGCCATCTAACAACATGTTTACTATAAGTTGGTATCGTCGCTCTCGGATAGCAGATTGTCCGACAGAACTAGTACACATGTAAACTGGCCACTAATCTAGCGTTGGTATAAAAAAAGAGTTCGATTAAAGCGCGATTGTGATCCAGGTAACTTCAAATGCCGATGTGCATACCTTTATCAATGCTTCGTAAACAACTATTATTATTAAGGGCTTATCCTTTGATTTTTCAATGGAATACTAAAATACTAAGCAGTTTTCTGCGCATCATCTTAACACAAAAAAGTTTCGACATCTACATATTCTCTTCTCCGCGAACCGTAGGGGAATCAACATATTTTGGACACAGCAAAGCGCCAATATTTTTTGAACACTTATGGCAAAAACAAATGGAAGTGTCCAAAATATATTAGCGTAACGCTGTGTCCAAAATACGTTGATTCCCCTATCTATGCCGCTAAAAACACATTAACGACGAACGCATTGAATGCAGGTTTCCGTCGCTCCGACGTAGAAATTATGACACTCGCTTCTAGATGAACGTCACCCTAGCCGTAACTAACTTTTGCCCGAATTAGAGCCAGTATTAGCGCACGGCGCCACAAACACAAATGTAGCACACACACTGTATGAATATGAATGTGAAACGTAGAACAAAAATCAAGCAGTCAGAGTTTTGCGTTTTATCGTGTGTTTCAAGAAGAAGAGATGATCTTTGTTATTGGATGTTGTTCATACTGCCTTGAATGAGGATTAGTTTGAGTTTACTTGGAGTGGTTCGATTCTGTTTTGATCACTGAATCAAATTTCAACCACCGCACAACATTAATGACAATTTCGCAACCTAAATATGTTGCGACAATCCACCCAATGTGACATAGATTTGTCCTAACTTGAACAGCAAAGGATAAAGATCGTACAGTAGGAGTTTAGAGCATTGCAGTGCAATTTTCGAGGGGGTAACTTTAAGTTCGTAAACACTTCAACACTGTTGAAGATATGCCATTAAACAGTTTCGATTTTGGGATTGCAATAATCAATTTTTCACGTGTTGAAAAGCTTCAGTTTTGTCACCAACAAACATTTTCGGGATCATATCGTTGTCTGTTAGCAGTTGGGATTAAGAGTGATTACCGCGCCTTCTTGGTTGCTTGTTTTGTGTCTATTTTGTCCGACAATTCTATTCCCTAGTTTTGATGGTCGGTGTTAGTCATTTAACCCTCATCTTCACAGTTAGTGTCATTTGGCATTAACAATCCTGAAATTGCGCAGCTCTGCTTGCTTAGGATACTGACTGAGTAATCGCTGTGGATGATAAGCGATTGAAGGCAGGACTCTACGAATTGAAACCCAAAACCACTTTTTTGATGCAATTTCCCTTATCCTAGGCTGGTTCATCTCGGAAGTAGGAAATGATTTTATTCTCCAACTCCGGAATCGGCAGTAGTAAAAGTGTTGTTTCCCGTTAATTGTAGTTTAAATACGTGAAAGCACGATTTTACCAATAAACCAGTTGGGACTGACACCATGCGCTAAACAAAAATATCCCACAGTTCGTTGTGCATCGCATGCGTTACAATACGGTATGATGAGTAACCGCACCCTCCGACGATGGAGCGGGGTATTCCTCGGGAATCCCGACGCAGCGGAAAGTTTGTTTGATTTTTGCCATCCACTTTGTTTTGATGTTCCACGCAGAAATGGTTTCGAAGTTGTGATACCTGTGCATTCCACAGGTAGTCCAATCGCATGCAACAACGCAACTAGCAGGGAACCCGTCCAGGTGGTTAGTTTTTACTCTCCCTAGAAATATGCGTTCTATCTGGTGCTGTAGCACCTTCCCAAACCTAGCCGCACTTAGCGTTCCGTTCCCTCATCGCCGCGATTTGATTTCTCACTTAAAACCTAATCGAGACTCTGATTATTCATCGCATCGCTAAATAGCTTGCAAACGAGAACACTGCTGATCTAATTGCAATTGAAATTCGACCGGCTTGCACCTGTTCCCATCAGGTAGGTAACCACTGCAAATCAATTCCACACCGCATCGCACAGACGGAGACGGAGAGTCACATCCAGCGAATTTGCATTCCCCCGCGCGCGCTCGCACTCGCACGCTAGTCGTTCGCTAATAGATAGGTTATGCGTCGAATTGGAATGACGCCCGCGCAACTTCTCGGGTAGGTACCGAGAACTGACCGCCTTCTTCGCTCGAGGTGAGGTGACGACCGACAGGTGTCATACGACGACGAGTTCGGCCGGGGCCCGGAAATAGTAACTTGTTTACACTCTGACTGGCTTCCCTTGTTTTGAGCGTTGACGCACTGCGCGCGGGCAGGCAAGTACGAAAGCAAAAATTGTACTCTGAAAATTTGCACTTCTTATCAAGGTCACCCACTGGTGATGGTGTTAACACTGGTCCTGATCGCTGACGTGCGTGTTTGTCGCGTACGCCCGTTTGAAATTGGAGCGTGCTGGTCGAGGTGACCCGATAGGTCAGTCACCTGGTTCTGTTTTGTGGTTTTTATTGGTCTTTTTTGTTATGGTTGATAAAGGAATACAAACCGATGGCAAAAGGAGATGTTAAAGTATCATGCGTTCATGACGTTCTGGCGGAAGCTCTCCTTATAGGATTCATGCGCCAATGCAAACAGCAGCGTCTATTTGGCATCGCATTTAGCAGTAAACAAGACCAGAGCATCATGGCACCATGCAGACTGTTAAAAAGTGGGTTCTCCAAAATGATAGACAAGTGGTTTCTTCGGGTTGCAAAATGGTGAGCCAACGACCTGGAAGGAGCGTTCACGATAGCTCTAGTCCTCTCAAATTCCTATTTCATGCTTCATCGGTTCTATTTATGACAATAATCGTCAGCTAAAAGATCCATGCCTAGCGGGTAATGCAGCCTGGGCACTGATGTCTTTCTGGCTTCAGCTAGATTGAGGAGATATGTTCCAAGCGTGTTTTCGCCAACGAGGTGCGTCTTAAACAGCACCTGTCCTAGCATCCAGTGGCTGAGTCTGAAATGCTGTATCGTGTCAGTGATACCTTAAGTGGCAGCCTTTTCAGTGCGATGTAGACAACGCAGCCTCGGTAACATGCTGAATTTCTCTATTGGGTCTGTAATTGGCGAGATTCGGCTACGCATTGCTCGGACCCATCGACAGCAGGAGAAAGTCGGGTTGTCGGGTGCCGGTTCAACACACGGCGTCTGGAAGACGCTGCGGTAAAAAGGTCCTTCGTCGAGGAGCTAGAGAACCGTGCTGCAGATATTCCGGAAGGTGGAAGCGTAGAAGGCCAATACAGTGCCATCAAGAACGCCTTCATCGTCAGCGGCGAGATTAATTACCCCGGAGAAAGCAGTGGAGCACTAATCATACATGGAGGAAGAAAGAGAAGCGATGGAACGCCAAAGACGCGATAGAGCGAGTGAAAAGTCGAGGAGCTAAAGCTGTAGCCCGTCAGCGCTCTTCGGCTCTCGAGAAAGAAGTGAAACGCTCATGAAGACGGGACAAAAGCGCGTGGGCGGACTCGTTAGCCGATGAAGGCGAGAAAGCCTTAGTGGGACTAAGATGAATGCTACGATACCGACAGAAATTTGGTATCGAAAGTGGGGGTGGGTCGGCCACACTCTACGCAGGGACGAGAACGAAATCTGCAAGCAAGCGTTAGAACCTGGCCACAGGTCGATGGCGGGCAATCGCCCAGGATGGATATCTTTCAATTCGGCCCTCTGCTCCACCGAACATGCTCAGGGGGGGGGGGGGGGGGGGTGGCTTTCTAATGGTTTTCAGTGGGGTTTCAATGGGGTTTAGGATGTTTCAAAGGAATTCCAGACAAAAAAAAATGGGGGTGGTGGGGGTGGGGGATCGGTTTCAAGAAGGTTCGAGAAGGGTTTTAGGAACAACTCATGTGCCATGTGCAGCATAGTTGTCCCACGTTCTATGGGAATTCCTATTGACATGGGACAACTATGCTGCACTCGGCAGTCATTGGTGTTCCGTTTGATGGGTTTTCAAGAGTGTTTCAATGGGATTCATGGGCGAGTTTAAAGCAGTGTTAACGAACGTTTGCGGGCGTTTCAGTGCTTTTGAGGGATTTTCAAAGGTGTTGCTAGTAGCTTCACAGACCTTTCAGGAGTTTCAGGAGATTAATACGATATGTTTTAGAGGCATTTCGGGGTCATATAAGGCTTCCATAAAGATTTTTGCCAGAAGTACCTCTGGCATTTATGTACTATCAAGTCTGAAGTTCTATGATTACATAGTAGTATCCGAGAACTCCCTGGAGTTGAGGCAATCTGATCTACAAGTGCAATCAGTGATGTAATGGAGCATTATGAATGAAATGTAGGCTTACACAGCACCATGTAACTATGTGTTGTCAAGTGGTGAGTTAATTGTCAGTTGCAGGATCTCCAAGAACTTTCTTGAGTATAGGTTATCGGATTTACCAACGTAGTTGGTTGTCTCTAAGAGCTTTATGACGAAGGATTTTACTCACACAGCCCCACCCCAGGTATCTATGTTTTATTAAGTGATAGGTTCTATGATTGTATAGAGGTATTTGAGAACTCCGTGAAACGCCTTGAAATGCTTTGAAACGCCTTTCGAACCTTTTTGAAAACTCCGAGAAATTCACCTGAATACCTCTGAAGCCCATTAAAACCCTTCTAGAACCTTCTGAAACGCTCTGAAATGCATTGAAACGCATCTGCGAACCCCTCAAGCTCCCTTTAACCTCTCTGAAATGTCCTGAAATATCTTGTATTCCCTGAAGCCCCTCCGAAATCACCATGAAACTCACCTGAGAGCCTATGAAGCCCCCTGAAATGCCACTGAAATCTCCTGAAATACCTTGAAACGTCTCTTAAAACCCCGTGAAGTTCACCTAAGAGCCTAAGAATCCCCCTAAAAGTCCTCTGAAGCCTTCTGAAACGCCGCTGACCCCTTCTCTTGAAACTCACTTGAATCCCTCTAACCCCCTTGATATCTGAAAGCCTTATCCACCCCCCTCCTGCTAGCCACTTGCCCTTCTGAATCTCATTTGCAACCTTGAATTCCGTTTAGGTAATGATCTGATTCCTTTTTGGGTAATGATCCCAACAAGGTAAAAATCCTGTTTAGGCAGTCTCGACTCATGACCTAAATGGTGGTTTGGGTAAATTAGAATTGCAGAAGAAAATCAGCAATATAATAATGCAAGCCCTGCCTGACCAATGGTAATTAGATAGAAATATACAAAGTAGTATGGAATGGCCGGGCCAGGGATTGAACCCAGCTAGGGCCTTCTGCATACGAATCAGAAGCGGTAGCCATTAGACCACCGAACCCGTTAACATCGGGAGCGCCCGATCTACTGAAGGGCCACGCGTTCGGCAGGCTGCAGGAGGTGTGTTGGACAGGAGCCATGGTGCGAACGTTTAGAAGTAATCGTACTATCTACCAGGGCTGAGGAAATGCACGTGAGCTGGGAACAGATTTCATAGTGATGGGAGATATGCAGGGGCGCGTGATCGGTTTGTGGCCGATCGACGAATAATGTGCAATGTCGAGGATCAATGTGAGTCGTGAAATTCGAAGGCGCATCACCAGTGGATGTAGTGCCTTACTACAAGCTCCAGAAGATACTGTGGTATAAAAAGGTTCAACCCGCACCAAATGCACTATGCAAGAACTCGGAGTTTTTTTTAGCAACGCGTGCTACCGATAGTCTTTGGGTGAACCACAAGCTCGCTGCACTCCACGGCGACCCCAGCATTCAGAGAAACACTTGGTGATAAAGAAGAATAATGCATCTAGTGGTGACGCTAGAATTACGAGTTACACCAAATATTTAGGGAGTTGGATGTTGAAGGGTTGATAAAAAGAGCACTCAACTTACAAGAGAACTAGAAGCAATTGGAGATGTTCTGCTGTGTGTAGCATAGTTGTCCCATGTTAATACGGATTCCTAATGAACATGGGACAATTATGCTGCAAAAGGTAGCACAACAAATAATAAATGAACAGCATAAGTAGAGATAATTTGTGAACAAAATGTACCCACACACACACACACACCAACTGAATTCAAAATCGTTGCGTATCAAACTCGAAAATTATGAAAATCCCCGGATTTATGACACCTTACCATATAGGGTACCAAAGTATCCGTTCTGTCCCTTGGAAATCCAACATGCAACTTAAAACCACCGAAAAAACGTGACTCAACGCACTGGACAAACCCATCGACCGACGTCAGTGAATGGAGCAATCCCCCCTCGACCAAGGTCACATTCACCGTCATACCAAGTAGGAAGGAACATACAATCTGCATGCACCGTCCCGCCATCGTGCAGACATCTGACAGACCACTTTTGACACTGACCTTCCGCGGTATCTCGACTTTACTCGATCGAGACCGCGACTGTGTAGCTAGTTAATTGAACGGACCTAGACCAGTTCTTATGACGACGACGAGAGCAATTCGATGTGTCACGAATCTCTGCGCCGGCTTAAATTGTCTTTTCCGCACGAGCTTGCCACTCTTGACCCGTCGTCGTGTATTAGGAACCATTAACATACACCTATTTGCACCTTCTTGGGTGCAGTACCCTGTGACCGACCGACCGGCGTCTTTGATTGTGGATGATTGTGGTCAGAAAATCTCCGTGATCATTCTTATGATTTTGGCTTCTTCCTGATTGCATGCTGTTTTGAGAGAACCAGCCCTCTTAAGCTTGCCCCAAAGCTTCATCTTAATTTGCCAGTACGGATTGTGCACAACAAAATATGAACATACGAACTATTGATTTGAGGACAAATGTCTTTTAATTGAAGTTTTAAGGTTGTATAAATGTTAATGTGTTAACATGTTTATAACAATTAGGTTGGCACTTTGAGTAGGAAAATTTTCAAACTCTTGTACATTTTGGGTCAAATTGATGGAAGAAGGTGCTTAGGACTACCTTAAAACCAAATTAAAATAACTTTAGTTTTATTATGGTTCTCAGAACCTCACTTTGTTTGCAAGGAGTCAATACAGTTCTAAAACCTAATTTTTATTTATTCACATGACCATATTTTACTGCGAACAAGCTCAAATCTAGAATAATGATGATTTCGATAATCGAACCACTTAGGTTCAATTTGTTGCTAATGAGAATCACATAGTGCGCTATTTGGGATCAATTACACTGTGATCAATGCATCAGCAGCTAGCCAGCCAGTCCTCGCGATCCATTCGTTTACCGATGGATGATGAACATCATCCATTCCTAATGTATCTCACTTCATCACCATCATCATCATCATCATCGTTCGTCAGCTCTTTATTGCAACGATGGATGGTGCGAAAAAGCAACGGAACCAATTTTCTAAACCAGTGGATCACAAACTTTTGGAAGTGACGATCACGTTCTCTAATGATTGGGGACCTAGTAAAAAATGTGAACTCATTTCCACAATACCGCCCATGAAGATACTATCATTGAAGACGAATCTCATAAACGACTGTTTACAAATTTTGTAAGAAGAATTGGATGATTGCTGTCAATTTGCCTTCAACATTGGCAATCCAATCCATTAAGGAGATTATAAATAACTTTTTCGCACGGCGGAACACTTAAATTGTATCATGGGAAACATATTTGAGACTATCATTTGGCGCATCAACTCACATATTTTTGAAGATCTGATTTTTGGTTTGTATTTTGTAGATATTAGAAAAGCATTTCAAATTAAATTTCAAACATAAACAAAGCCTTGAAAATTACGGTTTTGTTGCAACAAGAATGGATTTTGCTAACGCAATATACGAACTATTAGAAAAGCTCTGTTGCATCTTCTTATGGCCCCCTCTAGAAGAACCGTGGGTCATCACTTGGGAAACCCTGTTCCAAATAGTCAACCAGCAGAAGCGGCCAACACCAACCGAAACCGGTGTGAGCACGGTAATTAAATCGCGCAGCAGTGTCGAATCCGTTGCTTGGGTACCTACAATACCTAACTCTGACATGTATACCCCCTTCTTTACGCCCCTGTCCAAATAGATACCCAGGTCAATCGATGTGCAAGCAAGTACATACATTGTGTTCGTTTACGGTTGATGTGAAGGTCCCAGCACAGGCTGCTGCCACCGAAGGACTGCCATCAATTCGAAACATGGTGTGTCGTCTCTATTTCATACCTGTTCGAGACATTTTTTTGATTTTCAGCATGATTTGGCAACTTTTTTGATACACCTTTTTTTTGGTGTGTAGCGGTAAATGAAGAATTGTTCTTAATCGTAGAAGTAACCTTTCGAAGCCAGAGAGGTCAGTTATGACCACGAAAGTTGTATAAAATCAAACACCAAAAGACGTTAACATGGTGTCGGCTAAGTTGTTGTAAATTTGCTCCACTATGAAACAGAAGTATTATTAGGGTCGAAATCAGAGCTGTCAGGGTAAAAGCAGAGCTGGTTAGCTCAGCGCTTCTTATACTGATAAGCCCCCATAGGACTGACTCAAAATTACTGAAATTTTCACGATTGCTTGTAATTATTGCGGAAGGGACATTCTGGCAGGTATTTCTTCTATGAGTTCAGCAAAAATTCTTCTAAAGATTTCTCCAAAAACTCTTTTGAAATTTAGAATATGTTCCTTCCTTTGAACTGATTCATGATTACTTTCAGGGATACCGCCAGAAATTCCTTTCGAGATTCTTTCAAGATTTATACAAAAATTTTATGAAGATTCTCGCAGAAGTTCCTAGAACGAAACAAGCAAGGTTCGTTCAGATTTTTTTTCCTGGGATTCCTTTAATGATTATTTAGGAAATTTCTTCAAGACTTGCTGCGGAAGTTCAGGCATGTGTTTCTGCAAACATTGCTGTAACAATTTCTCATCAAAATTCTTCTGGAAATTCCTCAATAATTTTAGAAATTTCTCCAAAGTTTCTCAAGGAGTTCCTCCAAATATTCGAAGATTATTCCAGATATTTATTTAAAAATTTCTGTAGGGGTTCTTTTTAGAAATGCAGATTGTTTTTGCTGGAAATTTTTCATAAATTATTGTCAAAATTTCCCCAGAGCTTCATTAGGTGTTATTCCCTATATTCAGAGATCCTCTCAGGCATTTATTTAGAATTTTCACTACAAAATTCTCAAGAGATTCTGACAGGGGTTTCTCCAGAAGTTCCTCAAGATGTTCCTCCAAAGATTTCTTAGGGTTTATTCAGGCCTTACTTCAGGTTTTCTTTCATGAAATTTTCCGGTGACACTTTAGAAATTATTTCTCAAAGATTCTCTCACCACAAATTACTTCACAATCTATTCCTTGGAATTTTTCAAAGAATTTATCAATAAATCTCTCGTACGGAGGATTCTCCTGCTCTTGCAGGTATTCTTTTAAAGATTCTTTCGAATAGAAATCATTAAAAAAAAAAATAATTCAGGGGTTCTTTTAGTTTTTCTTCCAGGTTTCAACATTTTTTGTTTTGTTTCTGTATGATTTCCTTCAGGATTTTTCTTCAGCGAGTTTTATGTAATTATACCTGAAGAAAATGTTTGAGAAATTCCCCTCCAGAGATATCCCCAGAAGTTCTTCTAAGAATTCCTTCAGAAATTTCACCAGGAAACCCTAAGAAATTTGTTGATGGATCTATACAAGAATTCCACCAGTACGTTCGAAAAGTTGGTACAAGATCCATCAGTACCTTTGCCTGCAATTTCTGCAGGATTTTTGGGAGTCATTTTAAAGAGATTCCTACTGAAATTTCTCTATGGATATCTACAGAACTTCTCTCAGAAATATCTTAAGCAATTTTTATTTGAAATAACGTTCATGGTTCCTCAAGAAGTTCCTCGTGATTTTTCCTAAGATTTAATGAGTTATCTTTTCCAGGAATATTTGTCCAAGAATCGCTTCAGAAACCTTTCAAGAATTTCTTTTGGGAATCTTCTAAGTTGTAACAAGAAGATCTTCAGGAATAGATTCCTTCAGACAATCATTCAGGGATATCTTTAGAATTCTTCCAGGCATTTTTGTGCAATTTCTGGAAGAATTTCTGAAAAAAAAAATCCTCGAATCAATTTCTATATGAATCTTTGAAGGAACCCCAGGACATATTTTTGACGGATCCACAGGAGCAATTTTCAAAACAAAATCGAGTAGAAATTTAAGCAGGAATCCCAGAAGGAATTTTTCGTGGAATTCTTGGAGGAACTCTTTAGAATTTCTGAAAAAAATATCTGTAGAGCTTTTTAAAGAAAAGTTTCGATGTTTTTTTTTTTGTAAAATTCCACGAATTTTGAAGGTACTTAAGAGAGTTCGACTGATATGTGTGATCTAGCTACTTTATCGGCGCTGTAGTCTTGGGGAATCAAAACGTCTGTTTTAGATTTGTCCCGACGTTTCGACACTGTTTCGAGTCTTCTTCAAAGGGAAAATTCTGACTAGTCGCTTTTTGTTCGAATGGACATAGGACTGTCGGTGTCTTGTTTGTGTCTGTACATAGGATTTGTTGTCAAGTGAACCGTAGCTTATTTTTTGGTTGGTTTCACTTGATTTCTATCGTATTGCACTGCACTGCACTTGTTGACGCGGTAACGGAACAAACCGTGGAAGTTTCTTGTCACATTCTGGCGAGTTCACCATTTGAAAAATGAATTTCTGAATGAAAAACCCGGAAAAATTTACGAAAGCATTTTCGAAAGAATTTCAGAAGAAATTTGTAAAGGAATCCCTGCAGAGGTTTACTAAACGAATCCCTGGAATAATTTCTGAAGTAATCCCTGTCAATGTTTCAGGATGAACTCATAAAAATTTACATTAAAGTATTTTTGGATAAATATCTGGAGAAATTCTCAAGGGAATTTCTGAAGGAAACCATCTGAAAGCATCCAAGGAGCAATTTTGAAAGCAATCCATAGATAATTTCTTGATGGAATCCTTGGAAAATTTAAAAAGCATTTGTGGAAAAATCTCCAGGGAAATTTCTTAAGGAACCACTGGAAAATTTCCTGGAAAATAAAACTTTGGGAAAAATCCTAAACGAGTCTGTGAACGATTTTCTAAAAGAATCTGTGAAGCAATTTCTGGAGGAGTACTGAACTTTTGATTTTCTGAAGGAATCGCTGAAAGCTTTACTGGAGAAATCCGAGAATTCATGTACGGAATTTTGAAAGAATTGATGGAGGAATTTCTTAAGAAACTCAATAGCTTAGTGAAGTTTTTTGGAGAAATTTTAGGAGGATCCTCTAGAAAAGTAAATTAAATCCCCGAGCAATTTCTGAAGAAATCTATGGCAGATGTTCTAAAAAAGCGTTCAAAAGGGATCCGTAAAAGACCTTCTCAAAATAATGTTTTAAAAATTTTCCAAAAGAATCCATGGAGGAATTCCGCAACAAATCCAAGGAGAAATTTCCCAGGGCATTCATGGCAGGAATTTTATAAAATTCTCTGAACAAATTCTGGGGGAATCGCTTTGGCAATTTCTGAACGATTTTTACAGAAATCCATGGAGTAATGGACTTTTCACACAAATACGGTCAAATCATAATTTTTGACCATCCTATGTACCATAGTGTTACGTAAAAGGTGTGACGGGAATTAAATTCATGTTGTGCCCGAAATAGACGTGAACTAGATGGGAATAGAAACCGAGGGACAATTATTCATTCTTATTATTTTAAGTGAATGGTAGTTGTTTTACAATATGTTTTCACATGATATGAAAGCTAACTTATGAGTTAGTCATTGAAACTAAACTGGACGGCGTGCAAGAATAAACTCGATTATTATTGATCGGTACTTGACGGAGATGAACCAGCCCTGGGCTGAAAATCTCGTTAATAAAGATAATAATAAAATTGATCGGTACTTAATATGACGGGAATTAGTTTTGAGAATTTGTTGACAAGCTGGAACAAACTTATCGGCCTTAAGGCGAACTGGACGCATTTTCTGATTTTTTCGGTTTTTGATTTTTTATTAAATAACGAAGCAATATTTTCAAAATCGGTTTTCGTGCTCATGTAGAGTATGGATCAAGGTATCTTCTGAATTTTTTTGAGGTGGAAAATGTTTTCCACTTTTGCAGAAACCATTTTTTTGTGAAATTATGTTCAAAAATGGTTTCTGCAAAAACGAAAAACATTTTCCACCACAAAAAAATTAGAAGATACCTTGATCCATACTCTACATGTGCACGAAAACCGATTTTGAAAATATTGCTTCGTTAGGGTATTGGTTCCCTTATTAAGCATGTGGCTCCCATTTTCATCCCACGAAAAACAAAGGATTGAAGCGCTGTTTGTTTTGTTTTTTATTTTTGTATTTTTTGTTAGAAGTGAGCACCCATGAAAACAAAAAGAACGGAGTCAATCGGTGCCGTAATCGCTTGTTTTCGAATAGGATGAAAATGGGAGCATGAGATTACTGATGGCACACATACCCTATTTAATAAAAAATCAAAAACCAAAAAGTGAGGAAATGCTTCCAGTTTCGCCTTAAGCACAGTCCTGAAGCACAGCCTTGAAGCACAGTCCGAGGCTTTTTCGTGCAGAGTACTGTATTCTATTGTTCTATCCTATCCGGGTCGTTGCAGGAGTGACGCTGCTGTTCCTTATTGTAATCGAGGAGATTTTGGCAGATGCAATAGACTGTAAACCAAATCGTGTGTTTCTGTGGCAGCTCATTATCACGGAGCATCTAAATGGTTCGAACTACAGAGAAAGAAATCATGAAAATTAAACAGCTCGTAAACGAAGGATCGACTGAAAGTTATAGCAGAAACTTGAAAATTACAGCCATTTGTTGTGAGATAATGCAGTTCGCTCAGTAATCAGCCAATCGTGCGTATTGTTTACAGATTTTGAGACATTTTCGCTTGAAATTTACATGCAGTAACGTAAACTACCCAAGTAACCAGTAAGCATTTAAAATAGCATTTCTTTAGCATTATAGTAGCCTTTACGACAAGGCATTTAATGCTAATTAGCCGTATATGAGCCTATCCAGCTTTTTACGCTCCAATGAGGGGTGATTCATTTTTGACGGATCTTGCCGACAGCCCTTGCAGCATCAAAGCTCATCAAAGCAACCAAAAATTTCAGTTCAATGCTTACAAATTGTCAAAAATTTTTACCCCACCTTTACGTTCTCAAAGCTATTCATTTGAATGAAAACATTGGATACGATTCTAATTTTGTTTCTTTTTAGGTTGTGATTGTGTTCCAGGTATAACAATTAATTACGTGTACCAAGAGAAACCGAAATGATTGCCATTTGTTCAATTAGCTTGAATGTCCGGTAGTAAAAACATTTGCTGCATCAGTTCCGAAGCTGCCCGTCTCCGATCAAGCTCGGTTCAGAGTGCATTGTTTTTTGAACGCCGTGAACTCATTACATGGTTAGCAGATTCTAGGTCATACATATAAAGGATTCAGCTTAGAATTTTTGACAAAATAATGGATTTTCGTTACGATCTTGGTTGAACTTCTGAAGAAATCCTTCATAAATTCCTGATGGAGTTGTTTCTCCCATGTTGCCACCCAATTCTTATAAGTATCACGTAAGGGCTCGCCCATAAATTGCCTTAATTTTTGATGATAGGGGGGAGGGGGTCTTAAAAAATTGGTATGGTCATAAACTTGTACGAGAGGGAGAGGGGTCTGAGATGGCCAAAAATAAGGTCTGTTATATCTATGGTTATGTCAAACAATTGAAAACCGAAATTTAAGATGAAATCAAGTTTTCTCCCGAACCGTAAGTCGGGCGTACGTCAGGCATAGAGCGCTGGATGAAAGACGAGATCCGCTGTCCAGCGTCCGACGTTGCTTCATCCGATATTTGAATAAAAATCGTTTGTCGCGTGTGAGGAAACTTCGGATTTCAAACTCGAAGGCAATCACGATATTAACTTTCAACGTCTCAAAGTTCCTCAGAAATTATTTACAGAATCATGAGATTTGGTTGTTTCCTTAGTTATTTCAAGCATCGAAAGGTAAAAGCAGAAACCTACAAAGAAAAAACATTAGAAGTTTCAAATAACAACAAAAAACCAAACCAGTTGCATATCTGGCAACGATAACAATGGTTGCAATGGTAACATTACTAGGTGAAAATTTTTGACGGTTGAAGAGCAGTGAACTGAAATTTTCAGCTACTATGATGCTGCAAGGGCTGTCGGCAAGATCCGTCAAAAACGAATCACCCCTCATCGTAGCGTAAAAAGCTGGATAGTGCTACCTCACAGCAGGTTTTGGCAAAATAACGGGCTGTCTTAGTGCAACACCTTCAGGAACGTCGTGACGAAATGTCAAAGTAGCGTAACGCCTGGTCGAGCAAAAAAAAAAACAAAAATAGATTGCGTCTGCTTCTCGTTCTCCCAGCCCGCTTCCCCACTTCATCGTCCTTCCATATTCCAGATGATGCTAGGTGATACTTTTTGCTCATTTTTGTAGTGATGTGGGTTTGAACTTACGATTCAGAGATTTATCATATGTGCTGCTGATTCTGCTGCTCTTGATCCGCGATGCGCCAAAATAAAGAATGATTGGATTTCAGTTTTTTCGTCTGTCTCGCTGCGGGGACGGCTCTCTTTCTGAGGCCAAAGCGGTACAACAGTTTGGCGTATTTGGTGGAAGATGTTTGTCTTCGATTTCCTTTACTTCAGCTTGGTGAGACAGCCTAGAGGGGTTAGGCGTGGACTTACTCAAAAGATCTGAGTTCGATTTTCGTGTTGAGATTTTTTAAAGATTCTCTGAAAAGTCGGTGCTATAATTAGAACTTTTCTCACCAATCAGCAGTGTAATTTGAGGATCACACTTAAATTTCTGCCGATCATGATGGAGGTCAATTTGTTACATTCAGTTCGTCATAAATTTACAGTTTTTGTTCGTACTGCGAACCTCATTAATGAGATCAGCCATTTCGGTAAGATAACTGATAATTAGATCAGTGGCAAGACAAGTTTTATATTTAATAATTTGCATTGTATAAATAACCTGTTTTGAGCTAAACAACTTGTTTCAATTAATTCAGCCTTGAAATACCTGTTACAAAATCGATTACAATCTTTCAAAACATCCCCATCAGAGCGCACTTGTTTACCGTTAAATTCACTTACACATGACAGACGACTCCAGCCAGGTCAATTTAGAGATCCAAACCGGCTGATAGTATTGTACCGGACCGCACCCCTCTATTTCATTCATAAATGCGATGAACCGTGCTCGCGAAATAATTCGAATAGCATTAGCAGCGAGCGAGAAAATTTTCCTTTCCATTCACAACAAAAATCGCCACCAGGAGTGCGTCATTTTTCCCACGCCCCCCTTCTCGATACCACAGCGCAGCCGGGATGTAACCTTCCAAGCGGAGGGATGTCCCTCTCGCAGGGGGGATAATTGGAACTAAATTAGTTACCCCCCATTAGAATAATTAGACCCGCGCCAATGGTGCGCTTTTCATTCGCACTTGCAATTTCACGAGAACGTCCGACGTCGACGTCGCGTTGTGAGGGACGGTGCCTCTTGGGGAACGTTCAAAAATTACGTCCAACATTTAGGGGAGGGGGGGGGTCTACAAAAGTGTGACACTACGTGTATTAGGTATAGGGAAAATGCGTGACAGAGGGGGGAGGGGGGGTCTAGAAATCCCAAAAATTGATGGACGTAATATTTGAATCTTCCCTTGGCAAGATCGCCAATCGTAGTTCGTTCCGGCGTTGTTCAAAAGAAAAGGGCGCCATTGCGCGGGTAATTGCGTTTCGCGCGAAAGGTTCCAGTTTGTTCTCTAGCTTTGTTTTAGCATTGAAATTTTCAGAGCCGGCGACATTAGTGAGTGAAATGTATCTCCATTGCTACTATCTGGTTGAGAACGGAGAGCAATACGATAATGACGTGAACGCACTTTTCAATTGATGTAATTGAATTTGTGCATCATAGCTGTAGTACAGCAAAAGTAGAAAAAGCTGTATGCTAAGCTTCAGCTCTCGGAAGAACTCGTAAGTTTCGCGAAAGCACTTCATGACCAAACATTTTAGAGTGCCAAAGTAAAACTCTCGTTGTTGAATCACAAATCAGATATGTAGATTTCTAGGAGAACTTTTAGCTAAGGTAACTGTTTAAATAAGTAAAAAAGTGACAATACACTGCTAGAAATAAGTACAAAGACAGAGCCAATTTCCATAAAAGATAATCATGCTTAGGATCAATATATTTCGCGATTCGATTGTGATGGAATTTTGGCTGCATCCTAAAAATAACTGGAATTTTGGCTAATATTATAAACTATCATCCATAAAAACACTTACATAGCCTTTTCAGATTCAAATAAGCATAAAGACACTATTTTCATACAACAATTGTTTTATAATTACTTGATTCTGTAAACCGGGACATTCTAATGAAGCACCTGTTAAGTTAAAATTACAAGGTTAAGGCCAAGCTTAAGGTGAAACTGGAAGCATTTTCTCATTTTTTGGTTTTTGATTTTTTTTTATTAAATAACGATGAAATAATTTTAAAATCGGTTTTCGTGCACATGTAGAGTATGGATCAAGGTATCTTCTGATTTTTTTTGAGGTGGAAAATGTTTTCCATTTTTGCAGAAACCATTTTTTTTTGTGAAATTTTGTTCAAAAATGGTTTCTGCAAAAACGAAAAACATTTTCCACTACAAAAAAAAAATCAGAAGATACCTTGATCCATACTCTACATGTGCACGAAAACCGGTTTTGAAAATATTTCATCGTTATTTAATAAAAAATCAAAAACCAAAAGTGAGGAAATGCTTCCAGTTTCGCCTTAAGTGCATAACACTGAATACAGCCTGAAGTCGTGATCAAAATACGAATCTATCACAGCATACAAATCTATAGTGAAAATTATAGTTATTGGTCATTGGCGCTTCATTGAGGATATCTCAAGGGACACTTCAATAACAATGCTGTGAAAAGTGGCCCATATCATACGAACCCACTCACCTTCTAATGAGCGTGTCGTATACTCCAAACATTGTTGTATGTTCAAGTTCAAAATAAGGCCACATAGAAACCGACATTACACTCTGATCGCTTCCCATCGATTACCTTTTGAACGGTTGACACAAATATTCAGTAGTTTGTTGATTGACCACTCGCGGCGGAGGCATCGTTTTTGCCCCTGTTTGGCGTTTGCTCACTACTGCAACCTAGTGTTGGACCGGCCAAACACAGTATTTTTAGCATTGGGCGATTACGTTTTCGTGACGATGTTTTTTAATAAAATTTATTCCAGGTATCAGGTATCAGGAATCAGAAGGCCGGCTCCAGAGGCACGTTATCCTCCATTTGGGACATTTGTGCCATCGCCATACATATGAGCCTATTTCATCATTTACCTGAGGGAGAATGGGACAAGGGATGGGAATTGGGAAAGGGAAAGGTGATGAAATAGGAAGGGGTGCCCTAGAAGAGGGAATGAACGCATAAGCGCAACGAGAGCTCATAGCTCATACCACAACGGGGTTAATCAGTGCCCTGAAAAGGACACTGTAAAACGCATAAGCGTACAAAGAGCCTATAGCTCATTGGAGGTAGCTTGTGACGTCATGCGACTTTCAATATGATATAGAAAGGCACGTCATCAAAAGCATCCTTAATATTCAAGAAATCACCCAAGCAAAAACTACGTTTGCTTTCTTGAAAACGTATACAACTTTATGTAAAAGAGTCACTGTGGACATCCCAAATTGGGAGACATGTGAGTTCACATGAACAGGCATGTTAGCCAGACGAACATCACAGATGTGATAATCGACAATGCGTTTCGAGCATTTCAGAAAGAACGACGTAACCAGATAAATCTGGAACTTATTCCTTCTTTTTACAACACACGCACCCTTTCGGGATAAAACTACAGAGTAATTTCACGCCATGAAAATACCAATAGAAAACTGCAAGAGTTCAAAATATGTTTGAAAAGCTCAAATCCCTCTGGAGAAAAATAGGATAAAGCCCCATTTGCTCCAGGAGATTTGAAGTAAGCGGAGCTTTTTAGTGCTCACTAAATCGATTCTATAGCTACAATCCTCGGGGTAGAAGCTAAAGATTCGTAGCTATACAAAAGACTGGTTTATCTGAAGATATTTAGAACTTGAACAGGTCCGAGTTCCATTCAGGAATACCTCTTGCGGTTCGCACAGACCGCAGAGGACAAGCTTCTTTCAAAGCAGTAGCTATGGTATACCACAATGAAGGGCGTTGTAATAACAAAACCATAATGAAACTATCTTGGAGTAGCAATGGAAGCGAATTATCCATAAAATGTGATCGCAATCAATTATTACAGGTTCCCTAGTTTGTTGAGCAGGGACGCCTGAATACGCAAAG
Source organism: Aedes albopictus (assembly GCF_035046485.1). Classification (NCBI taxonomy): domain Eukaryota; kingdom Metazoa; phylum Arthropoda; class Insecta; order Diptera; family Culicidae; genus Aedes; species Aedes albopictus. The sequence continues at coordinate 477,897,466 of NC_085137.1, read as the reverse complement.
TTTGCGAAGAAACACTCCAAAGTGCAAAAAGGTCAAATGGAGAGTCCTCATCTGACACATGCCAATTAGTCAACTCATGACAAATTCTGCTCATGCAGAGTTGGGTTAGGTGCAATTCTATGTTAAGTTAACCATGAACTGTACTACCTAAGTATTCCATCAAACTGAAGCATCTCAAATCAATGTTTGAGCTACTTCAGATGCCAAATATCAGCGAAAAGATGCTGAAAACAAGAGCTTGCTTGAAGGCATTCATAAGGAAAGCTTGAAACATACTGTTAACGTTATTCTAAAATAGAGCATGCTCGAGGCACGACAGTTCATCTATAATGAAAAAAGCAAAGTTGGGTTCACAAGGTAACCTAAACAGAAGTTACCCTACGAAAATGAACTTTTTGAAGTAGATCCACTTGGGCTACATACGCTTTTTACGCTGAAAATTGATCTGAGGTTTCCTTGCCGTAGCCACTTCCCAAACTAGACAGGATAACGCACTTCACAATCACAGCACAAAAAGGAAACATCAACGACGAACCAAATTGTGGTCAATTGAAAAACGCCAATGGCGAAAACGCATTAAGCGAACCCATATAGGCAGTAATGTAAGCTAATTAACAACATTCGAATAACCCCGCCCTTATTTAGCCTCATATTTGAGACTTAAGAAGGGCAACTGATTATCTCGGAGAAACGCAAGGTCCACTGCACCATTGCTCCGGTTAGCGCAGTAAGGGCGTAATACTGTGGAGGACGCCCTAATTCTCCACAGGCTCCGTTTGTGGTTAGGTTTTTATTAGACCCCCCTAACCATTCATTCTTTGGCACGGTAAGCATAAAGCCGCATAACACCATGAATTAAGGGTCACCTGTTTAGTGGACTCTTACCACTGGATCAGGCGGTCCGTAGGGGAGACTGGGGAGACTTGATCCCTTTTTCTTAATTCACCTGAAACTTTAAGAGAAAACACAAAACTAGATCCGATTTCCATACAAAATGACAGGTAAACATCTATCGCAAGTTAATACACAACAGAATGCCTTTAAATTATTGTTAAAGTTTTCAAAACTGTGTTTTTATGGAGGCATGTCTTATGATGTATTTTTCAATAATGGGTGACACTTGATCCCCCTTTGAGCACATGGTTTATTTAAAGGGAAAATAATTTCAGAGTCTTCCTATTCATTTTCTTTTCGAGTTTTCTTGTATTTTCGATGAATAAGGAGTGTTTGAAATTGTAAGATTTCCTTAAATTTTTAAGGATATGCCGTATTTTCAAAATGGGGAGACTTGATCCCCCTTTTGTTGGTTTGTATTAAAGTTATAATTATCTGACACATTTTATCGTTGAATAGACCAGAATTCTTAGTAAATAGGGGCTTCCGAATAGAATTTTATTTTTCACATGCATAATGTGTGTGAAATCCTCGAGGGATCAAGTCTCCCCATGTCACTGTTGTGTATACTAAGCTGAATTAATTAAAATATGTTAGCAACAGCCTTATTTGGATAAATAAGTTTGAAAGTATTTTATTTAAACTATGTGCTGTTAAATTTTGACACGATTTGGTTCAATTTTCACAAAGTTATTGAGATTTTTCGGAAACGCCTAAAAGATTTCTGAAGGACTGAAAACAAACCATCAGCCGTTAAAAAATAATGCAATGTACAATCAAAATCACTTGTAGCCAAAACATAGTCGTTAGTCCAGGAGTAGTTTTGGAAAAAATATGCTAGAAGAAAAATGTTTTTGATTCCGAGCAAATATGGGGGGAACAAGTCTCCCCAGGGATCAAGTCTCCTCAGTCTCCCCTAGTGTTATTCTTAGCCAATTGGCTTCTTTAGTGGTGTTGAGATAATTCCATATTCTGAATCTGCATGCCAAACTGAGCCGAAATCCAAATTTTCATCAATTTTGGTGCCCGGGAACCTATTTAAAAATCAACTTGAATTTTGTATGGGAGCGATTTGTCGAATCACCCCTCGTCGCATTTTGTACTGAGCGGAGCTGTCAAGCAGTTGCCCAGCTGTCAAAAGGTGATTTCAAAAAATCTCTTTGAAATTGATTTTTGATACCAAAATAAAGTTCTAAAAATCTGAAAAAAATCATAGCGGCTCAGAAAAAGGAGCTCTTTTGTTTAAAAATAAAAAATCATTGAATTTTTCTTAATTTAAAAACCCAATTGAGACAACCGCTACCGACACTACACAGCTATCTAGGCTGATCGGGAAAAGAAGTTAACATTGATGGTCAACTTCCAAACGAACCCGAACAGCCGTCAAAACGGTTGAAGTGTTACGTCTGTTTCTCTGTAATAAGTTCTGCCCAGATCTAGTTCCATGACGTGATGCGATAAAAGTCAACTATCTTAAGAAATTTCCAGATATCGCCAAAAGACGATAACTATGTAGACCTGTTCAACTTTACCATGGGTAATGTCGTTGTCCACCAGAATGTTCAAATATTGCCACGGAAGGGTTAAGGTTATTCGTTCAATGGGGCCGGTGAAGAAGTTCACATATTTCCTAAGTGAAATACGATCAATTTTGAGAGCTTTATCGAATCAATCATATAATATCACCTTGGTTTGGGTCTCTTCGCATTGCTCGATCCCAAGTGATAAGATGTGCGGATTCACTCGTCAAGGTGGGTGCTATGGAAGGCGATATTTATGACCGTCATATCACCTTCAATAATTACTTTTCCAATTGCTCGTCAGCATGCCTTGGTAAGTTGGGAACAAAAATTGGATGCAGGGGAATTGGGTACCGAAAATATCGTAGTTTAAAGGGTTGGACATGGGTGATGCTTATATCAAGATAATGTGTCGACTTAGGTATGTCCAATCACTATTCTCGTGGCTCGCATTCCTATCAAATTGGGCTCACAGATAGCAATCGCTTTAGCAGTGGAGCTGGCTATCAAGAGATCAACCATGTTGTTTGGGAATGCCTCAACTACGGTATTGCCAGATCCGATTTATGATCATCCCTCAGGGCCCGAGGGAAACCAGAAAATTAAGACATAAGAGATGTGGCAGGTAAACTTGATCTTGAGTTCTTGAAGCTTGAAGCTTGTGTACGGCTCTGTTGTGCCTGTTGCCGCAAACGCCTAATGGGGACCTAGAGGCCCTGGCAGGGATGAAACTACTACAAAATTACTTCTTGAAGCTCAGGCTTGGGTTACTTAGTAACATTTGCCATTGAAAACTTCGAAGAAATGCTCAGAGTCCGACTCCGAGAATCTTTCTTTTCTACATGTCATATGACATAAGCCTCCCAGGTTATAATCCTCAAGTTCTGTCCATGAAATAACCTATTCATAAATTCCCAGATCAACTTCGATGTATATGTAGGATATTTCACCAATTGTCACACACGTCATATAAGACAAGCATGGAGTGTGCTGCTATCGGCGAGTTACCCCATTCCTCTCATTTTTGAAGGAAAGGTACCAAAATGTCAATTCCCGCAAGAGGTTTTTCACTTAGGCCAGACCAAGGGCCAGACCAAAATGGGTCTCACATCTATGGATCCACTACCTTTGGTGTCTTCACTGAAAATTCATCCGCCTTCCAAAAACTATAAGAGCCCTGCTTAGTTTGTTGCTAAACAATCGACTTCGCTTTGAGGATGATTTACAACGCGTCCGCAGACATTTTTTCATCTTCTCGGATAGTCTTAGTTCTATTGAGGCACTCCGGTCGATGGAGTCGGTAAAGCATTTATCTTACTCTCTTACTAAAATAAGGGAGATAGCTGTTTTACAGGCCCGATATAGTTTTCATTAATGACGATTATAAACACGTCTTCAGCCAAACTGAAGAAAGTATAATTTTGAGAAAACTTGTCGAACAAACTTTCGTAGGAACAATTTCTGCCAAGTGTTCAGAGATATGGCGCTTTTTTCTGATCGACCTCGTAATATCAGTTTATTTGTTGTTACTTTTTCTGGATATATTTAGAAATTTTCAATTGTTCTACAAAGTTATTATGCAAGCAAGATATAATACGTGTTCCATCTGAAGGCAGTCAAATGTTATTCGAAGCGTTTTATGAGTTAATTAATAACAATTTTCAAAAAAGAGACTGTTCGATTTCATATTTTACACTGTAGCTTTAGGTAGCCCATAGCTAGTGTAGACTTTCTCTTTGCTGTCACATCTCTATCTTATCTCTTGTATGCTAAGCCTCATCCAAGGTTCATTACGTACAGAGAGTTCAGTTTTAAGCCATCCACCGAAAGAAGAAGGTCAAATAGGGTATGTGTGCAATCCGTAATCTCACGCTCCATAATTCATCCTATTTGAGAACAAACGATTATGGCACCGATTGATTCCGTTCCTTTTGTATTCACGAGTGCTCACTTCTAACAAAAAATGCAAAAATATGAAACAAAACAAACAACGCTTCAATTCTTCGTTTTTCATAGGATGAAAATGGGAGCCACATGCTTAATAAGGGATCCACTACCCTATGTTGATAGTGCATGTTTCACTTTTTTTTTTTGATCAAAATAAAAGTTTTTAGTGCGTTGAACTCCAAGTGCATGAAAGTGTTTGCCCTAACTGTTCTGACAATTGGGAAACGATTACGTCCTGAGGAGTGAGCCTTTGGTGCATTACTGTTTGGAGGAGATAGATCAAGGAGAGCCCAGACCTGCCCAACACATCCCAAATCCATATCGTAAATGATTTTAACCCTGATTCATTGTGTGTTATAAGCATAGTTTATTCGAAAAAGTTATGCGATAGACAAGAGGTCTTCTTACGAAGATACCATTGCTCTTGTGATCAAATTGAGATGAACATTTATTTTGTACCATATGAGAAGATAGTGTGCTAATGTCTTCAGGAAAGATGTGGGAAATGTCGTTTTACGAAAATTTGCCGTACAAGTTATTGTTTTATCAGCTCTATTTAAAAAAAAAATATGGAACAATTTTCTGCGAACTACCTGCGAAAAACATAAGTTTTTTTTGTAACTTATTCTAGATGTTTATAACGAATTTTCAAATGTTCTAATAAGTCATTGTTTATGACAAAATATATGTTTTATTTAAAGAAAACAAAATTTGGATTTGTTTTTTTTTTTAATTTGCGTTATGGACTTACATATTTTTTTAACTCCGATTCAAAGGTCAAGGAAGCTTTGTAAATAATTCAAGCATTTCCAAAAATGTTAAAATCCTGTTCCTGGACGAATTCCATTGAAATTTTCGAAAAAAAATGAGCAAACAAGCTATTTTTCATCTTAGAACCTTAGAAAACATGCATTTTCTCAAAGAAGGAAAAGGATGTTTAAACTTAACGGTGCATCTTGCTCTTGCCCTATTGTTGTAGTGCATTTTACACCAAGCAAGGGTACATACTGCCTCGCATAAACATACGAAGCCGTAAAATTAGTCTTTACAAAACACGTTATTTTCAAGAGCTGAACTATATTGAGGCTGAAATTTTGTTTGATATCGCTTAGAATGAAAGTATTTGCAATGAATGCATCCAATAAAACAATATTGCCTTTTTATATATATTTGGACGCATCTTCTTTAACTGGTGCGTATTACCTCAGAATACCCTAATACCTGGAACAATCTCTGGAGCGGCCTATTTGAAGACTCAATTTCGGTAGTGAACGGTGTACGGTTGATCGCATTTTCAACAAAGATTTTCCTTCTGTGAGCATATGATGTTGTTTTTTTTCTGGCCTGACTTATTTGGCTCTGTCTCAATTGGGAAAATCAAAATATTTTTTTTGCAATTTCTCATCGTATTGGGCTGTTTACCTCACGCAAATCTGCCTGTTTTATTTTAATTTTGTATTTATTGTTAGGAGTGAGAAGGGACATAGGCTGAAGAGGAGAAGAGAAAATAATTTTCGAACAAACATAATTTGATTATTATTTTCACCATATCAATTTAGACAGGGTCTGAGTACAAGCCCTCGCTCAAAATGCCTGCCAAACTTTCAATATTTGAATTGAAATACCTTCTTATTCAATAAACTTTCCTTGTGCGAAAACTAAAAAGACGACTAAAATCCGACGTTCCGCTCACGAACTTTGCGGGGTCACACGTAGGCCATTGCATTTATATATTTATTTATATAATTTTTTTTTCTTAAATACTATTTAATGAAGTGCAAAAGTTTGAAAATTTCCGTATGTTCCAATTTTGGAATGGTATTAAATTAGATAGTATTCAACATCATTTCAAACCTTTCTGTGGATTGCGAGAGAAATGTAAAATACCATCCACAGCTTTGAAATACACTGAATTATCGAACAGTAATTAGGTACACACTTTTAAATTGTTGGTGCCCAGTTATGAACTAGGCTGGACATTGTTTGCCAAATTACCTTAGCCTAAGCATTTCTTTACGAAAAGATCCTGCACCTTGTCCTGGGTCATTTTGGTAATTGAAATCGGACACTTTCAGCTTGGCCATGCATTCAATGCAACTGTGTGTAATCAATCTGAGCAAAGAAAGCCCTTCCAATGACGGGTCATTATTTTAAGTTTTTTTTTTCTAACACGCGGCTTCATATATCGAAGCAGCAACACTTCAACTGTATGCTCGTGACGACGGGTCACTGCGGTAGAGCCTTGCAGCGGATATTTCAGGACAGCACACGCGTAGGAGCTGTTGAACTCACCTCAGCAGGCAAACTGGATGACATTGTGTTTTCGAGGAAATTGTTCCCTGTGTGGCGGTGGTTAACTTAGATCGTAGACTCAACATTGTTTCTCAATTTGCCACCAATGCCAATGCACCACGCATCACAATCTGACCGGTTCGCTGCTGGTGGGTTCAAGTTCAGACGCCGCACAATCTATATACGAAAGCAGCATCGGTTTGGGGAATGCAAAATCTGCAGCCTCACCGTGAACTGGTGGGTCTATCGGGGCTGCATCTATTTCGAGTGCGGTTTGGAGTGTTGTTGCCCCTCTCGGAATTTGTCCAGAACCACTCAAGAGTCAAATGAATGCCCAGCGTATGCAGTCAGTGTGGAAAACCCATTGGCGTAGCTAGGGGGGGTTCCAGGGGTGCCTGGCACCCCCTAGACTGAATTTGGCACCCCCTAGAATTTTTTCTTGATAGTAGCTTAAAATTAAATCTTCACACGATGATTGCAACATTTATTAATGGCGCATTTGTATAAAACTAAAGCTATAAACGAAATGACTTCATTAATTATCTTACGTATTAGCGTTTTAGATTTTTTTTTATTTTTTTTTATCTGTATTAACGAGATTTTTAGCCCTGGGCTAGTTCATCTCGGGACCCACGCTTTACTTCCCTTCCGAAGGAAGAACTCACATTTTGTGAGTTTGTCGAGAGTGGGATTCGATCCCAGGTCCTCGGCGTGATAGTCAAGTGTTTTAACCATCCAACCTGATCCGCTCCACTGTTTTAGATTTATATTCTATAATTAAAACACTAAAAAATATGTTTTTGCTGATTCATTATTTTAGAACCCTCTAAATAGGATTATCTTGAGACGCTATATGAAATGTGTATCAGTTTTTCGTTTCTGACAGTGGTCTGGGTGATTAATTTTAACCATTGACCCTAAAACTGCACCGCACTCGCACTGTATACGACGAGCATGGTTTTTGTATCAGCAATTTCATTGGGAATTTGTTCTGAAATTTCAACGGCAACTCATCTGAATTTCCTTCCACAATTCCTTTTTTGGTATCTTTATAAACTTCTTCGGCATTTTCATGGTAATTTCTTTTGTAGTTATTTTTGATTTCATTGTATTTATAATTATTGCTTCTAAAAATTGCTTCGGCAATATGTCCATATTTTTGTTAAATTTATTCGGAAATTTGTTAGGGAATTCCTTTGGCTTTCAGGTGTGGAAAATCATACAGTAATGCCTTTCAGATCTTCGGCAATTTCATTGGAAGCTTTTTCGGTAATTCCTCTTAAAATTCCCTAGGCAGTTAATTTAGAAGTTTCTTATACAATTATTTTTGGAATTCCATGGGAATTCCTTTCACAATTTCTTTTGTATAATGCTTTGGAGATTTTTTCGGCTATTTCTTTGTGAATTTCTTCGCTCATTCCTTTACAAATCCTCTGACAGTTCCTCTGGAAATTCAAAAATTCACAATTTACAACGGAATTAGGATTTCAAAAACAATAGCCGAAAATTTTAAAATTGTTTTTCCGAATTAATTTGCAAAGAAATTCTCGAAGGGATTCTCAATTGTAAAAAAGAACCGAAGAAATTCCCAAAGAAATTGCTGGATACATTTCCATCAAAATTTAAAAAAAAAAGTTTACAAAACATTGGCAATTGTTTTGAAATTTCTTAGGTAATTTTGATGGAAATTTATCCAGCATTTTGGGAATATCTCAAGAACTCGTAGAAGAACTATTAAAGGCATTCCTGAAGAAATTATGGAAGCTTTTCGAAGAAAATGGGAGGTGAACCAATGTTAAATTAAATTGCCAAAATCTATTCCAAAGGTTAAATTTCCATGAAACTTTTCACAAGTAGGCTCAGTGTACCAGTTATGGCTATAGTACCTCAAATTCGCCATAGTTGATTTTCAATCTTTAACGATGCAAATCATCAAGAAAAAATATGTGAACAATAGATCACGTTCATAAAAGATGATTGCACTCATTTAAAGTTCACATTTTGCTCAAATTATGATAGAAATAAATCATTTTCCTTAAAATTTCGGCTTCCTTGCACCCTATTTCGCACCCTATTTTGGCAAATCCCATAAGGAATGCATGTAAATAGTGCGAAGTGGAACCGAAATTAAAAAGTATGTCCATAACTGGTACAGGGTTCCTATCATTGGCACACGCCGTAATAAATAGTAAAAGTGGATTTGGCTCAGATTTTATATTTTTCCTGTAAAGTATGAAAACAAATCTATCATTTGACATATCGACAACATTCGTCGGTCTTCTTCTTATGTTTGTAGAAGTAGTTTTCCTTAGGTAGTGCGATAACTGGTACAGGCACCCTATTAAAAACATTTTTGTTCAAAGGGATTCTCAGAAAATATGCCGAATAAATTTTGGAATAAATTTCCAAAGAATTGCTTGAGGAATTTTCTAAGGAACTACCCAACAATTTTCCAAATACCATGCCAGCAAAATTCTTAAAGGAATTGTTGGCAAAATCATCAAAAGATTTTCTGATGGAATTTTAGGATGAGTTCCAACAGGAATTGCAGAGAGAGCAAATTCTGAAGGGATCTTTGAAATAATTCTGAAAGAATTGCCGAAAATGTTTTCAAAGAAATTCTTGAGGGATATCTATAAAAAAATTGCCGAAGAAATTTCCAAAGCATTACCGAAAAAGTGACCAAAACAGTAAGAGAGCCGTAGCGTGGTCCCATGGCACCCTTGGCAAGCGTCCAGGTTGGCACCCCACAACAATTAGACATTGTTAATTTGTCTAAATATGTAGTTTTTCTTTTTATTCAAATTTTCTTCAAAAGTTATATTTTGGTGTTTCGAAAAAAAAAACATATTTCCTTCGATTTTGGTTTAATTTTCTTATAGTGTTTTTCATTCGTGTAGTTTCTGCAGAAATTTCAATTGGAGTAGGCCAAAAAATATGCGAAATCTTTTTCTCTTATGCAAGTATAAGTACAAATACATTTTGCATTTCAAGAATCTCACCAAGACCAGTTCAATAATTAGAAATAATATTTCAGATTCATATAAATTAATTATGCATTATTTTCTACAGGTAATCTTACAGTATTTTTTAAATTTTTGTTTGTTTTGTACTCAATTGAGTTTCACGGGTTTTCAGAAATCCTCAAACGAACTATTTTACCAATTTTCGGCGATTAGTTAAATTGGTTTTACCTGAGTTTTTCCATAAAAATTACCAAAGGTTTCTTCTGAAGTTAAATCAAAATATTTCTCAGAAGATCTGGAAGAAAATTTTCAGTAATCATTGAACAAACCATGGACATGGAAGTATACTAGAAGAAATTCCTGAAGGAATCTCTACAGAGTTTTTTTATTCTCTGGAAGAATTCCTGCTCGAATCACTGGATTAAATTATGCAAGAATCTCTAAAGAAATTTCAGCAAATATATCCTGAGGAATACTAAACGAAAATCCTGGAGAAATTTCCGCAAGAATTTTCAATGGAATTCATGGAGTAACTCTAGCAGGAATTCGTTTAATAGTTTATGAAGAAATGCCTGATGGAATGCCTGTAGGAATTTGTAAAGAACAACTGAAAGAATTTAAGAAAGAACACATGTGCTTGAAAGAACTTTTAAAGGCATTACTAAAAAAGTTTCCCAAGTATTTTTTTTTGAGAATTAGAAAAAAATCCCTAAGAGGTTTTATGAGGAAATCCCTGGAGGAAGTTTCGAAGGAATCCATGGAAAGCTTTCATAAAAACCATTAAAGACATTTTGGATGGAATCAAAGGCAGATTTTCTAACGGAACATCTGGAGAAATTTCTGAATGAATTCCAAATTTACGATTTGCTGCAGGAGTTTATAAAAGAAAATTCACGAAGAAACCTTTTCTCGGAATTCTAGCAGAAATACATGAAGCAATCCTTAGTAAGCATGAAACAATTTCGAAACGGAAGAGTCTCTAAGCGATGTGATAGATTTCTTGTTCTTAAAGAAATCTATAGATGACTTTCAGAAGAAAACTTTAGTGGAATTTCTAAAGAAAGCCATAGAAGATTTTCTAGAAAAAATACCTGAAAGAATTCCTAAAGGGATTCTTTGGATTTCTAACGGAATCTGCAAGGTTTTTCATAGGTATTTATGGCGGAATTACTGAGAAAATCTATTGAAGTGTTCCTAGGTACCTAATCCTTAAAGATACTTTTGCAGGTATCTCTAGAAGAATTCCAAAGAAAACTTTGGAACTCTGAAGATATTGTGGAAGATTATTCAATAAAATTCAACAAATGATTTCGGGACAAATCCTTTGACTAATTTCTGAATAAACCCCTAGATAACTGCCTGAAAGCCTCCCTGAAAGGATTTCTGATGGAATTTAGAAATTTCTTAGAGAAATTTCAAGAGAAATCTGCGGAAGATTTTTTTGTTTTTTTTTTTTTAAGAATCCCTGAATGAGTTTCTGAGAATTTTTCTAGAGGAATTCTTGAAGAATTTTTCAAAGAAATCCCTAGAGAAAATTTCTGAAATATCTTTGAAAGATTTTCTGAAGGCAATCTAGCAAAACATTCTGAAGAAATACTTGGTAAAACTGATGAAGTAATTTCTGGAATATAAAATTTTATTTGGAGGAATAGAAATAAAAAAAAACTTAATGGTGGGAAAGTGTAGAATATGCAAATTGTTAAAATACACATAAATAAAAACAAAAAAAAAAAAACTCAATGGTATTTTTTGGGGTGAAAATGACGTAAAAAATTCTGCTAGATTTGCAAGAGACTAAGCGCACGGTGTCAAAATTTCGATTATTATCGAACATTCATGTACCTCGGATTTTTCTTCGAAAATGAATAGTATTCTGGCTATATATTCATAATCGGAAAACTAGAAAATATTTCATAGGCGAAGAATTTTCCATACATTTTGTATGGGACGTTTTTTGGGCTAAAATAGTAATTATTGATTTTTAGTATGGGAAATACCCTAAAACTCATCTAACTCAAATTTTCCCCGATATAATATTTTCAAATTTTGAATTAATACATTACAGCCGAAATTCTAACATTCTATGAAGAAAAATCCGAGGTACATGAAAGTTCGATAATAATCGAAATTTTGACACCGTGAGCCTAAACAAACATTTACTGGAAATAACAGAAACTTTCAACTAAAATGTCGAAAGCTTATTGATTATGTTTTGCTCAATACAGAATACTAAAATAGCTTCTCAAAACAAAAAAAAAGTATCTAAATTCCCATGTAACATAAAAATTCAAAATAATCTAGTAGAGATGTCTGACTTTTTGAAGAATACGGGAGAACATAAAAATATATGATCATTCTCAAATATTGTTAATGATGACATTTTTTCTCGGAGCCTCGTAGCCGTGCCTAACCGCCGAGCTTCTAATCGCATTAGGCTATGGGGTGAGACACTGAAGACGACCTTACAGTTGAGGTCGAAATACGTATCTGTCAAAGGATGCAAATCCTTAGTGGAATTCATAGAAACAGTACTTAACACGATTTTCTTTTTACTTAATAGCATACTCCTGTTTCCTTCGAGCTTTAGGTTCTTTCGGCGCCACTTTGAAGCTGGCGCCCTTGGCGGGAACAACCTGGCCAACCGTACGCAACGGCAATCGGAGAGGTTTACCGGATAATTTTTCAAAGGGATAGTTAGTGAAATTCCAAAGAAATTTTCGAAACAAGTAACATTAGAATTTCCGAATGTATTCTGAAAGAATCTGCTGTAGGAATTCCTTAAATAATTACTGAAAAGATTTTGAAGAAAATGCCGAAGTAAAACTGCATGGCACAGTTTGAACATAAAATGATTTGTTGATGAAATTGAAAAAAAAAATGCCTAACAAACTTCTCATGGGATTGCCATGGTAATTACTAATTACCAATGAAATTATCACAGGATGTGTCGGTATTTTGTAAAAAAAATCGAACATATTGCCGAAGAGAGTCCAAATAAAATGCATAAGAAATTTTCCGATTACAAAGAATTTACTGAGAAAATTCCAAAATGTATCTAAATTGGTATACAAATGGTAATACGATTTCCAAATAAATTGCCGGGAATATTCCCTGAGGAATTTCCGAGAGAATGTTTTGCCGAAATCAAAAAATAAACTCGATTATCTGGTCGAGTTTTGGAACTTCCCAAAATATGTGTCTTGCTAACAGAATACTGTTAGAAGCAGAAAACACTGATTTCTTATCAAAGTTTTTCAAAAGTGACAATTTCAGCTTCATACAGCATTTCATTTACCAGATACATGTTTGTGAAACTTGACTCAGGATTGATTTGAAATTGGTGTCTTTTACAAAAAGTTTGTAATTTAGCTCAAGAATAATGCGTTGATGTCACCAACACGTTTTGACGCAGTAGCGCACATCTATTTACGATTGCGATTAAATTTACGAGTTAGTTCTTCCCGTACCGCAGTATATTATTATACAAGGGAATTGAGGGTAGATCGGTATTTCCTTTTACAAAAAAAAAAAAAACAAAAGCAAACTGGAAGCTTCTGAAACTGGCACCCCCTAGGCACCCCCTAGGAAAAAATCCTAGATACGCCAATGGGAAAACCCACTTACCCTCGCAGTCCTTTCGAAGCTCAACCGTTCGAAACCCAAACAAAGTCAAGTTTATAAACAAATTAGAGAGCCAGAGTGGTGGTAGGTACCCTCCTGGCGATGACCGGTGCCATAATGATCCCATTGCCTCATTCTTCTCAATGAAGTCATCGTACTTTCTGATTCGGGCGGGAATCTAGCACCCGCCCGCAGTGAATGCCGCTTCATCATCAATTATGACGTCTGGTCGGTCATACCCATAATAATGATGGAAGTTAAGCGAGTATTGTTGTAGGTAGCAGCAGCACACGTGAGGTCAAGTGTCATCCCGGATATCGATTTTTGCATTTCTGTGTGACTGCGTGTGAGTCGAGCTGTTGGGGATTACGGTGCTATTTGGATCGGACGAGCCCTGTTCTCTGCTAGTTGATTTTAGCATGGGTGTGTGAAGTGTGAGTCTGGAGAAGCGTAGTTCCGTCTGGCGTTGACAGATGCCTACAGTGGACTATGCCGTATGGTTGGAGGACGCTGGCTATTGGAATGGATGTGCTGAATGCGGAAGTATGGTTCTGCGTTGGTGTAGATTTAAGTTGACAAGAAGGGGACAATTATGGGCAACTGGTCTATTTAAAACCGATTTTAATTGTCATAATAATGGATTTAAAATGTCTTGTAGGTTTTGGCAGCATTCCTAGTTGGACAGTACATATTAAGGATGGTAAAATATGCTTGTTTATGCATTAAAATAAGAGACATACATACAAGTTGGTTTCGTTTTTGTCAAACGGTCGACGATTTTCAGTTGACAATAACGGAAAAATTTAACAAAACAACCAGATTAGTCGTCGCACCAAAATCCAAATTTTCAACTCGAACGTGGGATCTGTGCTGCTGTACACCAATGAAACTTGGCGGAGAATACTCAATAGCTGCAGATCTTCAAAAGGCGATAGCGACAGAAATTCTGGAGCGAAAGTTGAGGTTCGTCAGCCACTAATCTACAAGTAAGCGTTAGATTGGAACCCAGCAGGACATTGCAGCAGAGGCAGATCCAGAGGCTCATGGCGGCGCAGCCTCAACAAGGAAATAAAGGAAGTGGGCAGAAATTTGACCTGACCACAGGTCAAGGTGATGGTTAGCAATTGTCCAGGATGTGGGTGGCCAGGACTGAAAGTGAGTAAGTATTAGAAGTATATCTGGAGCAATTTCTGGAGGGATCTCAACAGAAATGGCATGGGAAGTTCCAGCATGACGTCTAGGATAATTCCTAACAACAAATATCTGTAAGAATTTTGAAAGAAATCATTAGAAAAATTTTTGAAGCAATATACAGAGATATTCCTGTGGGAAGTCCCGGAGAAATCCACTAAAGAATTCCAGTATAAATTGTTTCAGTAATTTATGAAGAAATTTCTGACGGAATCCATAAAATTTGTTGAGGATATCCAGGTAAGAATTTGTGTAAGATTCCCAGCAGAACTTCCAAAGGAATCCTAAAAAATAATTCTGAAAGAATCCCTAGTCAAGTCCACGGAGTAATTGTAGGAGAAATTAATGGAGAAATTATTACAGAACTTGTTAGATACATCCCTAGAGGAGTTCCTGTTGAAATTTAAGGAAAAGTGCTGCAGGAATACCAGCAAAATTTCTGGATAAATTTCAGGAGGAGTTTTTGGAAGAATCTCAAGAAAAAATCTGGAGATACCACAAGGAGAATGCCTGGGTAAGTTATATTTGTTCGGATTCTTATTAAAAACTACGACGCATTCCGAATTTCGGGATGAATTACAGCAAAAATTTCTGAAGCAATTTCGCCACAAATTGCTGAAAGATTTCCTA
This sequence comes from Aedes albopictus, assembly GCF_035046485.1. Taxonomy (NCBI): domain Eukaryota; kingdom Metazoa; phylum Arthropoda; class Insecta; order Diptera; family Culicidae; genus Aedes; species Aedes albopictus. The sequence goes on along the minus strand of NC_085137.1, from coordinate 477,882,405 downwards.
TATGAATTTTGGGGGAATCCCAAGAAGAATTTATGATGGAGTCTCTGAAAAACCTGCGAGATATGTGTGGAGGGAATCCTGGAGAAATCCCTAGAAGAATTTATGATGGAGTCTCTGAAAAACCTGCGAGATATGTGTGGAGGGAATCCTGGAGAAATCCCTAGAAGAACTCCGGCAGCAACTCCTGAAGCAATCCCAGCATAAACCTCTGTGAAATTTCTGTAACAATTCCAGCAAGAGGCACTACCTTCTGATATACATTCGTTCATACAACAAATTTTGAATTTTGTATTTATGATAGGCTTCGCTCAGACCTCCTCTTGAATCCCTAGAGGCATCTCTCGAAAGGTAGTAATGTAGTAATAGCCTTTGAGGTGGTGGAGAAATTTTTCTTCTACGGATCCTTACTAACGGCTGACAACAATGTTAGTTGTGAAATTCGAAGGAGCATCATTAGTGGAAGTCGTGCTTACTGCGGGCTCCAGAAGAAGCTGCGGTCTAAAAAGATTCACCAAAGCACCAATGGTCCTCAGACACGAGACATGTATCATGCTTGAGTAGGACCTGCTTGCACTCGAAGTTTTCGAGCAACGCGTGCTAAGGACGATCTTCGGCGGGAATGTTAGGAATGTTGGAGTGTGCTGGTTGTTGCTACTTAAGACCGAAAGCACCTCTGCATCCCCACAACCAGCACGGACTGGGGTATTTGTTAGACGGAAAGGATTGGAGATCTGGGAGTCACCGTTGGGTCGGTAATGCAATGCGATTCATGGATTGGGGATGTTCGTAAGGTGATAGATTGCGTGGTGATTACTATGAAGGACAAGCGGTATAGTTCGCTTTGGTTGCATAACTTGTAGGCGTTATATACACTGTGCTGTGGAAGTTGGAAGGAAGGGAAACGATTTTTTGCAGTTCGTTTCTGGTTCTAGCGATGGCTATGAACATATGAATATACCTGAGTTGTATATGTAGAGAAGAGAGAGCGAGAGAAAGTGGATAGAAAGATACAAAGTAGGATGAAAGGAACGGGCCAGGGATTGAACCCAAGACCTTCTGCATACGAAGCAAAAGCGGTAGCCACTCGACCACCAAGCCCGTCAACAGTCTTTCAGTGCTTATTAATAGACAAACAATTATTCAGACAAATATTCAAAATGTTCAGAACGATTGGCGTAACTTGATTTACTCAATCATTTGCAACAGTCTGCATTTCAGTAGCGTGAATCTATTTCCATGAAAACTTTTCTGACGAAATTAACTACCTATTGATGTATTCTAAATTCAATACTAGCTTCATACGCTGATGATCGCAATGAGGTCACCTAATTAGTTACAACTAAAAGGTACTTATAGTTTGCGCTCGCAGCCCTCCCATCGGAATACAATGGAACTATCTGCTAATTGATTCATCATAAAAAAAAACTCCAGCACGTCAAAATCGCCATCAATCAGCGAACTTGTTCGAACAACTTCCTTTTGCTAAATCAATTCGCTCCATTCCAGTCTCCTCTGAATGGCCAGGTTCCGCACAATCTTCACAGCGGTTTTAATTAGTCGCAAGCCCAATAAATCGGCCGGCACTGACCCAGTCAGTCCTTAGAGAAGGGTACCAGCAGTAGCAGTAGTGTAGCGCCGCCAACAACCGTGGATACCATCAGCCAGCTCCATATGAGCGCCTCCGAGCCCATTAATATTCATTCTGATGATGATCGGCCACAATCGCTGCGGGAAGTACAACGGCCACACATATGTGATGGACGGATGGACGGACGGCAAAGGAACATCACTCGGATGGGCACTGTTGCGTGAAGTCAGAGTGTGGTCAGTTCTTGCGGGAGACCGGGTCGGCCATAAAATGGTTGCATATTGGTGTATGATTAATTTATTTAATTGACATTTAATGTTCCATATTTAAACCGAAAAAAATCTATCCTTTCGAATCAACTCAAATTCGTTTTGATCGACACAATGGGATTTGGCGATAGCGAGTTAAAAATAAACAACGAAAATTGTACATGTCCGCCAACAAACCATTACACAAGTTTACAAAATAAAATGAAAGTCGTGAACTTCTGTCAACGACCAAAATTTTTGATGCACAATTTAGTGCTGATTTCGAAACCGACCTTCAAAAAATTTAAAGTAGAACAGTTTTTGAGGTTTAGCTCAATATCGAGTTTTACAACTTTTCAAAATATGTAATTTACTAAAATTCAAATATATTGCGTTTTGTTCAACCAATTTTAAATCCTTTTCCATAAATTGAAAGCTGAATACAATACCATTCGATCATCTGAATGTAGGTTTTGCGTCAGAGTGATGAAATTCAAGATATTGACGATTTTTAGGGACGATCTTCTTAAATTTAAGCAAAATTCCCAAAATTTTTTGAACAAATGTATTTTTTTTAATAAGAAAAAAAACAACTTAAAAATTCTTTCTCGACGTTTATTTGACATATCATATGTAGGCGAGTTACAGTAAAAATTTCAGCTCAATCGGAGCATTGGTTACGGAGAATGAGATGTTTGAAGTGAGCGACTTTGCTTAAAAATAGAACAAAAATCGATTTCAAATCATCAACCTTGTATGGAAAGTCGAAAAAATTTCCGCTCTACTGTAATTTTTTTCTTTCGCGTTTTCGAACTCAGGGCATGATTCTACACCAAAAATGATCATCAGCTTACCGAGTTCAAAAATGCTGTAAACTAGTGTTATTGGTAGAACCATCAAACTATATGGAGTATTGATCAATCTAGATGGTTAAAATTGTTTCAGGAACGCAGCAATACTTCTCTATGGGCAACTTATTCTAAGTATCGATTCTGCAAGTTATAAAGTGCACTTTCATGGATACCCAAGTAACTATTCCTATTGTTTCTACTAAGATTGTGTCATGGATATGGTAAACCCTTTTATGCTTTACATAACATTCAACAAGGTCTGCACTATTGTACGGGCACATCCCGAATCACTGAAAAATCTTTAACGTCTTTCGCATGGTTTTCCTTTAGCTTTCAATTTCGACGACAACCGGCGCGGCGACTGCATCAGATAGGAACTCGCTATCTGCGCTCGCCAGAACCGCGCGTAGATTTTCCGCCAAGTTGCGCACACTAACCACCATCGTCGACTAGCCGTCGCCGTCGGCAGCGCAACCAATCGAGCAAAATCTACGGCACTGTGTTTTGAGGTTAAGTTCATTGCAAAGTTGCGCGCGGAACCCCCCCCCCCCCCCCCTAGCAAGTGCGTGGTGCGGTTTGTGGCCGATGGCAGCGGATGGTGGCACTTTGCTGCCGCTGTGCTACTGCCGCAGCCACAACCACGGGCTGTTCCTCATTCCTCGGGCTAGAGGTACTTCGGTTGGATAAAGTGCCGGCTGGTTTGGACCGGTGCGGAGGAGACTCCTACCGGATTGATGCAGTTTTCTCGGAATGATTTGAGCTGGGCAAGATTAACTTTTTTCAATCTCAAATTCTATCCATTGGAGAATGAGATGAAGGTTTGCTTTATGCCTTGGCTTATGTATTCAGCGAATTTGAAATCGTTAAATTTAGTTCTAGCGCTACATGTTTTGCACAATGTCCTCTCCCAAATCATTCCGATACAGATGCTATTCTATTTTATATATGAAGCATTTCCAGCCCAAAACACAAAATATGTCAAAATAATAGGGCAGTCGAAAAAAAAATTTAGCCATAAAACGTTTTATACAGAAAATTTGTTCCACAAATTTTGAAATTTTAGCTCAGTGGGTGCTCCATTCATTTGGAGCATAAAATCTCTCGTTTTTCATATTCATTCATTTTACTGTTATGAATTGAATATGTTCTTACATATAGTCAAATTTTCAATTTCTGGAAACATATTTACATTTCGTCTTAATTAACAAAGGGAGTATATAGTTGGGATCGCAATAATCGCTATATTCAATTTTTGTTGTGATTGGAGGTATACAGAAGTACTTGAATTTAGAAGGCACAGAATGTTGCTAATTGACAAATTGAGAGATGAATTTGTGAAAAAAACACGTGTTAGTGGGATTCGAACCAACGACTCCGTATTCGCTAGACCGGTGCTTTAACCAACTAAGCCACATAACAGGTAATGATTCTTCGGAATAAAAAGTCATACTGAACCCGAGCCCACACCATGAACATTCCTTTTTACACGAACCATATCTCTTTCGGCTTAGATGTCAATCCACAACACACCCGCATTTGTGTTTTATAACCACAAGTGAGAGCGAACTGTTTTTATTAGAAGCCGAGACTTACTCTCGCTATCCGCATACTGAGCCACCAAGCAGTCTGTTTGCTTTCATACTAGCGAATCTCCTTTTTTCTTCGAATGAGTCTAATTAGTTTTGTAATTCCGCCCAATTTTGCTTATCCTTTGACAGATATTGTGGATTTAGCACCAAATTGGTGTCGGAAATAACTTCATTGACTTCTGCTGCCTTTCTCATGCGTTAAACATAACGTCGGAAATAGTGCGCTGTACGGCAAATCTGATGCTCTATTCAGCGCACTACTGCCGACGTTATGTTTAACGCGCAGGAAAAGCAGCGGAAGTCAATGATGTTACTTCCGACACCAAGTTGGTGCTAAATCCATAATACGCGTATTTCGATTACCCCTTGTAATCTTCGTCAGTGTCAGTTATCTATCCACTGACACAAGATTACAAGTGGTAGTTGAAATACGCGTATCTGTCAAAAGATAAGCAAAACAGGGCGGAATTAAATGGTACAAAACTGATTAGACTCATTCCAAGAGGGTATTCTGCTTAGAGGGTTAGAAAAGTCGGTACAAGATCAGCAAATCTGCTAAATGCCAGTGGTAAAGGGCAACATATATCAGTGATTGGAGGTATGATCGGGAGTTATAACTTACTTACTCACTTATATGAGATGCATGTAAAATTAGTATGGCAACACTTCTGAAAACGATCAAATTCATGATTTATAAGTCGATCTATAATGCAGGTCACCATACAAAATGATTGTGTTGGATATTATTCGAAATTTAGTTTTTACTTTGGAATTCTAAAAAATGTATAATTCGGCTAATCGAATGTCTAGGCAAATTTTCTGTTTTTCTTGTATTTTTCGGCCATAATATAAATAATATATTAGGGGAATTCACTTAATAGCTGATTAAACTTCGCGATCACCAAAGCAATCTTTGATTATTTCATTCGCAAAATCATGAAACATTTCAAATAAGCAGAAAATCATGGCTTACGCAGCAATTTTATCTGTTTAGTGAGTACCCCTATTGTTTCATCCCATTGACTAATGCAAATTTCCTAGAAGATCCTCCAAAAATTAAAAAAAGAACATAAAATTATTACAGTAAAATAGAAAAAAATGTCTACCACTGTAGGCCTGTCCAATGTTTAAAAATGTTTTCTGATTCTCAAGTCCACCCCCATATTTTGATTGGCATCCAAAACTAAGAAATTGGTCAAAATTTCGGCAAAATCCATTGAAATTAAGAGGTGCATCAAATCACTTCTGTGGTTTTCGACTATTTTCGAACATCAAAATATCATAACTACAACTGCAAATTCCTCGAAAATTAATTCTTCCGGCAGAAATAGAAGGCTATACTTGTTTGCTGCAAGATTTTTCAAATAATTCCTTCACGGGTTCTATCAGAAACACCTTCTGGGAAACCTTATGAAATTCCTATAACGAAATATGTTTATTTCCAGAAACTTCTTTAGAATTTTAGACAGCTTTTCAATAATTTCAGAAAGTGGTTTCTTCAAAAGTTCTTTAATGGAATTTTTAGGAATTATTTCATTTTTTTCAAACCCCTACAATGATTGCTTTGGAAATCCTTCCTAAGGTTTCTCCTGGAATTCTTTAACAAATTTCTTCAGTGAGTCCAGTAGAAATTCCTACAAGTTTTTTTTTTAGAAATTGCTACTCCATCAGAATAATCTCTTAACCCTTCAGGACGTGCGCCGTTGTGAAAAGTACAACACTACCAAAAAAAACTCGCTCGTCATATACAGCACGAGCGCGGTGCAGTTTCAGCTGCTTGATGGCGCGCGTCCTGAATGGTTAAAATGTGTTTAGAGATCCCTGCAGAATTTGTTTAAATCTCCCGAAAATACTTTTGAAAACTTCTTGAAGCTTTTGAAGCAACTACTGATGTTATGACTAGAGCAATTCCTGTAAACAAGCCCCTGCACAAAGGGGAGGGGGGTAGTGATGGGTGTTAAACCACCTCTATTACCGATGTATACACTAGGCGCCCCTCCACCTTTTGCGGAAATTGGGAAAAAATTATAGATAAAAATCATGAGAAACTTTTAAAGGAACTCTTCTAGTAATTCCAACGAAAAAATGCTTGAAAATTTTCTGGAGGGATTCCTGGAAAAATCCGTACAGGAATTTCTGAAGGAATTTCTTGAAACATGCCTGCAGAAATCGCAAAGGTACTGGTGGAAATATTAAAGAAATCACTTAATAAGTTTGTGAGGGATCCCTGGAGGGTTTTTAAAGGAACCCTTGGAAGAACTCCTGAAGGAATTTTGAAATAAGGATTTAAGGAAAAAAAGCTAAGGAATACATTTTGGAGTAGTTTCTGCAGGAACTGTTGAGAGAATCTTTGGAAAAAAATGAATAATCCAAAAAGAAAAAAACTAAATCAATGCCTGGAGGAATATCTAAAAAAAAGCTAATGTAGGAACCTCTGGAGGAACTCTTATATTTTTTTTTTAACTGTATTAACGAGATTTTTAGCCCTAGGCTAGTTCATCTCGGGACCCACGCTTTACTTCCCTTCCGAAGGAAGAACTCACATTTTGCGAGTTTGTCGGGAGTGGGATTCGATCTCAGGTCCTCGGCGTGATAGTCAAGTGTTCCAACCATCACACCAGGTCCGCTCCACAACTCTTATAATTCATGAATATAAAGAAATAAAAAAAAACTGGAAGAATTTCCAGAAGAATATATTGAGAATTTTCTAGAACAATTTTCTCAAATAAATTCACGAGAAAATCCATAAAATTAAACAAATCCTATAGGAATCTCCATGAAATTTCAAGCAATATTTTCTGAAAAAAATTTCTGTAAATATTTCTGAATTCATAAAGGTAAACCTTAGAGGAATTTCTGATAGAATCCTTGTAAAAAAATCCCCTTGAATTGCATATTTTTAAGAAATGTTTGGAGGAATTCTTGAGGAAACTCCTGGGAAAATTCCGAGAAAAAATTTATGAGAAATTTGTAGAAGAATTTTCGGAAAATTCCAAAGAAAAATTCTTGGAATAATTCTGATAGCATTTCTTAACAAATTCCTTCAGAAATGTTTCTGCAAAAAATTTAAATTTCAGAAGAAATTTCTGAGAAATCCGTGGTTCAGTCTTAAGAAAATACTTGACAAATTTATCTAGAAACTCCTAGAACTTCTTGAGAAAATGCCAAGGAAAAATCCTGAGGAAATTCCCGAAAGAATCTCTGGACAAAACTCTGGATAAATTTTCAAATATATTAGAAATATACGTATTTCGACCTCAACTGTAAGGTCGTCTTCAGTGTCTTGTACTTGACTCAACTTGACTCAGCTTGACTTGACTCGAGTACAAGACACTGAAGACGACCTTACAGTTGAGGTCGAAATACGTATCTGTCAAAGGATACAAATTCTTATACCAATTCAAAAGAACAGTACTTAACACGATTTTTACTCTTTTTACTTACAGATATTCGCCTAACAAGCCCAGGTTCATCATCATCAATATACTGTTCTAGTTGTCAGTTATTTACTACGCTTTTAATGAGTGTGTTTCTTAAAATAAAACACTTTCTAAAATAAAAACCCAGATTAATCCACCTAGTGGTGATAGTGCCTTTCTCGTTGAATAAATACTCATGATCTTTTCGTCGACGTTAGCAAAAATGTACCTGAGTCCTTTATATAGAAAAGCAACAATTTTAACAAAGCCACCATCGATTTGGGAAACTTATTGGTGGTACATATTTCGATGTTATGTTCATAAGCAAAACAGAGTTGCAAAATGCATTGGGATCATTATGACCCCATTCTATTCACTACAGCAGCGGCGTGAGCGTCAGCTAATGCATAAAGAAGGTTAACTTTACTTACAACCACAGATCACTTTGTGATCTTCGACAAAGTTGGTTTAGCACACTTTAGGCTATATTTTATGTATTATTATTGGTAACACGATCCATGTGAAATTGGACCTCCTTACGAGAAAAATGCAGAACATGGAAATTTTCCATTCAAATTTCAATCGCTATGAGAAGAGCGAGGGCTCAAACCAGCCGCACCCAAATTGTGAGCTGTAATTTTAGAAGCAAAAGGAGATTGAAGATTGAAATAGTTATTTATGCAACAAGTTGCAAAATGGTGATTTTTTCAGCACGAGTCGTACATTTATCCAACGAGGCTTGCCGAGTTGGATAAATACGACAAGTGCTGAAACAATCGAGTTTTGCAACGCGTTGCATACAACATTTTTTGCAATTATGAAAAATATACTTAAGAACGATCATTTCTGACTGCTCAGACAGGTCTCAGCTAATACCACATGCGAGCATCCATGCGCACATTCCATTTTTTTCAATCAGGTAGGCTATGTTAATAAGTGTCACATCTACTCGGAGTCGCATCGTCAACGAACGTTTTTTGTGCAGCTGCTTCTAACTCTACGTCGGTTTAGCTGATCAAATCAGAATTAGAATCGCTTCTATTCTGGTTCCATCTGCCGAACAGACATAGGAGCAGCCGTCGAATAAACAAATGTATACGGAAGAACACTAGTGCTTCAGGAAACTTGTGAAAAGTGTACCATTGCAAAGGTGCCGAAAAGTAGTACTTTTCGGCACTTTTAAAAGTGCTGAAAAGTACTACTTTTCGGCACTTTTGAGCTAGTCAAGAAAAGTAGGACATTTCTGCACAGTTTCGGCAATTGAAAAGTGCAATCTTATGGCACGTAATTGCAAAAAAACTTTATTCGGTATTGATGCGATCAGATTATAAATTTTCCATAAAACGTTGTTCCATCATACTATATATTTTATCCGCAGGAATCTGAAATAGTGTGATTTGATGAGATCGATTTGGTCACGATTTTGTTCTCTTGCATATATAAAGACTTTCACCATTTCTTCACTTATAATCTTACCCAACGTTTGTTGTTTTGACGTTTACTTTGTTCACTTTTATAGAGACGAACCAGCCAAGGGCTGAAAGTCTCTTAAGTAAGGACAAATCAATCAATCAATTGTTCACTTTTATAATTCCGATATTTAATGTGCAGTTTGCATGGGTTTCGTTCAATTTTACGTTTGACTACTTCCGGCGGGACCAATTCCGGTTATCTCAAATATGGTCTGAGACTATGTTCTTGTCAACTGTTCATCGGGTCACCTAAAAAGCCGAATATTAATGTGATCTGAGGCTATTTTCTTGCTAACCGTTCGGCAATTTTTTTTAAATGCCACGATTTTATGTGTCGCATGCATGATTTTGGTTCACTTCTATTTAATTACTTCCAAATGAACACCCACAACCGATTACGAAATACTATTAGTAGTTCAAGATGTGGCCTGAGACTATTTTCTTGTTGACCGTTCATCAGATTATCAAAAACACTGCTCTGGTTTAGTTTCCCTCTATATTTTACCCCTTCCGGCGGGTTACTCGTCTCATCACTACCGGTTCCCCCAAATATGGTCTGTGATTATTTGCTGGCTAACCGTTTATCATGTTACTGAATAAGTCAATGATATGTCGCATGTATTGGTTCTCTTTTACATTTGACCATTTCTGGCGGGACACCCGGAATCGGTTCCGTAACACACTGATATGACTTGCGTCTAATTTTTGTAACTAATCATCATTTTACCTAAAAAATCACGATACCTCAATGTATGGGTTTGGTTTGAACCTATTCCCTTTGCTAAGTTTATCAAGCTATCAAAAAAGCCGCGTTTGCTGTTTCGCATGCATGGGTTTGGTTCAATTTTCTATTTACCCGCTTTTGGAGGGAAACTTGAAACTAGTTTCGGCACTACTGTCAGTCCCTAATGTGGTCTCAGCCTACTTCCATGATTAGCGGTCATCAAGTTGTCGAAAAAGTCGTGATTTGATGTGCCGCATGCATAAGTTTTGTTCACTTTTATATACGGCCACTTCCGGCGGGACACCCGTAACCGGTTCCGAAACACTACCGGTCCAGATATGGTCTGAGTCTTTTTTTATGCCAACCTTTCATTATCACGAAAGCCGCGCTTTGATATGTCGCATGCATGAATTTGGTTTACTTTTATATTTGGCCACTTCCAGCGGAACATCCGAAACCGTTTCCGGAACACTACCGGTTCAGATATGGTCTGAGACTCTTATCAAAAAAGCCCCGCTTAGATATGTTGCATGCATGGATTTGATTTTTTATATTTGGCTACTTCCGGCGGGACAACAGGAACCGGTTCCGGAACACTTCCAGTTCAGGTATGGTCTGAGACTGTTTTCTTGCTAACTTTTCATCAAGTTATCGAAAATGCCGCAGTTTGATGTGTCGCTTGCATAGTTTTAGATCACTTTTATATTTGGCCACTTCCAGTGGGACAACCGGAACCGATTCCGGAACACTACCGGTTCAGATATGGTCTGAGATTGTTTTCTTGCTAACTGTTAATCAGGTAATCGAAAATGCCGCAGTTTTATGTGTCGCATGAATAGTTTTGGATCACTTTTATATTTGGCCACTTCCAGTGGGACATCCGGAACCGGTTTCGGAACACTACCGGTTCAGATATGGTCTGAGATTGTTTTCTTGCTAACTGTTAATCAGGTTATCAAAAATGCCGCAGTTTGATGTATCGCATGTATGTGTTTGTTGTATTTTTATGTATGGCCCCTTCCAAGGGTACTGGTCCGGAACACCTAAATGGCCATAACTCCGGAACGGCTGTACCGATCCGAACCATTTTCAATAGGAAACAATGGGACCAGATTCCGCGTCGAATGAACCGTCGGTCATTAAAATCGGTTGAGGTTTACTGCCAAAAAGTGATGTGAGTTTTTTTGTACACACACATACAGACACACGCACACACACACATACACACATACACACATACACACACACACAGACATCACCTCAATTCGTCGAGCTGAGTCGATTGGTATATGTGATTCGACCTTCCGGGCCTTCTATCAAAAAGTCAATTTTGGAGTGAACATATAGCCTTTCCAGTACACTTAGTGTACGAGAAAGGCAAAAAAAGAAATGATGGTTTTGGAAGAAGCTGCTCCGGATACCTTTTAAAAATTATTAAGATTTTAAGATCATTAGGATCATTAAGATTTCAATCAATACATTTACTTCGAAAATGTGAATTACAAATGTGAAATTAATATGGTGTATCCGAACTTATTGAACACCGTGTACGTTAATTTGCTAAATGTTCAGTCAACACATTTGAGATTTCTTTTGAGTCAACATATTTTCACTATTTTGTCGCATTTCCATAACGTTTGTCACCGGAGTCGCTATTAGTGTACCACCTGATCGCATCCAGCCTTGATTGGGGACAGGGCCACATTAACAAATGTGTAGGTCCTCTTTTTGCAGTATATAGGGGAAATTGCCTATTCTCGGCCGTTTTGTTCTCTTCGTCTTTAGGGGTTTTTTGAAACCTATTGAACTCAGAGTTGGTCTCAAATCCTTCCCAACTAAGCTGAATTGTTTGGCCAAGTTTCAGGCAATTTGGCTGACAAAAAACCCCCATGACGAAGAGAACAAACCTGCCGATAATACCCATTGTCACCCTATATTGCTCATTCAGAATGTAAATAAATCGAGAAAATATTTAAAATAATTATTAAAAGTTCCTGTTCAAAAAATTCTTGGGCGGTATTTGTGGCTGAGTGTCACCTGGGATCTCAAATGGTAAATTAACTCAATTTGCTCTGATTTTTTTTTACGAAAACAGTCTCAAAAGAAGTAACATAAAGTTAAAGACAAGGTTTATGGAAGTCAAAGATGGCCACCTTGTAATTCGTTAAAAACTTTAAAACCACAAGTCTGATTATTTAGCAGGCCAACGAGACTGAAAATACTATTTATTGCTTGCTCACTCGCAAAGAATATTGAGTAACATTTTGAGTTTTGAGATGTATGCTCTCAAAAACGTGAAGCAAAATGCAAAATTTGGAATGTGGATGCAAGGGACCTTCACTTGAAAAACGCTTTTCCATAGATTTAATTGGGATTCATAACAGAATTTCGACGGAAATTAAAAGAAAAATTGATCATGGGGATACAGTCGAACCTCCATGAGTCGATGTTCCTTGACTCGATATCGACTCATGGAGGTAAATTTTCCCATACTGAAAAATAATTTCTGGGTTACTATGATGGTCCCCTCAAAAAGCTTCCCAAAGGATTTTTGTTCCACTACTCGATATTTCCTTGAGTCGATAGTCCTTTCAATATCGACTCATGGAGGTTTTACTGTATTAAAGAAAAAGCTGGCAAAATTGGTTATGCAATCATTTGCTTAATTTTTGCAAAAACTGCAAACAAAATTTCGAGCGGTATCCCTATAGCAATGAAAATTCTACAGTTTTCAAGGGACATTGTAGTGGAAATCTATTATGAAATTTCTAATTTAATTTTACATTTAAATTCCTTTGAAATTCCTGGAAAATCTTTGGCAGAATGCTCGGACGAATTTTTAGTTGGTTTTTACAGAACATGCATGCTACACTTTTGAAATTCTCTTAAGATTTATTCGGATTTTTTTACAAATTTCTTCTGCAAGGAATTTATGGAGTTTGTCAGGCGTTTACTATATTTGTCACACCCTTATTTCAGAAAAAAAAATCTCGAGAACTTAACAATACTTTCCAAAAAAAATAGAACCTAGACGATGCCAATAATCCACCTAGTCCTTAAAATATTTTTCAAAATGGTTTCAACAGTTCTGGAATTCAATTTAATTCGGTCGTTTGTTTTGTATGTAGATCAAAATTCTTATTCCTAAAACTTTTTCAAACTTAGGAAGAAGTTGCTAATTTTTTTTCCAAGAGCTTTATGAAAAAATCTTTACAGTAGGGTCTTGTACCATTAGAGCAGGTGTTCCTATTTTGGGCACTTGCCGCTATAACTAAGCTAATTTCAAGCCTATTGATTTGAGTTTTTGTATTGAGTAAGATACTGTAGGTGCCTAACTCTATACAAAAATTCAAATCATTCCGTTTGAAATTGACTTAGTTATAGCGTCAAGTGCCCAAAATAGGTACACCTGCCCAAATGGTACAAGACCCTATCTTTGAAAAATGTATAACCAAAGGCGCCGTTCACAAATTACGTAACGCTCTAGGGGGAGGGGGAGCCCAGCTAAGCGTTACGGTTCATACAAGAAATTTAGGGTTTTCATACAAAAAAGCGTTACGGAGGGGGGGAGTGGGGGAAAAAATTGTCGATTTTAGCGTTACGTAATAAATGGATGCTGCCAAACAGGAATATTCCTGCAACTCATTCCAATACTTTGCGGAGATTTTTTTAATACCTTGACTTAAGTATATTCAGCAGGAACTTTTTGACGCTCTATTCATCAGAGTTTTGGAGTTGCTTGTAAAGAATTATCTCTTAAGTTGCAATTCACAAACATAAAAAATTAAAAACAAAATCTATGTCGCTCTTACATGGAAGTTTATTTTAAATTTCGTTTTTAAGCAACAGTTTTCTCTGATTCGTTAGCATGAACGACCGGATTAGATTTTCTGTGTTTTAAATTTTAAAACTTCCTTAAGTCACATGGCCAGTTTATGTGTCAATTGACATTGACAATATAGACAATTTTACCATCATAACTAGCTACAAGTCACATAATTTCTAAAGAAAATAAAAAACGCTTACAAATCAAATCATAATAAATATAAACATTTTCACGGCACAGCATTTAAATATTCTTCAAGATTTTCTTAGAAAACCTTGACCATCTCTTTGCTATGGTTGGTGTAGAAAAACATACATTTCAAGTGAACTGACGATACGTGAAGTTACATGGTTAAGTTGCTATGTTTTCATAACATGATTGTGATGTTAAACACTTTTCTAACAATTATACAAAAATATCCTATTTAATAGTTGGCAGACAAAAAATTTGTTTTTCCACACATTTGTGAAATAGGCGAAGCACTTTTAAATATTCGCTTCACTAACTAACAGTCAACATGTTAGAATCAAAAGAATCTTGATCCAATATTTAAGAAATAATTTCACTCATTACTTACGACGAGTATTTTGCTAGTTTCACGGGTCTTTCAGGACAGTAGATGTAAAAGGCGTTTTAGCTGCTTAATAAAGACTATTAAAGAGTCGTAAAACTAGCGAAAACATTTCGGAAGACGTTATTGAATACCGTACTTTTTTGATTATACCACGAACAAAAAATAAAATCGCGTGATATATTAGAGCGTGATAAAATTGAAACATGTTTTTACAAGTGCATTTTTTCAACCAGAATACATCTACGCGCCAAAAACCATACAAAAACCAGAACACAAAAGATCTTGTTTTTCAAAAGGACTTTGCTGCTTTTGAGAATAGTACCATCTCATAAGGCTGTGGACCAAATTTAATCTATTCCAAAGAATGTACCAGTATTATGAAAAGATAAAATCCCTATGTTTGGAAAAGATGAAATTCAACCCACAGCTTTTTAAAATGATGCTGCCCAAAACGCATTGACATGTTGGTGTTTAAAACATCAGAGCAAGTAAAGGAAGTCTTAATGTATTCATATTATTAATTATTTATGTGGTGGTTTTGCCATTGTAGTTCATCGAAAATACCCAAGACCATTGCTTCCTAAACTTTGTTATGTGACTCCTCTACCGCTTGCCGGCACGGTTTGATTGTTCTTCACGAAACAAGATGAAAACACACTGAGGTTCACGATGACTCAGTTATAAAAAGATGTCCAATGCATCATTAAAAAAACTTAACTTGTCACAATTAAGTATAAATGTGAAAACCCGTTAAATCATTATTTTTGCACAAAGATCTAGAAGTTATTCTGAACTGCTTCATCTGCTGCATTGTACAGTGATGTAAAGCTAGCTATTTAAGATAAGGTCATAACTGTCCTGTTAAAATGTGTTTATATCAAATACAGACTAAACCCAGAACGAGGTCATATAGCTCATCAATCATTTTTTCAAACCAACTATGAATAGTATTCACACAGTTATAGCTTTATACATCGTTTCATTTGTTAGATAAATCTCACGGTTAGTATCCTGTGGGTGTATCTGCAATGATCAATTTCTCAACGACGATTTTCTTTCCGGATTAGGTATTTCTGGAAATACGTTGAATGTTCGAATGATCTCTAAGTAAGTTTCAATTACGGACCATCAGTGCTAGCATCTAACAAAATAAAAAATAAAAACAGAAATGAATTCCCAGAGAGAAAATCGATAGAGAGAAATCGATCATTACAGATACGTTCGTATGATACTGAGCGCGAGAAATATTTGGAAAGTTTCAGGTCGCGACTCCGAATAATCGAGTCCGGCGTCCGGTCTCTGATACACAGAACCATATATGTACTGATGTGCAAAATATCATTCCTTGGAAGATCCATATAGGCCGATTAGTTTGGAGTATATGCTAAGAAATATTTCCATCGATTATCATAGCGTGATATAATTAAAAAAAATGTCGTGCTAGAATCGAGAGTAATGGAGCGTGATTAAATAGAACCGTGACAAATTAAAAAACCACTGTATTTAGCTTTACATGCCATCAAGGGGAACCAGCCATTTTGTGGCTCGTTTCTACAAGCCATTTCTAAAGAACCAGCAACAAAGCAACCAAAATTTCAAAGAGCACACATTTGTTGAAAAGGAATGGTACTGAAATAATAGAAAATGGCCGCAGTTGACTAAATGAGAAACAAAAGTCAGATTTTTTTTTAAGTAATTATATACTTTTTTCTTAGGCAATCCCTTTGCATCTAATCGTTTTCTCTTTGGCACCATTTAAACATAATATTTTGGTCTTCGCACAAATTTTACAGCGCAGTTATTTTTGGCAAGTACGAGGCCACCCTCTAAGGAAAATAACAATAGTCGAATTGGTCAATACAGAGCATAATTGAGAAAAATTAACATCAATTAAACAACTTTAATCAAACTAAACAACAACTAACATTATAACGAAACACAAATTTAGAGAACTTAATAGTGGTTTGGCCCAATTATCGTACTCCAATTGTGTAATAAATTCATTAGTATAAAAAGTCTCTTATCGAAATAAATGATAATACAAAAATGCAAGCATGATAACATTAACTGTTGCTAATAAATTTGCAGTACAAAACGTTGAATGCACTTTTCTATGGACGCTCGAGGCACGTCTATTTAGCTATTTTCTTCAAAAGCAAATGGCGTCTGTAGTTCTATGTAATGCGAGTCACGCTGCCTTTACAAATAGGCCTATTTTAACAAGATACTAGGCCCATTGCCCATTGCATTTTCTCGACTGGTGAACATCCAATCGAGGTGATGTTTTTGCGCGTTTTTAGAACCAACCATCTTCAGAATTAATAGACCACTGAGAAATCACTGGGAGCTGCACTTGCTCGCCCATTGTTCACACATCAATATGGAAGAAATTCAATAGCACAAAACCCAATAGAAATAAAACGCATGCACTCGACTTACCGCATAACAAAATTCCTCTAGCAGGCATTGCATGGCTTTCTGTGGCGAGTTGCGCAGCTCGATGGCCAGATCGAGAGCCTTCATGAATTTGGTATGCATGATGTTAGTTTTTTTGGTCTTCTAAAAACTTTGGTCACTTGAAAAGATGTGCACACAGAAAAGCGCGGGAATAGCGTGTAATTTTTACTTTTTTTTCTTCTAATTTTCAGGGTAAATCGATCTACGATTACACACACGCACGCGTGATTTTTGAACAAGGCCCGAACACAAAGATAACACAAACACAAGAACACAAAAGCTGGAAGCCACACACGCACAGCGGGTAAGCACTACCAGGAGACTACGTCGTAACTTAACGAGAAACTGCAGTAAACTGACTGGATGCGCTTGGTTTTTGGATAGAGAAAGCTCCGGTGCGGTCTAGTGGGTACCACATCCAAAAGGGATGGGTGCCTGAGTGTCGTTCGGTTATGAGAGTTGGAACAATAGTATCAGCTGGTGTTAAACACTCAATTCATGGTTGTCGGAGTTGGATGAAGCGCTCTCGGACTATTGTACAGTAATCCGCCGATATGATACGTCCGTTAAATTGCATCAGCCATTCCATAGAAAAACAATACAGGTAATATTCAATATAACGTACAAATAAATTTTCTCTTTGCACGGTATATCGAAGTGTACGTTATATCTAAGCAAAAAAAAAAAACATTTTTTATGCTAGTGTTGATAAAGTCGATGTGAAATTAACCCCAAATAATTATTTTGGTGAAATTTACAAAACCCATAATGAAAAACATGAGTTTTCACGGAAAAGTCATTTCGTTTATTGTGCTTCGATATAACGCACCATCGTTCGGGGTGACATTAGAGGGTCACATTGGTCCATAGATCCCACGGATTCAATATAAGTTAGAGAATCCGACAGTGGTTGCAATATATCTTAGAATTATGTATTCTAGTAGTTTAGCACACAATATGCATGGCCCAATGTCATCCCGCACGACGGTACACTATTTTTTCAAATTGCGCTAATTCTGGGTAGGAAGGCTGATTTGGGTAATTTCGTAGTTTATCTCGGGGTTATTACTGGTAAAATAAAGAATTTCAATGCTGTACGTTTTATCGAATTTTCCATATCGAGAGTACGTTATATCGAAGATTACCTGCATAGGGCAACAAAAAACCCCGTGATACAGATTGAGCCGGTGTATTTTTTTTTATGGTTGTCGTTACTTGGCATTTAAACGTTAATTTTTAAAATGTATAGTTCTGCTGGAGACAGTGCTGTAATTTTATTTTTTTTCCATATGTTTTTACACATCTGAGAATTTAGTTGAAAAAAAGTACAACTACACTGATTTCAGCAAAGAGGTTCACGAGAAACGTCTGTAGAAAACCAAATGAAACAATCAAAATATTGGGTTTCTCGTTAACCCTTTATAAGGCAGTGGCAACTACATATATTGCCACCTTATACACATATTTTTTTCTGTTCGTTTAGAAATTTTTTACAACTTCTGTTTTAACTGATGGACACATTAGGCTTTTGTGAACACTCATGATTTTTTTGAGCCATAACAAATATGAATGGGCTTTTTTAGAACAAAATGTCTCTCCAAAAACATCCATTTTTGAGTGCGTGAAGGTTTATAAGCTCGAAATTCTTTTATGTTGAGCGAATTGAAAATCGAATGATGGGGAATGAAAGGCCTATGTTTCTTTTACTTGTGGACAAAATTTCAACTTGATTGCTTCATTATTATAAGAAACTCAGCCTTTTGAAAAAATGTATTATAATAAATGGGCATGTACTAAAATTGCCATATCGTCGAAAATAATTGACCAATCGAGTTCAAATCCACACATGTATCTCATGAATATTTGGGCAATAATCTGTAAAAAAATCAACATGATTGATTAACGCATCACAAAATAACAACATTTTAAACTTTGTTGACAAAAAGTTGAAATTTAGACCAATTTTTTTCATACAAAATCGACCATCGATTTTTTTGAAAATAAAAACGTTTTTGTTCATTACACCACATGTACTTTATATTCCAATGTAGAACGAGTGAATTCCGTGCCTGGTTCTCTCGGCCTTATAAAGGGTTAATGTTTAGACTACTGTGATAATTTGAAAACCCACTGTATTTTTATTTCCAAGCGATATTTCGCACCATTCAAACTTAATTTGTTTACCGGTTGTGCAGCCGATGACCCTCTCACGAACTCGAGCAAAGTTGTGAACGTGAGCCGCTGCGAAGTCGTGTGCGAAATTCAACTGTGATAATAATGAATTCGGGCCGAGTCTAAATGGGTGCAAATGTCGCAATAAGATGTAGAAAACTTAGTGATGATTCAATATTGGAAGATGATAAAATTCAAATTTCCTGGCGGTTTTCAAACTTAAATAAAGCAGCAAAGGGTAATCAGCAGCGTTCATAACAAGTATCACCTCGTGAATACATTTTCACTTTTTCTCTGTAATTCAGTGCAACTTTCTCATAAATTCACAATTAAAACAACGAAAAGATGTAGAAAATTTCAAAATAGGTACTAAATGAAAAAAACAAAACAAAATATGGCAACATTTCCTTATGAAGAACATGTTAAGATATTGAAAACTTCTAATGGTTTCGGCTTGCAGTCACAGAAATAAGTGTTGGTTCTGTTATTTCTTCGCCGACGTTTCGATCCTCGGGTTTGGATCTTCTTCAGGGCTCGAAGTTAACCAACTTGTGAAATTCCGTGTTTGCACGGAGGTATGTCGGGATTTTGGTGGAATGGCCTCATTGACAATTTTGTACCCTTGCTAAATTAATGGGAAAATTAATTAATGGGGGTTTTTCTACACAGAAAAAAATATGTAATTAAAATTCAGCGAGAAATCATGCACATAAAGGGAATGCTAGAGTTAGTGCACTTTTACATGAGATGTAATGTAAAATTACATTATCATCGTGTAAATTTCCGCCAACCATCGTGTAAACCGTCATGGATTCCAACCGGTTACGCAACTATTAGCGGAAATTTACACGAACGTAACGTAATTTTACATGATATCTCATGTAAATATGCACTAACTCCCCAAGCAACACGCATGTCATATAAGAGTTACGACAGCGCTAGTTTTGGTTGTATAGAAGTAAATTCGACGTTATTTTAACAAAATGCTAGAATAACGTCGAAATAACTCCTATACAACCAAAACATGCGCTGCCGTAACTCTTATATGACATGTGTGTTACTTGGGTCTAGCATTTCCTTTATGTGCATGATTTTTCGCTGAATTTTACATAAATATTTTTTCCTGTGTACACTGTCCGGAATTGCACTTTAAACGGATGTTTCACCGTCGAAGAAAGGGAGATTATTTTATGTTTTCGCACATAAGAGCGTCTGTGGTAGGAGTCGGAATCTGTCGGACACTGAACGATCATAATCGCGGTGATAATGAGCACAGATAAGGCAACGGATACATAATGTTCTAAACGATTACAACATTTCACCCTTTTCAAAAATGCTTCTAAATATTCTACAAAATCTATACGCATTTTTAATATTTTCAACGTTGCAAAACGCGCCTCCAACATTTGTCTATATGAAAAGAAGAACCACTTGTTCTCAAATGTAACAGCAAATGAATGAAAAATGAAGGACTGGCGTGCGTATGCCGTGATAAAGTCGGAACTTTACTGTACTACCGAAGTTTTCATTTCAGTAGGTACCTTCTTTATATTCTACTCCCTTTCTTTTTGAGTAGACAATGATCGACAAACCCATAAATGTTGAAAGAAAATATTACCAACACAATGCAAAATATCCCAAATAACAATAAATGCTTAACAGAGAGAGTATTAACTGAACATTGATTGTTTAATGGCGTTTGTAAAACCAGGATGGCTTAATATCAAGTTGAATAGGGTATTTATTCTTCATATCTTTATAGCTTTGAAACATTCACAAAAATATAGCATAAATCAACTGTTGTTCAGTTTTAAGTCCAATAATTTATGGCAGCCCCGTGCTAGTTTTCGTATTTCCAACATCGCTTGTTCAGCCTCAATGCTGGATTAGTTCAACTTAAGTTACTTATAATTCATATTTATCAAGATATTCTTCCTAGTTTTAAAATGTGTATACAATTATATGTGGTGTAGATGTTAAGGTGCGTGAATTTAATTCAGGAGGTTCAAGTTCAATGCCCAGTTTTCACAAGAAATTACTTATACGTTTAAATACGTCTCTTGTGAGAATTGAAGGTAGTAAATGGTGAAAAAATCATGTGTAAGAGTCCATTTTTATTTTTGGCAACAAAAAATAATTTTCGTCAATTACTGATTAAGCGAAGATAAAGCTGTAATGCAGCTTTTCAAAGCACCTCAAACAAGCTGAAGGGTGTATAAAATCATCAAAATTAGATTTTTAGGAGCTGAATAAAGGCTTACACCCGCAATGCTCAGCCAAAACAAGCTGATCAACTTACAGTGAAAATTTGAGATTTCCTATGTACTTTTCAAAAAGATGCAGCTTTTTGACCATTATATGGAAAGTGAAAATTTAAATGTTTAAAATTCATAGAGCAAAAAATAAAATATGGCAACACGGTCTTCAGTGAAAAAGATGCATATTGACATACTGAAACAGTCTTTAGAACATCAGAAGTCAATAAATCTCATCCAAGTAAGATGTGAATGATTTAGTAGTTTTTCAATGTTTTAATTGGTTGTTTGTACTCTATTTCCAAAAAAATAATTATTTCAAAAGCATTTTAGAGGATAAACTTAAAGTGTCTACGGTAATATTTTTCTGAGAAATATCATCTACAACTTTGTCATATAGACGGATTTCGCGCCAACTCGAACAAATGCTGGCAGTACCCTCTCAGATTACAATGAAACTTTCTGGGTGTGTAGACCTTGACTAGATAAGCCACTATGCATACTTAGTTTCTTCAAAAATTATCTAGACTATCTTTTGAAAAGGGCTAAATTTTTTTTCTGGTTTTTTTTCAAATGTGTTTAATAAAAAAAAAAAATGACTACTCCTACAAGAAAGTGTTGTATGGGTGATTATCACCCAAAAATATTGAAAAAATTCCAAATTGAGCCCTACACTGAAAAAATCGTTTTTAAAAATTCAAATTCGATATACAAAAAAAACGCCATCTTTGATTTCGATGAAATTTTGTTACAGATAGGTAAATATGGTCCCTACCAACCGTCCATGCACTAGAAGATAGGCACTTTTAAGGAAAACAAGTTTTTCTGACAAAAACTTTTTCATGTCCATACGATTTTTATTTCAGTGTCTTTTGTTATCAAAAACTAAACCAGTGAAGGTCGTAATCATCTCAGAATCCAATGAAACACAATTTATTAGGAGATTGTGTCCGATTTATTCAAGGAGATTTCCTCTTATTCATTCAACCAACTCATTTTTTATATTTAAATGAACACTTAAATGTATTCTCTTATGAAATGACGAATTTTGCCCCAAATCGTATTTTGAGTTAGCAGCACCTTCTGAGATTACAATGAAACTTTCTGGGTGTGTAGACCTTGACTAGATAAGCCACTTTGCATACTTAGTTTCTTCAAAATTTATCTAGACTGTCTTTTGAAAATGGCATTTTTTTCAAATGCGTTTAGTAAAAAAAAAATACTACTCCCACAAAAATGTGTTGTATGGGTGATTTTCACAAAATAATTAAAAAAAAAATTGAGCTCTACAATGAAAAAAATCATTTGAAAAAAAAATTCAAAGTCGATTTACAAAAAAAAACATTTTCGTTTTCGATAAAAATTTGTCCCAAGATATATTATGCTCCCTACCAACCGTCCATCAGGTATCAGTAGGTCGGCTCCAGCGGTACGTTTTCCCCCAACCGTCCATACACGACCAGATGGGTACTTTTAAGTAAAAGCAGTTTTTCTAACAAAAACTTTTTCGTAACCAAATGATTTTTTTAATGTCTTTTGTTATTAAAAACTTAATCAGTGAAGGTTAGAATACCCCCAAAATCCCCCCAAATGAAACACATTTTGTTATAGATTTTGTCTGATTTACTCAACCATTTGGAAAGGTTTTCTTTTATTTAATTTACATAAATACTTAATTAAAAATGTATCCTCGTCGCACCTTTTTATCGACTTGTTTCAAATGCATATTCAATGAAAAAATAACAACCCCTAAAAATAAACTTTGTATGGGTGATTATCACAAAATATTCCTAAGAAAACATTCTGATTGTGCTCTACACTGAAAAAAATAAATAAAAATAATACAATGTCGATTAAAAAACACATTTTTGATTATCGATAAAATGTCGTCTCAAGATAGGTAATTATGTTCCTTACCAACCGTCCATACACCACAAGACGGGCACTTTTAAGGAAAAAAGTTTGCCTTAAAAAAATGGTGTTTTTGTTTTGTTTGATTGAATTTTAAAAATGACTTTTTTTCAGTCTAGGTTTCAATTTGGATTTTTCCAATTTTTTTTCATTAAACTTGACTTATTTTGTGTTACTAATTACTAATATTTTTGTAATAGTAGTCATTTTTTTACTAAACGCATTTGCAAAAAATCGATAAAAGAAAGTTAACCCTTTTCAAAAGACAGTGTAGATGAATTTTGATGAAACTAAGTATGCAAAGGAGCTGCTAACTCCAAATACGATTCCGGACGAAATTTGCCATTTCCTAAGAAAAACCATTTGTAATAATACCATAATGTAATAATAACCCAGAAAGTTTCATTGTAATCTGAGAGGGTGCTGCCAACATTTGTTGTTGTATGTTCAGTACATTTTCGTGCCACCTTTGATTGGCCCGAAAAGCTTATTTTTGGGACGTTTTTGGCTTTCCAGAATTTTAACCATTTATGTTCAATTCCTACAGCATTCATCAAAGAAGCAAATAACCACAATACATGAGAGAATATGATGCCGTTTTAGAATGCTCAATTTTTCCAGAACTCAACTTTAGAATATCCAACTGGTAGCAAGAACTGATGGTCGAAATAGTTATTTTAGTGACCAAATTCTCGATAATAGTGACCAAATAGTGACTTACAGACAGCAAAAAAGTGACTTTTGCCACAAAAATTTGATTGGTGAGTAAACATTCTAGGGCATTCCATGCCTGCAGTTGTACAAAGCTGCATTTTTCTAAAATTTTCTAGCATGTATTGTGCAGAACTAGATGGACATGGCATGAATGTAAATGGATGTACCTTCCTTGATTATTTAGTCGGTTCCGATTGAAATCCTTTAGAACACATTAATGGAATTTCTGGGAAATTCTTGATGAAGTTTTTAGAAAAAGTTTTGACGGATGTGCAGGTTGATAAAGAAATGTTGGCGATTTTATCTGAGGATTTAAAGAAGACACACACAGAAGTTTATTGAACAATATTCCAAATAGTTTTGCTATGGACACAATTGCGGGTATTTCCTTCGTACTTGTTTAAGGAGAACATTTTTGAGTGATATTTGCTAAAATTTCTACAGAAAATTCTGTGAAGAAAAAAAATATTACGATCTTATATAAATTATTGGTCCAAGACACTGAAGACGACCTTACAGTTGAAGTCGAAATACGTATCTGTCAAAGGATGCAAATTCTTAGTGGAATTCAAAGGAGCAGAACTTAACACGATTTTCTTTTTACATAAATTATTTTCTGAGCGATGGGATTTTTTTGTTGAAAATAAGATTTTTTTTTCTAGGCGGTGTTGAGTGATATGTTATGCTTACAATAGTTGTTATTTTCCAGATTTTTCACCGTACAAGTTTCTGAAATGCAAGAAAC
The DNA here is from genome assembly GCF_035046485.1 of Aedes albopictus. Lineage (NCBI taxonomy): Eukaryota > Metazoa > Arthropoda > Insecta > Diptera > Culicidae > Aedes > Aedes albopictus. Next base: position 477,857,860 of record NC_085137.1, on the reverse strand, counting down.
CCTTAAAAAAAACTAGCATTTTGTACAGTTTGTTAGTTTGTGTGTTGTATTTATTCATCAATATGTATTATCAATAATTCGTAACATCTTACAAATTTCTTCAAGTAGAACAGCAGTCGACTATATTGTAAAGATTTGATAGAAGAACCAAAATGAAAAGACCAACCATGCTTCAAGATAGAGAATTCTGAACATTTTCAACAACATACTTTCCAATACACTCCTCAATAAAAATTCGAGCAAATTTTTCAAAAACGTCGGTATTGCAGTAGAAGAGCATGTCAAACTCGAGTCCATTGTAACGTCACACTTCTAATTCACACTTGCATACTAGCTGCAAGTACATGATGTCAAATTTGTAAGGTACGTTGTTGGTACATGTAGAAATCTTAACACCGGAAATGGTTACGAAGGTTTTCGTTTAAAAAACACTAAAACTGATTCTACCAGGGAACTAAAACATTTTCCACCAGGGAAAAAAAAGGTAAATAAAACTAGTTTACAAAATAAAACGAAAGCCTTGAACTTTTGTCAACGACCAAAATTTTTGAAGCACAATTTAGCACTGATTTCGAAACCATGCTTAAAAAATTAGAGTAGAACAGTTTTTGAGTTTTAGCTCAATATGTATCGAGTTTTACAACTTTTTAAAATATGAAATTTACCAAAATTCAAATATCTGGCGTTTTGTTCAACCAATTTTAAATCTTTTTCCATAAATTTAAAAAATAATGTAGTACCATTCGATCATCTGAATGCAGGTTTTGCGTCAGATTGATGAAATTCAAGATATTGGCAAGTTTTAGGGATGATCTTCTTAAATTTAAGCCAAATTTCCAAAAATGTATGAAGAAATGTATTTTTTTCAATAAGAAAAAAAAAACAATTTAAAAATTCTTTCTATACGTTTATTTGACATATCATATGTAGGCGAGTTACAGTAAAAAATTCTGCTAAATCGAAGCATTGATTACGAAGAATGAGATGTGTGAAGTGAGTGACTTTGCTAAAAATAGAACAAAAATGGATTTCAAATCATTAATCTTGTATGAATAGACGAAAAAAATCCGCGATGCTGTAATTTCCTTTTTCTCCTTCGCGTTTTTGATCTCAGCTGATGAAAAATGATCATCAGCTTACCGAGTTCAAATATACTGTAAACTAGTGCAACTTGAACCTTCCACTAACTGTATATGGAAACTGATTTTTTTAGATATTACTCTTCTCTGTTATTTAAAAAAGTAACAAAAACCAGACAATGATGAAATGCATTCACCTTCAATTTTATCAAGAGGGTTCAAGCAATCAAACCTTAACATTAAAAAAGAACGCTCAAAATAGATAGTGCCCAAAATACATTACAGGTTTTCTACTGTTCTTAAAATTTGGATATGAAGGTGCTGTCTGATTCTTATCTTGGACTGTTAGCAAATATTAATCACAATTGAAAACACGCTCAAAGGAGACCCTGTCGGAGTTCTAGCCACGAATATGTCACTCAAAGGTCTCACAATGAATATTTGAAAATCATTATTTGCGTCAATTGGAAAATTATACAGTTTCAAATCCTTCTAAAAATTCATTTTGCAATAAAAATGAATATCATCGAGTCATTGCTGATCGAAATCCAGAACTCGTCTAACATATCATCAGATAAGTTAATCTCGGCCCACCATCAATCGAGAATAATACGTCGATTTCATCAATCTCCACCGAGCAACCTATATGATTTGTAGCAATTAGGCTACTCCTTTGGTTCTCATTTGGCAAAAGTATGTCCTCTAGTGCGAAAGGAGAGTAAGAATTACCGATTTGCGTCAGCAATGTTCGGAGCCAGGAGCGAGGCTGCTCGACCGCTCAACTGTGAGGAATCCAAGGATCGACAGTGTAGGTACTGATGAACTTGATGAAGTTTTAGAAACGCCGCCCACCATTTGGACAAGGGCAATCGCTTTGATCACGACTTTTTCAAGACATTTCAAGAATCCATTAGTACGAGGTCCATTAGGGACCCATAACGCCGACAAAACCATACCGAGCTTGTCTAAATTCAATTCCCTCTTCGTACTTTTCGTCATGGAAATTTCCTTGACTTCCCACCCCAGTATCCTCGTGCTACCATGGCATGCGAAGGCATGATAAAGACAACTTTCGTAGATCATCATGCTCAGAAGCAGGTTCTATTGCATTAGGTACGTTACGCTAAAAAGAAGAAGATTTGTTTGAGGTTAAAACGAACCTGCGGAGTCCATAAGTCAGGCTCTTATTCCACCAAAGCGCGGCATTATATACGAGAAACAGAATGCTTTTGTTGTTTTTCGTATCGGTACCAAATCGGGCGCATTCAATCCACAGTCGGTGGAAGTGTTTTGCAAACGATCCGTAAGCTGCATGGTACCTTGCTAACGTCGTCACCCACCTTTGACACCTCCTATCGCTTCCAGTCGGCGGCGGCGGCGGCGGCGGCATCATGAGTAAGTTAATTTGGGTTTTTGACAACGAAGGTCGAGCGTGATCCCGAGCACTCGGTAGACAGATTTAGCGACAAAGTTGCGGTATCGAGAACCGTTGTTGGCGGGTTTGATCTAATGCTTGATCCGTCACGTGTTCCCTTGAAATCGGCGTTAGTGCAATCAATCATGCGGATCATTATTTCCTCTGATCCAATTTCTTTATAGATTAACTTAAGTAACAAGTGCGGTAACTGTTGAATATGGTTAGGGAGATGTAGCATGCCTTGTTTTTAACAATCGTTTCATTTTCGTTTAAAAAATTCATTTGCCACATTTTTGAATTGATACAAGTTGAAGAAATTTATCAAATATCAGTTATTCACATTCATGGAATTAATATGATCGTTCCGGTATAAGAGGGTTATTATCGGTCGAAATAGGGTCACTATAACATTAGTCATCTTACGTACGTCTTATCTTTCAGCCAGGATTAAACTTGGCGTACTTTAATCTTTCCTTTTGAGTAGGAGGAATCTGGCAGTATCCTGATAAACATATAAAGTCTCTCTGAGTAGAATGTTATGCAAAAAAGCCAATTAGTCAATTTCCATGGACATACTGATTAAACACAACGTCAGAGAATAAAAAGACACGTCAAGTTGCAGTGGAAGATATTACAGCTTTTAGAAGGATGATAGACTCCCATTACTTTAATCGATAGAATTCTAGATCTAGCTTTGTTCATATCAATAGATTGACCTATATGTCTATAGAATCAATTTACAAAAGCCTTATTTGTTCTCCATCAGTCCATCCTAGCTTCACTTTTTCCTACATCAATATCGATTTTCTTTGCCTGAGACCCAAACGCCCCGCCGGATCGTCGAACTCTCGCTCTTTGTCTAGGTTCGCATCGTGTCTCACTATTGTTTCCAATCGCTATCGACGATCGTTGCCTTTTTAAATCGAGAACACCAACAGAGCTGCTAATAGGCCTCGGCAAATGCAATTATATTTAGCAGCATGATCGAGTTTGCAAACGCAACAAAAAAGTTGAGCCTACGTGACACCAACCACTGACTGCGTTGTGCTGTCCGGTAGCAGCTAAGCCGTTGTTGTGGAGGGCTCGATTCCCGCAGTGCACTGTGGGTTACACATTGAAATTGCATGACAAAACTAACTGTACGGATATGAATGCTATTTTAACTACACATCAACAATGATTTCTCGAAATGAAGAAAAAAAACATGTTCATTTATTTTAATAAAACTTACAAAAAATTACCTGAATATGAACTCAAGCATTAATAATATTTTGTTAACCTCTACTCATATACTTGTTTTTTTTTGTGTTCATTACATTGCAATTTCAAAAAAAAAAACAAAAAATAAAATATGTTTTTTTGTGGGGTTAATAAAATCAACTTTTTTCAACAGAGAAATTATTTTCAATCTTGAACTAAAGACAGTTTTAAAAATTATAGTTACACTAACGCTTGACCAAATATGCTAAATGTAAAAACCACTCTATGAAGATAATTTACAAAGAATTTAAGGACAATTTCTAAATAATTCATTCAATTTTCCAATGGTTTTCTTACAGAAATATCTCAAAGAATTTTGAAACTCTTGTTAAGTACTGTTCCTTTGAATTCCACTAAGAATTTGCATCCTTTGACAGATACGTATTTCGACCTCAACTGTAAGGTTGTCTTCAGTGTCTTGTACTTGACTCGACTCAAGAATTTTGTGAAACGATTTTCAAAGAAGATCTTGAAAAATATATGAGGAACTCCATTCTCTTAAGGAATCGCAGGTGGAATTTTTAAAGAAATCCTTGGAATGTTTTCTGTTAGAATTCCTGGAAGAATTTCTGAAGAAATTATTGGAAGGTTTTCCATCGAATGATTATTGTTTTCTCAGAATTATTTCTAAAAACTATGATGATTTTTTTAAAGGAATTTTCAAAAGATTATATGGATGTATTCCTGGAGGATTTTCTGAAAACATTAATGGAAGACTTTCTGATAAATTTCTTGGATAAATTGTTGAAGAAATTCTTAGAGGAATGTCTAAAAGACTCCTTGGACAACTTTCTTAAACAACACCGGAAGAGGTTTATGGAAGATTATTTGTATGGTTTCATAAAGACATTCCAAAAGTTATTTCTGTGAAATATTTTCTAAACGAAAACCTGTGGTAATTTATGAAGAAATACTTAAGAAGCTTTGTAAAAAATGCTGTGTAAAGCTTATCTTTGGAAGACTTGCTTAAAGAGCCCTTGGAGGAATTTCTGAAGGATTTCTAATTTCCATTTTTTCTAAATGAATCACTGGATAATTTTTTTGAAAAAATCCGTAGGAGAATCATCGGAGGAATTTCGTAAAAAAAACATGAAGAAGTTTCTGAAGAAGTTCCTGTGAGGTATTCAAATATTATCTTCCGAAAAAATATTATTATTGCAAAATAATTTCTAAAAAGTCCCTGAATAATTTTGTCAAGACCCAAGCAGCACACAAGTCACAAAGGAGTATCGACAGCGCAGGTTTTTGGTTGTACAGTAACTACATTCATGTAATTCTAACTCAAAGCCAGAATAACATGAAAATAACTCGTGTCCATCCAAAAACCTGCGCTGTCGACACTCCTTTGTGACTTGTGTGCTGCTTGGGGATATTCAGCAGGAATTTCTGGAGGAGTTTCTAGGGGAATCCATAAGAGGCTTCCTCATAGATTTCTTGGAGACATTTTTGAAGTAGTAAAAGGACTCCTTGGTTATATTTTTTAAAGATTCTTGGAAGAAACTGTTGAAGGAACTGATGGAGAATTTCTCGAAATAATTCTTGCATGATTTTGTAAATACATTTCTGGAGTAAATTCTGTAAAATATTTTCTGCTCAACAAATCTGGAGAAACAAATCTGTAAGTACATAATTGCGGAATTTAAAAAAAAATCCAATGGAAGTTTAACAAAGAAATGTTTGAAGATTTTTCCGGAGTTATCACTAGGACTAGAGGAATTTGACCTGTAGGTATTTGGAAGACTTCTTAAGGAATCCTTAGAAAAATATTTGAAAGAAGTCTGAATTTGAGACTTTGTCATTAAATCACTCACATGAAATTATCTGAGAAAATGAATGAAAGGTTTTCTAGAAAAATACTTGGAATGTAACCATTAATTATTTTCTGTACAAATTCATGGAGAAATTTCTAAAGCAAACCATTGAAGGTTTTTTTTTATTCCCTCGATATGTTTCTGAAGGAATCCGTGTAAGTCTGGTTTTCAAGACTTTTGAAAACCTTCTACGAGGCGCTTTCGGAAGGTTTCCATGGAGGATTTTCTAAGGAAATTCTTTGAAAAATTCCTGGGGAATTTTGTAAAGAAATCACTGAAACAAATTTTCAAAAGATTCGTTTTGAAAGCATCTCTAAAGAAACACCTGATAGAACCCGTAGAAGCTTTTCCAAATGAATCTGAACCACGAAAAGTTTGTGAAGGAGCTAATGGTGGAATCGCTGAGTAAACTTCAGGATGGTTTTCTCCTCAAAGAGTTGCAGAAGGAAACCCTGAAGGTACTTCTAAAGCAATGATTTCTTAAAAAGCCTCTTGAAATCTTTTTGTAGGAACCCCTAGAGGAATTTCTAAAGAAATCTCTAAAGTAAATCAATCAAACGATTTCCAGAAAGAATTTTTGGAAAAAAACATTATTTAAGGAGTATTATTTAAGCTGTTGCTGAAAGATTTTCTTATAAAATTTCTGGGAGAAATTTTCTAAGAATCTCTGGAGGAAATTCTTAAAGGATGCAAGAAAGATTTTAGATTAGAACTCTTGGAGAAATTCCAGTAGGCATCCTTGGACTAATTTGTGAAGAAATCCTAGAAGAACTTTCTGAAAGCTGCTCGGAGAATTAAAAAAAAAGAATCAATGCCGAACTTTCTGAAGAAATCCATGGCAAGTTTTTAAAGAGTACATCCGGAAAAATTCTGAAGAATGTTTAGAAACATTTCTGTAGGAACCTCCGAAGCATTTTCTGAAAGAATCTCTAGAAAAAAAAAATCGGAAAAGTCCCTGGAGGAACTCCTGAAGGAAATCGTGCTCTTGTCCATACTAGATTTTATTATTCTTGGAGTAATTACTGAAGAATCTGTGAAAGAGTTAGTTTCTGATGGCATTTCCTAAAGAATTAAGAGCAATTTTGGATTCTAAGGAATATGTTTTAACCCTTTGGGGTCGGAGGGGTCAGTATGATCCTGGTGATGAAACCGGACATAACAAACGTGTTCTGGCGAGCGAGGTTGCTGCAACTGTGGCGGAACAATCCGGCTCCAAAGAGTTAAAAAAATATTGTAGACATTTCTAGGACAGTCTATTAGGATATTTCTGAAGAGATCCCAGAAGAAATTTGTAAAGGAATCCATGGAAGATTTTCTTAAAGATTCCCTGGTAGAAACTGCTAGAAACTTTGAATGAGTTTTCTAAGGAGTATTAGAAAAAAATCATAAAAATAAAACTTTTCGACGAATATATGGAAAACAAATCAGATTTTTTACAAGAAGCATTGGAAGAACTGGCGGGATTTCTGATGAAATTCATGGGAGCGATTTGATGAATCACCCCTCTTCTGATTTTGTACTGAGCGGAGTTGTCAATCAGTTGTCCAAAAGGTGGTTTGAAAAAATCTCTTTGAAATTGATTTTAGGTATCAAAATAAAGTTCTAATAAACTGAAAAAATCACTGAGTCACCAGAAAAAGGTGCTCTTTTAAAAACACAATTCTTCCTTCTTTTATCCATAGGCAGTTCTTTTAGGTTTTATCGTTTTGTATATACTTAATACTGTGGCCAAAATGTTTGGGATAGGCAACTTTTTTTCCTCTCACAAAAAAGTTCAAAATGCTGTAACTTTTCATAAAGTGTATCAAAAATTCTCAAATTTTGACTGTTTGTCAACCTATTAGGTATATGTGCTTCATTGGTACAAATTTGAGCTCAATTGGTTAATCTTTCGCGAAGCTAGAACCGTTAGCATTAGCATTAGGTAAGTCGCACAAATTCGTAGGTTGCCTCCTCTCCAAAGCACAGAAATTTGGGGCTAATTACTGACTCTTAGACGAGACTGACACAAACCTCCAACGATCAAGAGCTGTCCTGGCCACGTCCTTACGACAGCTGAGGGATGGGAAAGGAAGATTAGTTTGACACCTTTCGCGAAGCTAGAACCGTTCTCGTAAAACACAACCAATTTTTGAGCTGTCATATCTCGGAGACCAGTGAACTGAATTGAATGAAATTTTGAACGTTTATCTACAATATATTAATGATTGAAAATTCTTTTTCTAGGAAAGTGTGACAGTACGTGTATAAGGTATAACGAAATAGCGTGACAGAGGGGCGAGGGGGGTCTAGAAAACACGAAAAAACGGTGAACGTAATAAATGAACCTTCCCTAGCAATTACACATTTTTGGTGTAGTCTGGAAATCATGCACTTATGAGAAGGTCTTACACATTTTAGGTTCTGAGTGGTTTTAACGTGTTCTCTCGACCTTTAGTCCTAAAGTCATGTGCTGCACCTTAACACACTTGAACGTTTTCAAAGTTTTTTTTTTAACTGGTCTAAGCATTAGATACTTGGATTGTCAAGTATGGTGAACATTCAGAGATCCACTATATCGATTGTCCATAATGACCGTTTATAGATAGTGATGTAACTTCAAGGTGTATGGCTTTTGTCGCCAAGTTTTGTTTCTTAACCCATAGTGAAACGCATTCTGCGATCACAAATCAACGCATCGAACAACTATCGAGACTATCGGGGGTCAAGTGAGTTATATCGATCGTGCGATGTGTGCGAAAAATAATAATTGCAATTAGCCAGTATCGATCAGCTGCATAGCACCAAGCGAGCCTACATTGTCTCAGCCGGAGCAAGCGCTGCTACAGTTCTGATTCTCTTCCCCTCCGGGTTTAATAAACACTTCATAAACGGATCACTTCATGTACACCTAGTTCTGCACTTGCTGCGGCGCAAGTGTTTGCCGTGTGTTGAGAAGAGGCACTCTAGGGTTGAGGCAGAAGAGGCAGCAGGTGAAAATGAAGTACAACACTTGTTTTCATCCGATCGGACATTTGCGTGCAGCCAGCGAGAGCGCGAGAAGAGAAGCTTTCGATTCGAAGAAGAATGCTTACGAGGCTTGACGATGATGATGCAATCTCCTATGCTGGGGCTCGTTATGCAACGGTTAAAGAACAAGCACGTGCGCCCGGTGGCTGCGGGTGTTGAAAGTAAAAGGAAATTGTCAGAGGTAATGGTTGTCAGAATAGCGGAACTGACAACAACGGTTTATCATTTATCAGCCGGCGGGGGTGTTGAAGTGAACACTCTTGTTAATCGGTTTTACTTTCAGTTGTTTTACTAACATAATGATGATGTAAAGTTTCTAACAATTTCCATTGTATCGATGGATTACAGTTCTTGTTCACAATTTCTTATCCACAGTAGGTAGGTACTATTTCCACTGATTTTGCGACTTGTCTCATTTGATCTTTTAAACTCGTCATATCAAAGTCATGAATCACTACAACTCCTTTTCGTTACTTTTTAATATAACATTACAATATTATTTCTAATCATCATCCAGATAAAACTGGTTTGAAACAGCATTCCAGTAACTGCCATCATCGGTGTTGTTTTGCCAAAATGTTATCCTCATTGAAGGGCACTAATCACCCAAACCCAAAGCATCGACAAAACAATATCGAGTTGGTGTCATTAAATTAAGTTACCCTAATAAGTGATGGTACTTTTTTGCCCGTCTGTAGACAAAAATGCGGATCTTCAGGTTCTGATCCTACATTGTAAAAAACAATCTTACGGTTCAGGTTCTCCTCCTAATTCGGGGACCATTCGTAAAGCTGATTTATCTCCTATGACCTTTAATGGACGAAACCACGCTGATCATAAAGTCAAAACCAACGGCACCCATTCCATAGCCGTGCCGCGCCGGTCGTGGTTGTCGATATCGTTTGAAAGGTGCCTGAGAAAGATCCAATCCTAACTGCTGCTATACTAATGATAAAGGGTGAGTCGATAATTATTGTGCCATTTTCAAACTAACGTAACTTTTTTCCTACTTCACCACAATCAACCAAATTTTGCACAGTTTCTCCTTATTGTCTATTGTTTACATATAATGAATTGAGCAGTTATCAGTGAGATTTTGGTCGACATAGAATAAATGTAGTTAACTATTTTAAAAAAGATGTTGTACTATCTAATGCTAAAATCAAAAATCATGGTATCGCGCCTTGGAACAATTAATGATTATACATTATCGGATCATCTTAATGTTTGTCAATAGGTTTCAGGAATAATTGTCAGTAAAACATAAGCTTGGAGCTGGGTGGAAATCAGGCACGATGCGCATAAACAAACCAGAGAGCTTTAATTATTTGTTTCAAGTGGAGCCTGAACATGTCCACATAGAGGGCGTTAATTGAAAATGTCGTGAATTTCACTAAAACGCATCCTAAATTTGAACCTATACCAAAAAGTTGAAATGCATACATATACTAAACTACTGTAAAAATTAGGTTTCATTTCGTTTACTGTAGACAATTTGCGAATCAGTTGAAGGTAGGGTGGCACAATAATTAACGACTCACCCTTTAGAACACGTCGTTCCAGGTGATTGAGTTTGGAGGGGAAAAAAGGAATAAAAAGAACAAATTGTAAACCACTTCTTGTCGCGGTGCCTCCTTCGTGGTGCTAATTCATTGGGGCTTGGTATGAAGCTTGGCGATTAGTTCTGCGATCTTGATTATGTCTTGAATTGGGTTTTAGTGAATATGGTCGCGTGCACACCCTCGTTTGTGGTAGGACGCGGTGTGGCGCGAATCGTGTCGTTGAGCTATTTACTGTTTGCAGTTGAAGAGCATTGAAGCATTTATGGTTGGTTTGATTTGTAATTTTGAGGTGAACAACAATTGCTCCAGAAAGGGATGATAGTGGAATTGGATTCTTGGGATGGATTTATTAGATGAGGTTATTTTTTCGAATATTGCATCATCCTGAAGCTGCCTCACAGAAGATAGAGCTGATTGTACAAAAATAAAGCATCCGTTATTAGAAGAATAAGTAGCTACTGAATAGTGCTTTTATTGCTGCACACTGCTTATTATCGAGCTTAACGATCCTTTATAATGATCTGACAAATCTTTATAGCGTCATTTTGCTCAGTCAATAGAAGAAGAACACCAAGTGAATAATGTCAGAAGGAGTTCGTGTCCGATTTCCCATATGCTCCTGAATATGTATGAGAAAAGAGCATACAAGATTGTAACAATGATTAACCATAAAACTGATCAGACAATTTGAAGGTTAATAGAAATGATTCTAATAAGCAGCATACGCTAAAATGGCTTTTAAGTGCTGATAAAGTTAAAATACTGTCCGACATTTACGTCCGGGAATAAATAACAGTATTCGAATTTTGTCAGGACTAAAAAGGGCATTTTTTTTCATTATCGTACAAATTGGGCCGAAGAGTCACAGTTTTCCATGAAACTTTTTCCACGGACGGGGCTTATGGATAAATGATCAAAAAAAAAATTGAGAAAAAATAAGGGTCGCCTATTTTCCAAAAAAACTCAGGTGGAAATTTCTTGTTTTCCCCTGACACTACTAACTTTGAAAAATCATAACTCAAGAACGAAGAATCGTTGCAACATTTTTTTTTTAGAAAATGGAAGCAAATTTTCTTAGAAATAAAAAAAAAATATGAACTAAACAAAGATTTCCACGAAATTTTCCACACTTGAGAAAATTCGTAAAGAAAAGCCGGAAAAACCATGCCTGAGCTCGTGGAAAATTTTCAAAAAAATATTTTTGAGAAGTTTATTTCATAAGCTTAAATTGCTGAAATTTTTGGAATGCACTTTTTTTTTTCGTTTTTTAGTTATGGCCAATTTTGTTTAAAAATGTCCAAATGTGCCATACAAGCCTTTTTTTGAAAACTCATAACTCAAGAACAAAGCATCGTAAAAACAAAGTTTTTATGAAAATGAAAGAAAATTTTCTCAGGAATCCAAAAAAAAATATGATGTAGAAAAAGTTTTCCTCAAAATTTTCCACCGTTGAGAAAGTTCATAATGAAAAGCCGGAAAAACTATGCCCAACATCGTGGAAATTTTCAAAAAAAAAGTGCATTCCAAAAATTTCAGCAATCGAAGCTTATGAAAAAACCTTCTCAAAAATATTTTTTAGAAAATTTAGAAGAGTTCGGACATAGTTTTTTTCCGGATTTTCTTTATGATTTTTCTCAACGGTGGGAAATTTTATGGAAAACATTTTGCACTTCGTATTTTTTGGATTCATAAGAAAATTTTCTTTCATTTTCATAAAAACTTTGTTTCTACGACGCTTCGTGCTTGAGTTATGATTAAAAAAAAAGGCTTATATGGCACATTTGGACATTTTTAAACAAAATTGGCCGTAACTCAAAAACGAAAAAAAGTGCATTCCAACAATTTCAACAATTAAACCTTATGAAATATCCTTCTCAAACATTTTTTTGGAAATTTTCCACGAGTTCGGGCAAAGTTTTTCCGGCTTTTCTTTAAGAATTTTCTCAACTGTGGAAAATTTTGTGGAAAACTTTATATTTTTTTTTGATTTCTGAGAAAATTTGCTTTCATTTTCTACAAAAAAAACTTTGTTTCTACGATGCTTCGTTCTTGAGTTATGATTTTTCAAAGTAAGTAGTAGAGTGGAGCAAAAGTTCGACCCCAGTTGAAAATTCAGCTTTTTTCAAAAAATCGAAGCACATAAAAATAAATGAATACTATCCTTGAGCTAAAATTTTGCTGAACATAGCTACGCCAAATGTTTTATCAATTTTGAGTTTCAACACTTTTTGTATTTATTTATTTAATACCAATCTTCATCTGACTATGTCTTAATGAAGTTAAAAAAATACATACATAGATAAAACCAAATTACAAAACAAAAGAGGGAAAACAACAATCGTCAAAATTTAGACTAAACTAGTGAATGCGCATCATTGGTACAAATTTGGGCCCCAAAATTTCATTTAATATGACAGTTCAAAAATTAGTTGTCTAAAAATAGTGTACTACGAGAACAGTTATAGCTTCGCAAAAGCTCAAAATAGAACCAATATAATAATAGGGTGACAAACAGTGAAAATTTGAGAATTTTTGATGCATTCTATGAAACGTTACAGCATGTTGAACTTTTTTGTGACAGAAAAAAAGTTGCCTATCCCAAACATTTTGGCTACCCCCTGTACGTATCTCGCCCTATAAGTTTTTTTTTGTTTATGTATTTCTTGTTAGTATTAAATATCTCTTTGTTATCGAGATTGGAAACAATCGGCACCGGTATCATCTGCTTTTGGATTGAATTGATCTGGAAACAAAGTATCAATAACTCAAGTAACATTTTTGAAACAAATAGGCTTAGGAAGCTCCACAGAACTGTCATAAAACTAAAATAAAGTTTTTTAGGATTAATGACGATTTTATGAACCTCTCCAAAACACATTGTCCTTTAAATAGTTGCTTGGAAATGGTACTTGTACCTTGCACACTTTCGTACACGCTGAAACTCCTCCTTCGTACTGTTTACGATAATCGTGGTTTTCTATTAGCATTGTACTTTTAACAAAAGCGACCTAGAATGCTAAAAGTTATACACTTAAACCTCTTTTTATGCATGCTATTTTAATGCACTTTTAATTTATGGACCTTTTTTCATGCCCTGCATAAAAAGAGGGAAAGCTACTCAGAACCAATATTGAGCATAAGAATATTTAATCATGACGGGAACTATTGCAACGGCGACCAGGGGGTGTTTATGGGAGAGAGCAAAGATAGGTTACAGAGGCGTTACAGGGGGTCCCAAGGGGTTTCAGCGGGGTACCAGGAGACCTCAGGGGTCTGAGGGGGCTTTCAGAGGAGTTTTCGGGAGTTCAGAGCCACTCAGGTTCGTTACATGCGGTCCGAGAGGGTTCCAGGGGGATCTTGGAGGTATTTCAGGAAGTTTCAGAAGATTTTTTTGAAACCCCATCACATATCTTTTGAAACTCTTCTAAAATTCCTTTTGATTTCATGATGTTCTTGAAACCCCCTGATGTGACCCTGACCTTATATGCCTCTAAACGCCCCTGAAACCTCTGTAATCACATTAAAACGCTCTTGGAATCATCATAATCTATTTGTAATGGCTCTGAAACCCTTGGGGCGTCTTTAATATGGTCCTTAATCTCCCTGAAACACACCTGAAAGCCCCTTGAAACGCCCCTGAAACACTATCAAACACCCCTAAAACCTCTTGGAACGCCCTTAAAATGTTCCTGAACACCCTGAACTCTTAAATTACTCTGAAATGACTCTGAAATACCCTTTAAAGGATATCCCTTGAACAGCCTTCAAAGCCCCTTGAAACGTCCCCGAAACCCTCTTAATACTATTGAAATGCCCCTGAATTCCCCGTAATGCCATTGAAACGCCAAAAAGTCTTGCCAGATAGCCCTTGAAAAGCTCCTCAAATCCCCTGAAACAACCCATTAAAACGCATCTGGAGTCCCTTGGAACCCCATTTTTTTGGGTTCTCTGGGAACCTTCTGAAACCCCTTTTAACCCTTTGAAGCCTGAGGGGTCATATATGACCCCAACATAGAAACGGCTGTATGAATTCACCCCTTCGATCAAACAGAATACTGTCTTCGGCAAAGTTGTTGCAAATTGAGTCCTCTATTAGGGAAAATGGGAATATTTGTATTTGGGACTTCATTGATAACCTAGAACATCCTGAACACCATGAAATTTGGAAAAAAGAAATAATTGACATACCAGTTGATCTAAAAGCTGAACTTGGATGTGGGTTATGTTTAAATGTATTCATTTAGCCTTCATCAAGAATATCATAAGGTGTTTTATTTTCTGGGATGTTCTAGGTGTTCTATACTGTCCTATAGTGAAGTCCTTCAAATCTACAAGAATAATTTTATGTATTTTCGTCACAAATAATAGCGTTGCATAACCTTCTTTGATCCGTGAAGCTCTTGACATCTACAATGTCATTTATAGATACTGTAGGCGTATTCCAGATCAGCCAAAATACCTTGGAGTTCAGGACTTCAGGTCTTCACTCGTAACAGTATCCATATCTGTTATACCGAGTACCGCTGCATAATCAACCGAAGTTACTGAAGCAATCTGAAGACTGCTAGCTAATTATAAACCTTTGGGACTTTCAAATTTACAAGAATAACTTTGTTAATCGTATAATCGTAACGTATAATCACAGTTTTGTATAATGCAAGAAGTTTCCGTAACACCCGTAGATTTTAGGATATAAACTCAAGAACAGTTTGAATGACCTAGGATATCCCGACTGATCTGATATAGTCTATTAACCTTTCAGAAGACTTACTGAACATGATAGATTATAAATCTTAGCTTTGTATGATGAAATAAGTTACCGTTACACCCGTAAACTTAAGGATCTATACTCAAGAGCAGTTTGGATGACCTAGGATATCCTGACTGATCGAATATTGTCTATTAACCTTTCAGAAGACTCACTGAACACGATAGATTACAATTCGTAGCTTTGTATATTGAAAGAAGTTACCGTCACGCCCGTAGACTTAGGGATCTAAACTCAAGAATAGTTTTGATGACCTAGGATACCCAGAAAAAAATATTCTTCATGATTATCTACCATTTTTATGTTATTGACCACCAAAACTACAGAGTAGAAAAACTTTATAATAACGCTTGGAAAATTCCGGCTTCAAAGGGTTAACGCTACCTCAAATGCCCAGAAGCATGACCTATTCTCGCAAACTAGATTCTTTTATTGAAGCCTAAAATTAATTAATGCATAATATTCCCTTTTTATACCTTTTTTATAATTTATGCACATTTTTAATTTATGCAGTCCGATCCATGTGCATTAGTATGGGACACGCTTGTATGGAAAAAATAAATCCTCGCTCCAGTCGACTTTTATGATTCCATTTAGGTCCCATATGAACTGTGCAAAATTTCAGCGCAATCGGTGAAACTATAATTTAGCGCAAGCGGTTCAAAGTTTTCATAGGATTTACTATGGGAAAAGTTACACTTTCAAACAAAAAATCCCAGAGGTCGTCCCTTGTCTCCATAATTCAAATCGATCATTGCTTCTTGTTGGAAAATCATTTATGAAACTTTCCTTCGAAGACCGCAAAACGATTGGATGCTTGTGGAAAAGTTATTAATTTATTACCGATTAGTGATCCAACGAACGGCTTTTTGTTTTGTTTTATCAGCAGCACTGTAGCTGCTGCCTTGGCTGCTGCTGTTTCTGGGGGTGGTGATGCCACCCGCCACCCCATGCAGCAACGGCAGCAGCAGTGCTGCTGATAAATCAAAACAAAAAGCCGTTCGTTGGATCACTAATCGGTAATAAATTAATAACTTTTTCCACAAGCATCCAATCGTTTTGCGGTCTTCGAAGGAAAGTTTCATAAATGATTTTCCTACAAGAAGCGTTGATCGATTTGAATTAAGGGGACAAGAGGCGGCCTTTGAGAATTTTTATCTGAAAATGTAACTTTTCCCATAGTAAATCCTATGAAAACTTTGAACCGCTTGCGCTAAATTATAGTTTCACCGATTGCGCTGAAATTTTGCACAGTTCATATGGGACCTAAATGGAATCAAAAAAGTCGACTGGAGCGAGAATTTGATGTTTGTCCCATACTAATGTGCATAGAGGTTCCACTGTATTGATTTTATTTTTTTTGTTTTAGCGCATTTGAACCCCCCAAGGTCATGACCACTGCACTGAGACAATCACGCGGAACGACAATGGATTTTTATATTGATCGGTAGCCCAATCCAATCCAGATCGCTGTATGATAGATCAGTGCCATCATGCATCACAATAGCTGATAATCTGCTAAACTCTTTTCAACCCCAAACGGAACGAATCAATTCATTCCGATGTAACTGCACTCAGGAGACTGCTAGAGGAGAGTACTTCAACACGCAACCTGTAAATTTTTCCGGAAATCAATTGCCTCTTTAGCTCATTTGAGTAGGCTGGTATGATATTTGGGCATATGTTTGCATTGATGTATATCATAAAAATGTAGGTCAAAATATTATTTGAGCCAAGACGCACGAAGGATAAACATTCAATATCCCCGTAAGTTTCTGCATTTGACTTGAAGACAAGTATCTTACGCATGCACAGTTGTACGACTCCATATATTATATTGACTTGAATGATCACTAATTAGTCACTTTTTACTCGTGTAATGAAGGTATAACTTGTGGATATTGTGGAATAGACTAGTAGAAAAAGTCATAGATATAAAATTCCCTAAGTTTACATCGGCGCGTTTTGTAGCACTCTCCCCCACAGTCAGACCTAAAGCAGCTTTGACCGCTTTGACTCCAAAGAGGACAAGAGAGGAGTGGTAGCTTCAAACAAACACGTGTGACAATACCGGGCTACTCAACAACGGCTCAATCGTTTTCCACTTTAGTGAGTTGAGGTGAGGTAGGTTACCCCGTACTCTATCAGGCAGGTGGGTATGTTCTTGATGGCTGTACAAGTTCAAGACAGTGCAAGATTGCATCGCATGCTGTAAGGTAATGTTTGACTGTGGGGTTGTTGGTGGGCAACTGTTCGTAGCCTCAGAGTTGTACTGAGGCTGGTTTTGTTCGTTGGCCATCGCGAGGGCAGGCATAATAAGCGAAGCATGGCCGGCGTGAATGATCCGTTGGCGAGATATGCAATTCTGTCAGCTGCGGTGTACTGCACTGTAGCATTTCACGGCCAGGGACAGGAAGTGAACTCAGCTAGCTTAAGGTAGATGATTTGTCCCAGCCGAGAGGAATGACGGAGCTACCGGATTGATGCAACGCTACTGGCTGGGTAAATTCGTTTAGGAGCTAATTAGGATGATGAGGCTACCGGTCAGGATGTGTGTGTGTGTGTGTGTGTGTGTGTGTGTGTGTGTGTGTGTGTGTGTGTGTGTGTGTGTGTGTGTGTGTGTGTGTGTGTGTGTGTGTGTGTGTGTGTGTGTGTGTGTGTTTTTTTTTTTTTTCCCTTCTAAACCATAGGGGGATAATCTGCTCAACAGACACCCTAACAGAAGGTTAGGGTAGTGTAGGTCTGACAGGCCGTCTTCTACAACAAAAGTAAAATCCAGGACTACTCTCTCCTCGTACCCACTAAACCATTCCTATGGTCGCCAAACCCTACGTCTCTCCGGAACCACCAAGAAGGTATTGCTTCAGAGAGGGGCTAGTGCACATCGCACCCACAAGGTTAGCTGCGTAGCCTGCAGCAACGAACATCGATGACTCGCTTTGGAGAGTCCATCACGGTAGCATGCTGGCGCTTAGCCAGTTTCCCGAGTGGTCCTCGCCACTCCCTTTGTCCTCGGAAGGCGGGCAGAGTCAACCCCGCCCGCGCCCTACTGCTGAGCGGACATCAAGAACTGATGCCCACATGCAACCCGATCTGACCTGCCCGCAAAGGAAGGGTATCACTACCCTTCAGGCCCTATCAGATGCATCCGTAGGTTGCTGACGGCAGGGTCTCCACCTGCCCCGACCCTTGCCGGGGACCCCTTTCCAACCGCGGGCTTGGATCCAACCCAGTAGACCGACGCCACGACAGCACCGCTACCGGGACTTCCTCTCCGCGGCCACTTAATCGTTGTAAGGGTCGATCTCGACCGCAGGGCACGTGTGTGTGTGTGTGTGTGTGTGTGTGTGTGTGTGTGTGTGTGTGTGTGTGTGTGTGTGTGTGTGTGTGTGTGTGTGTGTGTGTGTGTGTGTGTGTGTGTGTGTGTGTGTGTGTGTGTGTGTGTGTGTGTGTGTGTGTGTGTGTGTGTGTGTGTGTGTGTGTGTGTGTGTGTGTGTGTGTGTGTGTGTGTGTGTGTGTGTGTGTGTGTGTGTGTGTGTGTGTGTGTGTGTGTGTGTGTGTGTGTGTGTGTGTGTGTGTGTGTGTGTGTGTGTGTGTGTGTGTGTGTGTGTGTGTGTGTGTGTGTGTGTGTGTGTGTGTGTGTGTGTGTGTGTGTGTGTCAAACTGAATAGTTTCCAATAATTGATGTTCTTGTTACATGACAAATAAAATAATTGCTTCAATTGCTGTTTTACAAATAATTCACGCATAAAAAGCGATGTGATTAGCCTCATTTAGCGGAGAGAATTCGTTCACCACCTAATCATCGCTGACTTCCAGACAACTTGCATGACTGTGTTTTTTGCCATAAAAAGTAAATTCTGCTACTTCCTGGTGGCTAAAAATAGTATACGTCAGCGATCAAGAACAATTCATCAATCAACGTAAAACACGCTCGAATCTGCACGTACCCACCCGCTGCCGACCCTGAACCAATTTTTACTATCATTTTTACGATTCAGAAATCACCCAACCGCAAGGAAAGACAAAACAAAAAAGTAAACAAAACAAATTCCCCAGCTGGGCAGCAAGAATGCTTCCCCGATCCGCCTAGAACAGGATATCATTAGAGACGCGAAAACGCGAACCCCTACAGCCCCCAAGAGATCGGCAATCCACGATTCGTCGAGTCATTGTACACTATCCTCCGAAAAAAAGCATCTCACGATTTACTAGAGATCAGAAAACCATAACATCGCGGGCCTACGACAGAGAACCACCACCGCAACAACAACAGAGGGAAGATCGCGTTGAATCATCGCTTGTAATTGAGTTCACGCAAGTTCAACCTGTGTTGAAAAAACGCCACCCCCTAACTACAGCAACCTTTCCATGTAAGACGCTCACTTCAAATTGGAAACATGTCAAAACTTAGTAAGTGTTCTCATCGAGTTTCAATAGAAAGAATCAACATTCTGAAATTACATGTGATTCGGGCCTACTTGTGCCTGAGGTCCATTACTCGTACATGAGGTCCATCCCATATTGAAAAATTACTGTATTCCACGCAACAAAAACGCGATCCGTGTGGCATTCCGATACGGGAGTGAAGCGTGACGTCAGTTGTTACATCTTTTTTTTGTGTACCTATTCTATGAAACCGAAAAAAGTCGGAAATGACTGCCGTTCGTTTGTTTCGTCCTTGGCTGTTTCTGTTGCTGCTGCTGCTGCTGATTCATAACAGTAGGTACGAGCCTTCACTTTGCACTCTAGATGCTTCTTGCACACCGGTCTGTCAGTGCGGGACAGCGCCCACCTTCGTCCGATTCGAGTGCTAAACAGGAACATTGCTTAGTGGTTGAGCTCAGAGGCGTACGCAACAGTCAAATGACATACAATGCGTGTAGACCTGAACTGAACTCTAAATTTTCATAATTGCTTAAGCAAAAACATAAAAATCAATACAAAGTTTGTATAGGAGCGATTTTTTGAATCACCTCTCGAATTTTGGAATGGACGAACTATCAAGCAGCTGCCAAAAAATAAAACAAAAAAAATGTCGTTGTCTTTTGGTTAAAATACTAAAAACAGTAAAATTTTCAAAAATTTAAGAAAAAAACCGATTTTATCGCATTGTACAATCAAGCTTGATATTCTTATCCCAACAGAACTTTTCTCAAACTTGAACAATTGAGCAATAATGAGAAAAGTCGTAGAAGTAAGTAAATAAAATTTATTATTAAGTTTTCGCAAATGTTGCTTTTGATACATATAGCATTAGGGATAAGTTTAAGAAAGCTCAAAGCACAAACCAAGAGTAAAAATAAAATAAAAAAATATATATTCTTAAATTGCACTATTGAAACGATTTTAAAAATGAGTAAGTAATTAGTATGACTCTGAATCTATTTTTTATATAGACCAAAAAAAAACAAAGTTGAGACAGTTATTTATTAATAGCAGGGTTTAACAAACCCTTGAACTCAATGTTACGCCGGATTTAATAAAAAGACAGCTTGTCTTAAAATATCTTACTCTCTATTTAAAAAAAACATAACAAAAAATTAAAAAAAAAAACATACTTTTCTGGATATGATACGCCAATTTTACTTTTTTTTTGGTAAAAATGTAAAACTAGGGTGCCCCTTTGGTCCCGAGACCACCCAAGTAACATTTTCAGTTTTATGAAACACTAGAAGATTATTTTAAACCTACTTCAATAAAACTCTAATCAAAGCAACATTATCTGCATTGCTTCTATCAAGAAGATTACAATCTTGCTAGTTGGCCCATCCTGGTGAAGATTTTGATGTGTATTCAACAAAAGTTATCCAGCATTTTTAGTAACTATCTCTAGAGTACTCTACCTAGGTAAATGCTATCATTTCATTTGTTTAGTTAACCTTCCATAACTCGCGTGGTTGACTACCTGCGTCAGCACCACGCTAATGCTGAGTACAAAAAGCGAGATTTTTTGAACGTGTTGTACAAAATACAACAGCGCGATCGCTCGAGGGTTAACATCAAATTCATGATAATACTAAACCAACAAGCTGCAGCTCTCCAACGTCGATCACGCGCAACACTCGCCAGATCACGCTCTACCTGGTCCGCCCATCGTGCTCTCTGCGCTCCACGCCTTATTGTACCAACCGAATGGTTAGCAAACGCCAACTTTGCAGGGTTGTTGTCCGGCATTCTTGCAACATGCCCTGCCCACCGTATTCTTCCGGCTTTGGCCACTTTCTGGATGCTGGGTTAGCCGTAAAGTGCTGCGAGCTCGTGGTTCATCCTTCTCCGCCACACACCGTTCTCCTGCACGCCGCCGAAGATAGTTTTTAGCACCCGTCGCTCGAAAACTCCGAGTGCTTGCAGGTCCTCCTCGAGCTCTCGTGTCCGTCGAGAACCACCGGTCTTATTAACGTCTTGTACATGGTACATTTGGTGCGTGGGTGAATCTTTTTTGACCGCAGTTTCTTCTGGAGCCTATAGTAGGCACGACTTCCACTGATGATGCGCCTTCGTATTTCACGGCTCACGTTATTGTCAGCCGTTAGCAAGGAACCGAGGTAGACGAATTCTTCTACCACCTCGAAAGTATCCCCATCTATCGTAACATTGCTGCCAAGGCTTGTCCTGTCTCGCTCAGTCCCACCTACCAGCATGTAGGGAATCGCGCCACTTGGGCGGTGGCTTCTATATTCGTCTGTTTTCCAGTCGCAATCGTGTATACTTCATTGTGTATGTGATGTGCTCAACCGCACACCTGGGCAATTATTCTTTTAAATGTACTTGTTGGACAAATTCATACTATCTAGTGTGGTATGGTAGAATATTATGAAACTGGCGAAAACATTTGTATTATTGTACAGTATTCGTTTGTGCTTACAATGATGTTCTTTGTTTCGCTCATTTGTGATGGTTTCGTCTCTGCATACAGTCCTTTAGTTCTTGCTGCAAGTCAGCTCTGGAAAGACAAACGAGTTCTTCACACGTTCTTTCTTCGCCGTGACTTCAACGAGTTAACATCGTAGTTCTTCAAGACGATCTCTGTGTCAGAAACAGCTGAAATTAGATTGGCTAAAATGGCAGCAATTGAAAGTAACAAGACAAATGCTGGTGAGATCGTGGATCCTGAGCCGCAAGCCGTAAGTACAGTGGATTTTTGTGAATTAGGAGCACACTCATCAGCATAGTCTTTCGCTACTACTGCTGGGTCTAGTGGTGATAAAGAGCCACGTTGTAAAGATGGTATCAACCATCCATTGGTCGCAAATACTCGTGGTTCTGAGGCTTTTGTTGCTGACACAAGTGATGGTGATGATAAATGGCGTTTTCAACTTCGACTTGAAAATGGCCATTTCACTGATGCGTTGAAAGACGCCCTTTTCAGGGATTTGAATACCTGTCTGTACTCCTCTCCAAGCTCTACTTTCAGAGGTTCTGGGTTAAGATTCGGCATTGTATGGTTTTCCCCAGACAATGAAGAAAGCTACACCTGGGTTGTTGATAAGCTTACAGCTATCAATCATAAGGCCGGAAAAATAGATTCATAATTGAACCTTATTCTGCGCACCAAAATAAGATTTGCGTAAACCTTACTTGGGATGCACAAGAAGAGTTACGTGGGGAAATTGTTCTGATTAGGTTAAAATTTCAGAACCCACACATTCCAGTCGACCACTGGAGGGTATTAAAAATTCAGCCAACACATTCTGGAAATTAGTTGCTGATATGTTGCATGGATGATGCATCTTTGAAGCAGAGCTGCTCTCTGTCACTATCAATGGTAGGCAAACCGCCGATTTTGATAGGCTGACTGCGATCCAAGTCAGCGTGTGCTCTGTTCAGTCACCGTGTCACCGTCACTTTTCTTTTTCAATCACAACTGGACTGATTGCGATGGCGGGTAGATATCACTGATAGGCCATCTTTAAAATTCGTTCAAAAAATCAAAATAAACATTTAAAGTAATGAAATTTGAATATGTGGTACAGAATAACAAGTTTTGTATGTTTGTCATTAAACATTTTGAGTTTTGGCTAAAATCGCCAAAATATCAATTCTGTTGCTATGACAGTGCTCTGGAGTGCGGGTCAGTATCAAGTCATTGCCGGTCACTATCGTTTTGATATAGGGCACTGCACGAAGTTCTCTCCTTCTCTTTCACTCTTGCAGAAATTATGTAAACAACAAGGAAAAGAAACGTCAAAATCCAAAAAGTGCAGGTTGACGTTCTATCTCAGAAAATATCAACAAAGAAAAATACGAAATAAATGATAGCTTTTATTTATTATCTTCTGTTTTTCATTGTTTGATCTCTTCTTGAGGCCAGATCTATCTTGTTTTGAACTTTAAGTTCTCTATTGCAGCGCGCCTGTCTTTTTCTTTCTGTTCGCGAAAGTTTTTTTTATTGATTCTTTGGTATGATCTTTGAGCTTTATGCTCCTTTGCGCTTCGGCGTTTATAAAATGAGTTGAACTTCGGGTTCCAATGGCAGCGTGTCTGTTTTTTTTTGTCTACTTGTAGAGCCTGTAGCCTAAATCATCTTTTTTGAGCTTACACGAGCTTCTTTGCGCAAAGCGTTCCAAAAAGAGCCTTTTTCAAGGTTTTCTCCCTTTCCCTTCCTTTTTCCCTTTTTCCCATTCTCTCAAACAGGTAAATGATGACATAGGCTATAATTAGGCGAGGCACAAATCTCCCATCCGATGGAGAACGTGCCGCCTGAGCCGACGTTCTGATACCTGATACCTGATAGCCGCATTCACCACCAGTCCGACCTTTGCTGCTTCACGTTCCAGGCGGGTGTACTGTTCTGCCACCGTTCCAAATTTTCTAGCAATAATATCCATGCCATCCACAAAACAGACAAATTGGCTGGATTTCGTGAAGATCGTACCCCGGCTGTTGAGTCCGGCTCGTCGCATAACACCTTCCAGGGCGATGTTGAATAGTAGGCAGGAAAGTCCATCACCTTGTCGTAGTCCCCGTCGAGATTCAAATGAATCGGATAGTTCATCCGAAATCCTTACGCTGTTCTGTACACGTCCATCGTTGCTCTTATCAGTCTAGTCAGCTTCCCGGGAAAGCTGTTCTCGTGCATAATTTTTCATAGCTTTGTGCGGTCGATACTGTCGTATGCCGCTTTGAAGTCGATGAACAGGTGATGCGTTGGGACCTGGTATTCACGGCATTTCTGTAACATTTGCCGTACGGTGAAGACCTGGTCCGTTGTCGACCGGCCGTCGATGAAGCCGGCTTGAAAACTTCCCACGAACTCATTTACTTTAGGTGAAAGACGACGGAAGATGATCTGGAATAGCACTTTGTAGACGGCATTCAAAATGGTATTCGCTCGACAGTTCTCACACATTAACTTGTCGCCTTTCTTGTAGATGGGACAGATTATCCCTTCCTTCCACTCCTCCGTTTGCTGTTCGGTTTCCCAGATCTTGACAACTAACTGGTGCAGACAAGTGGCGAACTTTTCCGGGCCCATCTTGATGAGTTCTGCTGCGATACCGTCCTTACCAGCCGCTTTGTTGTTTTTGAGCTGGTGGATGGCATCCTTAACTTCCCTCAGCGTGGGAGTTGGTTCGTTCCCGTTCTCTGCTGCACCAACATAGTCATTTCCACCGCTGCCTTGGTCCTCCGTGCAGAATGTAGGCACGCCATTCAGGTGCTCGTCGAAGTGCTGCTTCCACCTTTCGATCACCTCACGTTTGTCCGTCAGGAGGCTCCCGTCCTTATCCCTGCAGATTTCGGCTTGCGGCACGTAGCCTTTGCGGGATGGGTTGAGCTTCTGGTAGAACTTACGTGTTTCCTGGGAACGGCACAGCAGTTCCATTTCCTCGCACTCCGCTTCTTCCAGGCGGCGCTTTTTCTCCCGGATGAGACGGGTCTGCTGCTTCCGCTTCTGTCTGTATTGCTCCACTTTATGGCGGGTTCCATGCTGCAGCATTACCGCCCGCGCAGCATCGTTCTCCTCCAGAACCGCTCTGCACTCCTCGTCGATCCAATCGTTTCGTCGATTCCGTTCTACATACCCGATAGTGCTCTCGGCTGCATTGTTGATGGTTGCTTTGACTGTACTCCAGCAGTCCTCTAGAGGGGCTACATCGAGCACAACCTCGTCCGGCAACGCTGCCTCGAGATTCTGCACGTATGCGGTGGCGACATCCGGTTGCTTTAGTCGCTCTAGATCGTACCGGGGCGGCCGCCGGTAATGTACATTGTTAATAACGGAGAGTTTTGAGCGCAGTTTAACCATCACCAGGTAGTGATCAGATTCGATATTGGCGCCACGATAGGTCCTGACGTCGATAATGTTGGAGAAGTGCCGGCCATTAATCAGAACGTGGTCGATTTGCGATTCCGTTTGTTGTGGTGATCTCTAGGTGTAACGATACGGGAGGCTGTGCTGAAAGAAGGTGCTACGAATGGCCGTGTTCTTGGAGACGGCGAAATCGATGAGGCGTAGGGCACTTTCGTTCGTCAGCTGGTGGGCGCTGAACTTTCCAATCGTCGGTCTGAATTCCTCCTCCTGGCCTACCTGAGCGTTTATTTCCCCTATGATGATCTTGACGTCGTGGTTTGGGCAGCGGTTGTACTCGCGTTCGAGCTGCGCGTAAAATGCGTCTTTGTCATCATCAGTGCTTCCGGAGTGAGGGCTGTGCACGTTTATTATTCTGAAGTTGAAGAATCGGCCCTTGATCCTCAACCTGCACATTCTTTCGTCAATCGGCCACCAACCGATCACGCGCCTCTGCATGTCGCTCATCACTATAAAAGCTGTTCCCAGCTCACGTGTGTTGCCGCAACTCTGGTAGATAGTATGATTACCTCTAAACGTTCGCACCACAGATCCTGTCCAACACACTTCCTGCAGCGCTACGATTCCGAACCCGCGGTCCTTCAGTATATCGGCGAGTATGCGGGTGCTCCCGATGAAGTTAAGAGATCTGCAGTTCCACGTACCGAGATTCGAATCGCAAGTCCCTTTCGTCGCTGTGGTCGCCGCCATTGGTATCGGTTCGCATTCTACTCTTGTTGATTTTCCGGTGCTAGTCTTTTTTACGGCTGGCTCGCAGGGCCTGATGCTATCTCACTAATAATGAAATTCATCGCAACTATTCTGAATTTATAAATTATATTTCGTCTTGCTGAATTCATCATGGAAGAAAAAACAAAACTGCCAGAGAAAAAATTCAAATAATATGTTCCAAATTTGCAAATATTGCACGGTGATTATTTATCGTATAGTTGGTGGCTTTATACGATAAATAATCACCGCGCAAAATTTGTAAATTTGGAACATATTATTTGAATTTTTTCTCTGGCAGTTTTGTTTTTTCTTCCATGATGAATTCAGCAAGACGAAATATAATTTATAAATTCAGAATAGTTGCGATGAATTCCATTATTAGTGAGGATTGCTGATTGAAATTTAATGTGGAATATGCTATTAAAGATGCGAAAAATAAGCGCTGCCTTCGAAATCGTTAATATAACATACACATGTCACCTGAAAATATGCTTGAAAATCATCATCGAGCAAGTTCTTTCTCAATTTCTCCAGGAATTTCTTCCGATTTTCCTACGAAAGTTACTTCTCTGATTCCCCCTAGAGTTCTTTCTGAGATTCATTCAGGAGCTCCTTCTGAAATTCCTCCAGGAGTGCCTTCAGATAATGATCTAAGAGTTCTTTCTAAGATTTCTCCAGAGGTTCCTTCGAGGGGCCTTCAGGAATACCTACAGAAATAACTCCAGTTGTTTCTTCTGGTGTTCCTCCAGGAATTAATTCTGGGAATCCTCAAGAAGTTTACTCTTAGATTCGTCAAAAAGCTTATTTTCGGATTCCTTTTCTTGCGAAACCCTCCAGCAGTTTCTTCTGAGAATTTTGAAAGTTTCTCTCTGATTTTTCAAGCAGTTTTTTTTATTTCTGAGATTCCTCAAGGAGTTTGTTAGAGTCAATATTGAATTCTTCCAGAAGCTCCTTCGAAGATTCTCTCAGGAGTTCCTTGCGGGATTCCTTCAAGATATTCCAAGATTGACCAGAATTCTGCTTCTGGGATTTATCCAAAAGTTCCTTGAAAGATTTCTCCTTCTGAGTATTTCAACCGTGATTTCTTCCAGTATTCCAGAAGATCCTTTCAGAATTTACTCCTTCATTTTAGGATTTCTTTAAGAGTCTTCTGGGATTTTATACAGGCGATTCAATTGATATTTTTCCAGGATTCCTTCAGCAGTTCCCTCTGTGATTCTTCCAGGAGTTTACTGAGATTCCTAAAAAGGTTCTTTCTGGCATTCATCCAGGAGTACCAGGAATCCTCTAGGACAGTGGTCCTCAGGCTTACTGTCTACGCGGGTCAAAAATTAATTCATCATCAAGGCCGCGGGCCTCAAGACATTTGAGATTTTCTAGATCAAATTTTAGTAGAGTTTCATGAACATCGACATAAAAATCACCCGAAAATGACCCTAAGAAGGTCATATTTTTTGTTTTGCTTAGTTACTTTATAGGAACTTATGTTATCTTGGCAAAAAAAAAATTGGTAATTTTAGTGCTCTTGGGGGTCTCAAAGCTTAAAAGAAGCTTTTGAGGGAAGCCCATAACGAACATATGGAGAAATTCCATAAAAAAATATTGAAATTAATGTATGAAATCTAGAAGGAGTTCCTGGAGAAATCTCTTGAATGTTCATAAAAAAAATCCCGGCATAAATTCTTAGGGGAATCCAGGAAAGACACTCTTGGAGACATCTTGAGAAATCCCCGAAGGAACTCCTTGAGCAGTGGTGCTCAGCGTTTTGCACATTATTTGATTGGTATCTAAGATCAAGTTTACCGGGGGCTACTATCCGGGCGAGTAAAATGATTGCCCACAGAGTTGTCATTTTAGTTTAGTTACTCATTTCCACACCGGTCGCTACTATATTTAGTTACCGGATTGCGTACCGGTCGTTGCCAAATACTGTTGCGGTATAAACAAAATATTTTGGAAACATATTATGGAAGAATTTCTTCTGGGATTCCCCAGGAATTCCCTCTGAAATTCTAGCATGAATTTTTACTGAGTATCATCGAGCAATACGTATACCCCAGGAATTTCTTCCGGGTTTTTACCTAAAATTTCTACTGGGATTTCTTTTCGGGATTCCTCCGGAAATTCCTCCAAGAGTTCCTCCGGAGATTCATTCAGAAATTCCTTTGGGGATTCCTCACGAAATTCTTCCGGAATTCTCAGATGATTCCTCAAGGAATTCCTCCGGGGATCATTCCAGGAACTCCGTCGGAGATTCCCCCAAGAATTCTTCCGGGAATTCCTCCGAGAATTCCTCCGAGGATTCCTCCGAGAATTCCTCCGAGGATTCCTCCGAGAATTCCTCCGAGGATTCCTCCGAGAATTCCTCCGAGGATTCCTCCGAGAACTCCTCCAGGAATTCCTCCGGGAATTCCTCCAGGAATTTCTCCGGGGATTCCTCCTGGATTCTTCCGGGAATTCCTCAAGGAATACCTCCGGGAATTCCTCCGAGGATTCCTCCAGGAATTTCTTCGAGGATTCCTCCGGGAATTCTTCCAAGAATTCCTCCGGGAATTCCTCCAAGGATTCCTCCGGGAATTTCTCCGAGTAATTCCAGCGGGAATTCCTCCGGGAATCCCTCCGAGGATTTCACCAGGAATTTCACCGAAGATTCCTCCATGAATTCCTCCATGAATTCCTCCAGGAATTCCTCCGGGAATTCCTCCGAGGATTTCACCAGGAATTTCACCGAGGATTCCTCCAAGAATTCCTCCAGGAATTCCCTCGAGAATTCCTCCGGGAATTTTTCCAATAATTTCTCCAGGAATTTCATTAGGAATTTCTCCATAAATTCCTCCGGGGGTTCATTCAGAAATTTATTCGGATGTTCCTTCAGGAAATTCCTCCGTGGATTTTTTCCAGGAATTCCTTCCGGCTGTTCCCTGAGGATTGCTCCAGCCATTTCTTCAGGAAGTTTTTAGGGAAATTCCTCCGGGAATTCCTCGGGAATTCACCTGAGGAATTTCCGGATGAATTTCTAGGGGAATCTTTGAAGGAATTCTAGGAGAAATCTCCACAGAAATTTTATATGAAATTTCCGGAGGAACTTCCGGACTAATCCCCGGATAAATTCTTGAGCAATCCTGGAGGATTTTCTACAATAATCCCCGTAGTAATTACCGGAAGAATTGCTGGAAAAACTTCCGGAGGAATTCCTGAACGAACTCTTGCAGGAATGCCAGAAGAAATTAAAGAAGGAATCGTAAAAGAACTCTAGAAATATTACAAAAGGAATTTCTGAAGAAATTCACGGAGAAGTTCCTTAATGAATCACAGAGGATCAATTGCTACAGGAATCTCTGGAAGAATTCCTGGAGAAATCCCAAGAGAAATAACCGGATCGATGTCTATATTAATCTCCGGAGGGATGCCTGAAGAAATTCCTGGAGGAACTCTTTGAGGAGTTTATTGAGGAATCCAAGGAGAAAATGCTGTCGGGTTCCCCGGAGGAATTTCTTGAGGATCCTCCGGAAGAATTCTTGGAAAATTCCCCGGAGGAATTCCGGGAAAATTCCCCGGAGGAATCCCTGGATAATTCCCCGGAGGAATTCCTGAATGAATCCCCGGAGGAATCCCTGGATAATTCCCCGGAGGAATTCCTGAATGAATCCCCGGAGGAATTCCTGAATGAATCCCCGGAGGAATTCCTGAATGAATCCCCGGAGGAATTCCTGAATGAATCCCCGGAGGAATTCCTGAATGAATCCCCGGAGGAATTCCTGAATGAATCCCCGGAGAAATTCCTGAAGGAATCCCCGGAGGAATTCCTGAATGAATCCCCGGAGGAATTCCTGAATGAATCCCCGGAGGAATTCCTGAATGAATCCCCGGAGGAATTCCTGAATGAATCCCCGGAGGAATTCCTGAATGAATCCCCGGAGGAATTCCTGAATGAATCCCCGGAGGAATTCCTGAATGAATCCCCGGAGGAATTCCTGAATGAATCCCCGGAGGAATTCCTGGAGGAATTCCCGGAGGAGTTCCCGGAGGAATTCCCGGAGGAGTTCCCGGAGGAATTTCCGGAGGAGTTCCCGGAGGAATTCCCGGAGGAATCCTCGGAGGAGTTTCTGGAGGAATTTCCGGAGGAATTTCTGGAGGGATTCCCGGAGGAAATCCTAGAGGAATTCTCGGAGGAATTCCCGAAGGAATTCTTGGAGGAATTACCGAAGGAATATTCGGAGGAATTACCGACGGAATTATTGGAGGAATTCCCGAAGGAATTCTTGGAGAAATTCCCGAAGGAATTCTAGGAGGAATTCCCGAAGGAATTCTTGGAGGAATTCCCGGAGGAGTTTCTGGAGGAATCCTCGGAGGAGTTTCTGGAGGAATTCCCGGAAGAATTCGTGGTGGAATTTCTGGAGGAATTCGTGGTGGAATTTGTGGAGGAATTACTTGAGAAATTCCCGGAGGATTCCCTGAAGGAATCCTCGGAGGAATTTCTGGAGGAATTCCCGTAGGTATTTTCGGAGGAACCAGTGATCTACACAGTTCCCGAACCATTATTCACCGAAATCCCCTCGACGTGCAGAGCGAGATTTTCCGTTTCTCGCTCACGCCCCGGGAGACATCCCACAGCTGTGACCTAGGCTGTGACACTCCTTTCTTCCGGCTTGTCCTCCGGTGACTCTTTCGGTGGTCGTACTCTTCCCCGCTTTGGTGGATAGGCTTCCACTCCTCTTCCTCTATTGCGGTGTCGTGCTTCCTTCGTGGAGGCTGTCCCTTCCGTTTGGGAGTGATATTTTCTTTTGATTCTTCCAGCACTTCACTCACCCGAACGCTGCGACGGGTACTCCTGGACATTTTCGCTTGTGATATTCGCAGCACATTTTCTCTAACTGCAAGTGTTTACAAAATTGGTTGCTTACCACTGGTGCGTTTTGTTCGAAACAAACAAATAAAAAAAACACAACACTTTTGACCTATATGAAATAGCAATCGTTTCCTGCGCAACTATCGGGCGCCTAAATTTGTGCGCTCGATGTTTCCCGAAAGCCTCGCTGCTATTTTAATAGCCCGGTTAGTAGCCCCCGATAAGGTATAGCGCTAGGATACTGCGCTATGTAATTTAGTTTAGTCGCGCACCGGTAAAGGTGCTCTAACAAGTTATGAAGAATAAACTCAGGCACAACTCCGTGCACAAGCGGAGGGGGGGGGGGGGGTGTTTAGGGGTAAAACACCCTCCATTACCGACGTTCCATACACTAGGCGCCCCTCCGCCCTTTTCCGAAATTTGTAAAAATCCCTCCCTTGGCGCCATTTCTGTGGGCCCGTGCACAGTCATATTAAAAAAAAAATCGAGATTTGAGCGATAGAGTGATAAATATACTTGAGGGTTATTCAATAAAAAATCAGGTTTTTATTGAAACACTGGAAAATGTGTGGATATTTTTCAATAGCGTTTTGTGTAGTTCAAACGGAACTTCACTCTGCTATCATAGACTTTAATGGTGCGTTTTTTTTTACTTTCTTGAGATATTGTCTTTTGGTAGTTCTTACGCGTTTATATTTTAGTGAACTACTAGCTGGCAGTTACACTGAGCACGCCTCTGGCAATCATTCCGTGGATAAACTTTTCCGCATTTCATCCTAACATCATAGCACAACTCCTGTCAGCAGCTTAGCATGCTAGCGAGGATTCTTTTTATTCTTGCTCTCCGTTAGGCTTAACTTGTTGCTTCTATTTCTTTTTTTTTTTGCTGGTGCTACACATCCCAACGCCGCCGAGCTCTATCGCGCAGCAGTGTCTCGAATAACTTTTTCATCGTTAGTTGTTCCGCGAAACAGGTTTCCCACTTTATTGGCAATTCCCAACGCAAGCGAACCGGGCAAACAAGTGGTCGGTGTGGCGGCCATTTTGCTAGAATCATTCTCCGCAGCAGTGTGCTAATAATATACGTTAGACACCCAGCTCGGAATTTGAAGACCCGGACACAGTCGGACGAGAAACGTTCGCAATTAGACACGAAGTAGGATTTTGATTTGGCTCGGTTCTGGCGGGGAACGAACAGTCCATTAAACAGGCAATTTCAATACTTCAGCTCCTCCGTTCGGGGAGTTTAAGCTCTGGTTTCGATTACAGATGGAAATCAATTAGCGGAAGATTTACAATTAAGACATTATCGAAAAAAAAATCATAAGAACCCACATCATGGAACGTTTCCTGAACTCAATAGCTGTCACCGGTACTGTTGTGAAGTAATTGAATCAAAATAACACAAAATTGCACAACCACAAAAAAAGCACAAACAAACTAATTTTCCAAACCGCCGCACATTGCACGATGAGCGCCCCTCAAACACCGATCGAGAATCGCTCAATTACCAATTGATAGGCGGCACACATCTGACACGCATGATCACAGCACGCGTGAAACGAGGGGCAGTCCGATTGGAAGTAATTTAATTAACAACACCACAGCGAGGGCTTCAATTACAACACTAATGTACAGCGGCATACAATAGAGCAAATGGGATGCTGATAGCACATTACATCTTCTTGAATTTACACATTACAATTAAAACAGAGCCTGTTTGCTCAAATTTGTACTTTTTTTAAAGTTTTATACTGAGTTTATTTTACTCTCGAAATAACACCAACATTCCGTTTTACAACACAGCCATTTTCGCCATTGCCTTATTGTCAAACAAAAGTTCTAAATGAGTGTGCTTTAACCAATCAATCAAAGCTATCAAGGTAAGAACCAACCTACTTTGATAACTTCGATTGATTACACTACACACCGTGCGTATAACAGAGCACAATCGGTTCTGGGTCATTTGGCCGTAGGCCATTTGGCTGATTGCTATTTGGTCGATCGAATGAATTTTGAACTCAAGTGGTAATGCCACTGTTTCCACATCAATATTACTCGATTACTTTGTGTAGCTTCGTGGTCGTGCGACAGGTGTCACCAAGCATGTAGTCGCATCGTGCTGGGGAGCGCGGGTTCGATTCTCGTCGCAGCTGTCAGGAAAAGTTTTCCGCTGTGCCACTGGGCGTTGCATGCTAGTCTCTTGTCTAGTGTCGTGCTCCTTTTAAAGAGCGAAAGCTCACTGGAAGCATTGAACGTGTTCGTGTCTTTTTTTAAAAGAACAGCTTATGATTCAAAGAATGATAAATCTCTTTCAACACCAAATAATTTTTGAATAGTGAAACTAGAAAGAATAGCCTTTGATTAGAAGAAGGAAATATTTATGATACTGTAAGGTCGTCTTCAGTGTCTTGTACTTGACTCGACTACAAGACACTGAAGACGACCTTACAGTTGAGATCGAAATTAGCGTTGGGCAATTTTGAATCGATGTTTGCAACATCGATGCTTTTGTTCTGAATAATCGATTTTTTGAATCGATTTTGAAGCCCCACGAAATCGACCGAATCGATTTTTTACATTCGATTTTTCTTTCGATTCAAAAATATTAAATTTCTGTTTTTTTTTTCTTTTTAGAATGCACTGTAGAATTTAACTATGAAAAAATGTATATAATATCGAGGTAAAATGTACACAAAATCGAAGTACATAAAATCAAGGGTCTATATAATCTAGGGTCCACCAAATCGAGGCATACCTGTATATCAGGTGCCTTGAACAATCCCTCCCAGGAGTCTAAGTGTATCTTCTTCAGGATTCTAATGGGATCCTCCTTATGGTCTAGAGAATCCCTTGCGGGGTTCTGGCGCATCCTTCTCAGGATTCAAGGTCAGTCCATCTCTGGATTTCGAACTTTGTTTTTAGGAGTCCTCTCAGGATTCTAGATTGATTTCTCTTAATAATGTAGAAAATCGCTCTTAGGCTTCTGGGGCAATCTCTTTCAGGATTCTAACGGTATGTCTTTCAATACTGCAGGAGAAATTCTTTCAGGATTCTAGGAGAATCCCTTTCAGGATTCTGGAAAAATCCGCCAGGGTGTTCTGAAGATATCCGTCTAAGCAGTCTGGGAGAATCCCGAGGAAAAACTTCTCTGAGGGTTCTGAGGCAATCCATCACAGGATTCAGGGAGAATCCATCTCGGGAATCTGAGAAAATCCCTCAGAATTCTGGAAGAATTACTATTAAAGGTTCTAAGAGAATCCATCTCAGAAAACTGGAGTAATCTTTCTCAGGATTCTAGGGAAATCCTTAATAGAATTCAGGGAGAGTTCCTATCTCGCTTTAATAGACTTTAATAGAGAATAAGGTCTCTCAGGATGCTGGTGTGATAATTTTCAGCATTTTGAAGGAATCTCTCTCAGAATTTTAGAGGAATCCTCGCAGTTATGGAAGAGTGCCTTTAAAAATTATGGAGGATTTTTTCTCAGCAGTAACCTATCCAAGTTCTAGGGAATCTATGGATTCTAAGGGAATTCATTTCTTGATTTTGGGGTTTTTCCTACCAGAGTTCCCTACCAAGGGTGAAATCCCTTTCAAGAATGAATATAAGAAATTTGTGGATGATTTGGGTTTATTCCTCTAAGAATTCTGGAAGACATTCACTCAGGATCACTCTCAGAATTCTGATTAAATTTTTCTCAGCATTTTCCGGAAATCCCCTCAGACTTCTTGGAGAATCATACTCAACATTTTCAGAATTGTGGCGAAATTCCTCGCAGAATTCTGGTGGAATATTTCTGGATTTCTGGGGCAATTCTTCACAGGATTCTAGTGGTATCCATCTCAGGATTCTACGTTAGATCCTTTAAGATTCTGGGGGAATATCACTAAGTTTTCTGCGGATACTCTTCACAAGATTCTCTGAAAATTCAGCTTTCTGGGGTGATTCCCGTCAAGATTCTGGGGAAATTTCTATCAAGATTCTGGGGAATTTGTCTCATGATTCTGGAGAATTCCTTGGGATTCTGGGGCTATATTTTTCAAGACTCTAGAGCACTTTCTTTCAGAATTATTAATAATTAAAGAATCTCTCACGAGATTTTGGGAAGAATTCTCTAGAAAAATTTGATTTTGGAGAATCCCTCCCATAGATTTTGTGATTCCTCTTAGGGTTCGGAAGAAATACTTCTCAGCATTCTAAGAGAATCCCAGTATTATTCTGTTTTCTGTATTCTGGAGCAGTAGCTCCCAGAAATTACTTTTTCAGGATTCTGGGAGAGTCCCTCTTAGTAATCAGAAAAAAATCCCTGACAAGATTATGGGAAGATTCTCTTGGGATTCTTGTGTAATAATTTAAAGTATTCTAGAGGAAACACTCTCAGAGTTCTGGGATAATCCCTTTCATGAGTTCAGGGGAGTCCTTTCAAAGATTCTGGGGGAATGTCTTTCAGGAATCTGCAGTAATTTTTCTGTTTTATGTGGGAATACTTCTCAGAATTCCAGAGAACCCTTCACAAGATGCTGGGGAAGTCCATTGTAGAGGTTTTCGTAATTTCGTATTTTCCAGGAGGAATCCCTATCAGATTTTCGGAAAAATCCTTCTTAGAGTTCTAGATATATTTTTCTTAGGAATCTGAAAGAACCCCTCATATGAGCCCTCTCAGGATTCTGGGGGAATCACTCGTAGAATTCTGTGCAATACCTTTCTAGATTCTGGCAGAATTATTTTAAGCATTTTGAAGGATTCTACCCAGGATTTCAGGGGAATTCTGGGAGAATACTTGAAAGGATTCTGGAGGAATTCTTCTCAGGATTCTGGGAGAGTCCTACTTCCAAGAATTCTATGAGAGTATATCTCAGGTTTCTTTGGCAATCCCGCCCAGTATTTTGATGAAACTTTTCTCACGATTCTGGAGTAATCCTTATAAGGGTTCTAAGTTCCCCTTTTCAGGTTTTTTTTTAAGTTTCTTGAGAAATTCATCGTAGAATTCCGAAGATCTTTTTTTATTGGAGAATCTTTCACAGTATTCTAGATGAATTTATCTCATGAATGTGGAAGAATCTCTCTTGGATTTCCTCTCAGGATTCTGGAAGAAATCATCTTGGGATTCTGGAACATTTTAGGAGAATCCCAATGTGAAGCTTCTTACAGGATTTTGAGACAATCTATCACATGATTCTGGGAGAATTCCTCTAGGAACTCTGAGACAATCCATCTTATAGATATGGAATAATATCTCTCAGAAATCTAGGAAATCTAGGAAGAATTCAGAAAGAATTCTTACCAAGATACCGAAAGAGTCTTTTTTTCTTTTCTAGATAATTTCGGTCAGGATTCTGGTGTAAACATGTTCAGCATTCTGAAAAAATCTCTCTCATAATTCTAGAGGAACTCCTTTCAGAATTCTGGGGCAGTCCCTCAGTACTATATGAAAATACTTCTCAGAGCTCTGGGGAATTTCAGAATCTCAGGATTTTTCTTTTGATTCAAAAATATTAGAATTTTTATTTTTTTTTCAGATTGCACTGTCTTTACGTTATATCCACTTTCAAATCAGAGCCGCGAAATGTTCGATTTGCAATCTCAAAATTTGATATTGAATTTATTTAGACAGGTAAAACATACCATGAAGTTGAACTACGTGCAGCAAACGAATCATTTTATAGTTTTGTAATATTTTATAATATCAAATCGATGTGAAAACATCGATTCATAGCATTCGATTAAATCGGTGAATCGATTCTACTGATCCGATTCGAATCGATTCACAAAAATCGATGTCTCAGCCAGATTTGCCCAATGCTAGTCGAAATACGTATCTGTCAAAAGAAGCGAATTCTTAGTGAAATTCAAAGGAACAATACTTAACACGATTTTCTTTTTACTTACAGATATTCCCCTAACAAGCCCGGGTTAATCGTCATCAACTTCGGAGGAATTTCTGAAAAATCCATAAGAGGAAACTTTCGAGTAATTTTTGAATCAAGCCTTAGAAGAATTTTTGAAGTTATCTTTGGCAGAATTTCTGAAACATCCAACGCAAGGTTTTCTGAAAAAATCTCCAGAGGAATTTTTTAAACAATCCCAAGTGACAATGGATTACCAGCTTCGGCGAAAATTGCAACAGATGGCGCTAGTGAGCAGGAGTTTTCAGCTTTGAAAATGTATGTAGAAAATAATAAAAATTAGTTTTTTTCATTAATAAAACATTTTTTGGAAAAAATATTTGGTACCGGTTGTAGGTCATAGCATTAGTGATTTACGTTACCAAATATTTTTTGCCATAATTTTGAAATATTTGAAATATTTGAAAAAATGTTCAAATCTCCATACATTATTTCGACCGAAAACTTCTGCCTCGATATTGGTTGCTCTTCCGTTTACTATACATGGCATCATGAAAAGCATGAACATACATGGAGCCATGTTTACTAACCCATCTGTCAAATAAACACAAAACAAAGAACGAAAGCAAACTTTGGATCGGCAATCGAAAACTGGAAAAGGAAACATCGCGGAAAAAGTTAAAATTTACTTTAAATGGAGCAAAAATTATATAAACGGTGCGTTCCGGAACGCCGGGCCACAGAATATTCGTCGTCCACGAGGAAATCGCTCTTGCTGGAGCACTCAACCATCAGGTTTGTTTTAACCTTTTCTAAATTTGGATATATGTTTATATTTCTTTTTTTTTTGTAGAATAAGACAAAGAAGCTTCCGTAATCCGATGACTTACGCCGGGACATATAATATTCGTCGTCCACGGGGAAATCGCTCTTGCTGGAGTTCTCTATCAGGTTTGTTTTAACTTTGGCTAAGTTTGGATAGCTTGTCAACGTTTCTATTTTTTGTAGAATAAAACAAAGAAGGGGCTTCTGTCATCTGATGACCTACGTCGATCCGAGCGTGTTTCTTGGGCCGCTAATGGAAGCTAAACGTTCCGAGGAAATCACCCGCACGATAGCGAGCCTGACGTTGTCCTGGATGGCTTATATTTGGATCGCACTGCCGTTGTGGTGACCGATGCACGATTAGACGGGACGTT
Source organism: Aedes albopictus (assembly GCF_035046485.1). Lineage (NCBI taxonomy): Eukaryota > Metazoa > Arthropoda > Insecta > Diptera > Culicidae > Aedes > Aedes albopictus. The sequence continues at coordinate 477,820,036 of NC_085137.1, read as the reverse complement.
ACAAACTTCCCACGGCGTTGTACTGACGAAGATTGCCAAGGTGTTGCGCACCTTTGTTCTAATTCGGGAAAATATTCTGCTCAAGCACAGCATCAAGGTAAGAATACCTACGTTAAGGTGAAAAACTGAAGTTTTCAGTGGAAATGTATTCGCTTGGGGGGCATCCATAAAGTACGTCACGCTTAGAGGGGGGGAGGGGCTTCTGAAAAGTGTGACAAGCAATGTGATATAGGAAAAACACGTAGTGGGGGTTGAAAATTCCCATTTTTTTGCGTGACGTACTAAATGGATGCCCAAAAGGGAGTTGCTGGTGAAGAATGGATAAAACGTAATTTTAAAATGCAAACTCCTGACAATAATTTTGATAGCCGGGAATTATGCATAATAGGGTGAATAGGGAGAAAAAATTATGCCTATTGGAGGCCGTGTACAAATTATGTCACGTTTTTAGGGAGGAGGAGGGGAAGTTTTGCAGAACGTGACGACCCATACAAAAAAAATGGTCTCATCAAAAAAGTGTGACATAGGGGGGAGGAGGGTTGAAAAAGGTGACGGTATAGCGAATACATTTTCAATGCTACATTTGAAACAATGAAACTGCATTTCAACTTTCAATGATCACAATGATTACTGATTAAAGACGACTTCTTCAGGCTTAAGAGGGATTCAATCAGGAGTCTATTTGGAAATTCCTTCAGAAGTTCTTTCACGGATATTTTCTGGATTTTGTACAGGGCATACATCAGGAGTTGTGTAGGATTCTTTCAGGGATTTTTACATGGAACGTTACAGCGGTTGTCCGGGAATCCTTCAAGAAGATCCTCAGGGATTCCTCCAGAACTTGCTTTAGGAATTATTTCAGGAGTACCTGGACATATTCCTTCGGGAGTTCCTACAGGAATTACTCCTGGAGTTGTACAGATATTCCTTCCAGGAGTTCCATCAGATATTGTTCCAGGAATTCCTTTAGCGGTTTATTCAGCGATTTCTTCTGGATCTGGAGTTCCATCAGGGATTCTCTAGGAAGTTGCTTCAGGGATTCATCTGGAAGTTTTTTTTTCTGGGATTCATGCAGGGGCTGCTTCAGGAGTTCTTTCAGGAATTTCTTCTAAATCAGTAGTTTCTTCAAGAAGTCCTTCAGCATTTACTCCAGGAATTTCTTCTGAAGTTCATTAACGTATTTTTTTTCTGTTGTTACTTTAAGGATTCATTCAGAGACTCATACAAAGTTCCTTTAATAATACCGGCTGGGATATCTCCTGGCGCTCGTTTGGAGAACCCTTTTGGATATTTATAGGAATATCCGCAGGAGTTCTTTCAAGGGTTCCTTTAGGAATTCCTTCTGAAATTCTTGCAGGAACTTCTCCAGGTATCCTTCCAGTAATCTTTCAGGGATTCCTTCAGAGAGTTCCATTTGGGTTTCCTGTAAGAATTCCTTCAGGGATTTCCCTAAAGAATCATTGAAGGGTTCTTCCAGGAGTTCATTCAGGAATTTCTGCAGGAGTACCAGGAATCTTTCTAGGAGTTGCCTCAGAGATTTCTCCAGAAGTTGCTTCAGGGGTTCCTTCAAGATTCCCCCCCCCCCTCTTCTTGGCGTAACGTCCTCACTGGGACAAAGCCTGCTTCTCAGCTTAGTGTTCTATGAGCACTTCCACAGCTATTAACTGAGAGCTTTCCTCTGCCAATGACCATTTTGCATGTGTATATCGTGTGGCAGGCACGAAGATACTCTATGCCCAAGGAAGTCAAGGAAATTTCCTTTACGAAAAGATCCTGGACCGACCGGGAATCGAACCCGTCACCCTCAGCATGGTCATGCTGAATACCCGTGCGTTTACCGCCTCGGCTATATGGGCCTTCAAGATTTCCTTTGGGTAATTTTGCCGGAACTTCTTCTCGAAAGTTCTTCAACGGTTTATCCAGGTCTTCCGAGTTTCAGGGATTCTTCCATGAGTTTCTTCAGAGATTCGTTTGATAAGTTCCAAAAGGGATTCCTTCCGCGAGTTCCTGCAGGTTTTACTTCAGGAATTCCCTTGAGGGCTCCTCTAGGAGTTCATTCAGGGATTTCTGCAGAACTTCTATCAGGGATTCCTCCAGAACTGCTTTCAGAGAACTCTTCATGTATTCTTTCATGAGTTTATTCAGAGATTCCCTTAGCAGTTCCTATAGGGGTTCCTTCACAAGTTCCTTCAGAGATTCTTTCGGAAGATGCTTCAAGGAGTTTCTTCTGACATTCATTCAGGAGTACCTTTAGGAATTCCTTCATGAGTGTTCTCAAAGATTCCTTCAGAAGTTCATTCAGTTGTTCCTTCAGAAGTTGCTTCAGGGCTTCCTTCTGAAGTTCTTTCAGGGATTTTTTTTTCAGAGATTGGAGTTTCCTAAATACTACCAACAAATATGTCTCCTGGAGTATCTTCATGAGTATCCTTCAAGATTTTCTTTCGGAGCTATTTCCAGTGTTTCCTTCTGATTTTTTAGGGATTTCTCCAGGTATCTTTTCAGAGACGCTTCAGGAATAATTTAAAGAGTTCCTTTAGGGATTCCTTACAGGATTCCTTTTAGGGTTTCCTGCAGGAATTCCATTGGGGTTTTCCCTATACAATCCATTGAAGGGTTCCTCCAGGAGTTATATCAGGGATCTTTCAGGATTGGTGTCAGGGATAGATTTATCCCTAAGTTCTCTAAGAGATTCGTCCAGAAGTTACTGCAATAATTCCTTCAGAGGTTGTTTCAGGGATTTCTTCAAGATTTTTTTTACCGAAACTTCTTCAACGGTTTCTTCTGGAGTTCATTCAAAGAAGTACCTTCAAGGATTCCTTCTGGAGTTCCTTCAGGAGTTTCTTCAAAGATCCCTTCAGTAGTTCTTTTCGGGATTCCTTCTGGAGTTCCCTAGAAAGTTGCTTCAGGGATTTATTTAGGAGTTTCTTCAGTACCTTTATGGATTCGTTCAGGAGTTTCTTCAGAGATTCACTCAGAACCTCATTCGGTTATTCTTTCAGGATTTTCTTCATAGATCCCTTCTGGAGTTCCTTGAAGAATTCTTGCAGAGATTCGAACTGGAGCTCCTCTAGGACTTATTTTATGGATCCCTCCAAAAGTTGCTTCAGAGAACCCTTCAGGTTTTCTTTCAGGGATATCTTCAGGAGTTCTTTCAAGGATTCCTTCATAATTTTTTTTCTAAAATTCCTTCAGGGATTTCACCAGGCATCCATCCAAAGATCTTCCAGGGACCCTTGAAATAGTTCCTTCAACAATTTATACAGTAGTTCAATATGAGATTCTTCCAGTACTGTAGTTCTTGGGCGTAGAATGGCAGAGTATTTTATCAAGGAGTTCTTCAAGGAGTTTCTTCAGGGTTTTACCCAGGGAGGATTCCTTCGGAGATTCCCCCAGGAGCTCCCAAGGTTCCTTTATGGATGCCTTCTGGAATCTCTTCAACGATTTCTCAAGAAGTTCATTGATACATTTTTTCAGGAGTTCTTTCAAGGATTCCTTCAGAAATTCCTTTTGCGATTCCCCCGAAGATCCCAACCACAGGATCAAAACGTTGGCAATGATCTAAAATAATCAACGCTTTTCTGTGACTGAAACCCGAAAAATACCAAGTTTCGGGAGTAAGTTCCCCAAATCAAATGACAAATCAGATTTCGCATAGTCGACGTACAGTGTATCAAGCAATTGTCCGTACAGCAAATTTTTGGTCAAAATAATTTTTCAATCAAATGTTTATAACTTTTTTATGCGTCAATCATAAATGCTGAAATTTCGACCAATCATGAATCATATATCAAAGCTCCATTGGTAAAATTTTGAGCGAGATCGAGTAAGTTTTCTGAAAGTTATAGAACTTTTAGTAATACCTATAAGATTTTTGAACATATTTTTAAAACATTATACCTCAATATATACCCGATGATTTTTTTTCATTTTTTTGTGTTACATCTTATACTTAAGGCTTTCATATGCAGCTTCGTTTGAGGTTTTGTATTCACTACAAAAAAAAATATGAAAAATGTGCTTACCCAACAACATTTTTGCTGTGTAAGAGTGGAACAAATCACTCTTAAGCAAACTTTAGCTTAAGAAACTGCTATTCAGCTTGTCCTGTTTCTTGGGTATGGGTCATCCATTAAATACGTCACGCTTAGAGGGGAGAGGGGGGGTTTTGTAAGTGTGACAAGCAATGTATTAGGTATAGGAAAACCCCGTAGGAAGGGGGAAAGGGGTTGAAAATTCTCAATTTTAGCGTGACGTACTTAATGGATGCTCCCTATGTAGTTGAAATTGATTAAAAATTTACCATATTTTGCCCATATAATCTGCCAAGCGTTTTCCACCAATAAAAGTGCATTAACTGAACGAAAACTTCATAGGACCTACTCTTCATATGTAGTTTAGTAGGTCCTGAATAAAAATATCGCATTAAGAGAGTTCAAATAAGTTGAAAACACTTGACACTTTTATTGATCAAAATGTGATACATTTTCAAATGACACTCTGAACATATACAGATTTTTCATATTTTTGTAGTAAATATAAAAACCTCAAACGAAGCTGCATATGAAAGCCTTACTGCCCATGATCGCATAACTGTCCCATATGAATAGGAAACCCAGCAAATATGGGACTGATGTGCGATCATAGGCAGCTTAGGTAAAAGCTGTAACACGAAAAAAATTGAAAAAGTTTCATCAAGTACATATTAAGATATCTCGGATACTTATTCAAAACGACGTATCAACATAGGATTTGCGTGTATTATACTGCCGTGAATCGCATATCAGTCCCATCTTTGCTGGATTTCCTATGCAAATGGGCCAAGTATGCGATTCACGGCAGTATACGTCGCTTTGAAAAAGTATCCGAGATATAATGTTTAAAAAATGTGTTCACAAATCTTTTAAGTTTTACTAAAAGTTCTATAACTTTCAGAAAACTTATTCGATCTCGCTCAAAATTTTACCAATGGAGCTTCAATATATGGGCTATAATTGGTCAAAATTTCAGCGTTTTTGATTGACATATAAAAAAGTTATAAATATTTTAATGAAAAATTATTTTGACAAAAAATTACTGTATGAACAATTATTTAATACACTGTAAGTACCTTGGAAGATTTCAACAGAAATTTCTCAACTGATTTCTTCAGGACCTTTAAGGATTCCTCCAGGAGTTCCTTCTATGATTTTCTCAGGGGTTCCATCATAATTCCTTCCAGGTATTTTTTCGAGATATTTTACATGGATAATTCCATTAGTTCCTTCAGGAATATTCTCTGGTATCCTTCAGGGATTCCCCCGGTGTTCCTCTCAGGAGTTTCTCCTGGGAACCCTCATGGAGTTATTTCAAGGATTCTTCCAGGGATCCTTCAAGGGTTTCATCAGAGATGTCTCCAGGAGTTCCTACAAGGTGCCAACTATGTTTTCAAGGATTTATTTATCAACAGATATCAACAGATTCAAGACAGGGATTCTACCAGAACTTCCACTACGTAGCGGTATTGAGCAAACTTTAAACAGGACAAAAACGTTGCGAGCTTCGTGATTAATAAACTGCAGAGTAATTTAAATAACCATTAAAATAGCAAATAATGGAAACTGTTGGAATAGATGCTCGCCTGAGACATCTAATGGTCTGTGCTACTAGTATTGAGTATTGCACATTGCGTATAGTATTTGTGGTAGATCCTTTTACTATAACCGTTTTCACATCGCACTCTTCATGCTCACCCGATATGCATTGCTTAAGATGCTGTGTGGCTCACAGCATCAGTCTCTATTCTCTATTGTGCTCCGCTGCACACATGAGACTAGACTCAGGTCGTTATCACAGTACTAACAGGTACCCTGGCAAATCCTTGTAATAAGAATAAAACTTACAACCTTATTTATCTAAAGAACCGTTGAAATGTTGGGAATACGTTATCGAATTAATTAATATTATTATTTTTTTCAATTTCTTGCAGTTTCTTCTGATAATTAATAGTATCGTCTTGGTTACTAATCCACCCACATGGCGAACATTATCATGGACAACCCCTTCCTGGCAACCTACAGCATTGAACAAGTTTGAAAGGATCAATACTTAAGTGCTATAATTATTATGTTAATAAGTAATAAAAAGAACCATGACAGGGGTGGGGGGTTGGTGTTTTGATGGCCTCTATTTAAATTTCCGAAAACCCAAGGGTAGGTTCACCAAAATCTCCATCGATGAAATTTTCGCTGATTTATAAGAGATGCTTGCAGTTAATTTTCAGTTAAAAATTGCGAGGTGACATAGGGTCTGGGACCATTTGGGCAGGAGCACCTATTTTGGGCACTTACCGCCAGTCAATTTTGACCCGATTGAATTGATTTTTGAGGCACGATCAGATACGCACAGTATCGAGTCATGTTCAAAAATTCCAGTCAATCGATTTGAAATTGACTGAGTTCTAGCGGCAAGTGCCCAAAACAGGAGCCGATACCCAAATGGTCCCAGACTTACATGTTGATTTTTTTTTAAACATTCTTTCTTCTACAACTTTGGAAAAGCAAATAAGTAATTCTCGCTTGCGTTTATCACAAACAAACCAAATTTTCTCAAGTTGTGAGGTGACGCAACACATATCTTTTAAAATCATTTTCTTTCTCCTGAAACATTAAAATTGTTCTAAAGTAACTGTATTCAATTTCAAATATTTAAAACTGGTTCACTAAGTTCTCCCAAATGGCGAGGTGACGCCCTAGATGTCTTTTCAAACCATATTCTTTCTACTGAAACTTTGAAATGGTTTTAAAGTAACTTTTGTATTCAATTTCAAATATTTAAAACTGGTTCACCAAGTTCTCGCAAATGGCGAGGTGACGCCCTAGATGTCCTTTAAAACCATATTCTTTCTCCTGAAACTTTGAAATTTTTTCAAAGTAACTTTTGTATTGAATTTCGAATATTTAAAACTGGTTCACCAAGTTCTCCCAAATGGCGAGGTGACGCCCTTCATGTCTTTTAAAACCATATTCATTCTACTGAAACATTGAAATTGTTTTCAAGTAATTTTTGTATTTAGTATCAAACATTTACAACTGGTTCACCAAGTTCTCCCAAGTGGCGAGGTGACGCACTACATGTCTTTTAAAACCATATTCTTTCTCCTGAAACATTTTGTTCTAAAGTAACTTTTGTATTCAATTTCAAATATTTAAAACTGGTTCACCAAGTTCTCCCAAATGGCGAAGTGACGCCCTAGATGTCTTTTAAAGCCATATTCTTTCTATTGAAACTTTGAAATTGTTTTAAAGTAACTTTTGTATTGAATTTCGAAAATTAAAAACTGGTTCACCAAGTTCTCCCAAATGGCGAGGTGACGCCCTGCATGTCTTTTTAAACCATATTCTTTCTCCTGAAATTTTGAAATTTTTTCAAAGTAACTTTTGTATTGAATTTCGAATATTTAAAACTGGTTCACCAAGTTCTCCCAAATGGCGAGGTAACGCCCTGCATGTCTTTTTAAACCATATTCTTTCTACTGAAACATTGAAATTGTTTTCTAGTAATTTTTGTATCTAATTTCAAACATTTACAACTGGTTCACCAAGTTCTCCCAAGTGGCGAGGTGACGCACTACATGTCTTTTAAAACCATATTCTTTCTATTGAAACTTTGAAATTGTTTTAAAGTAACTTTTGTATTGAATTTCGAATATTTAAAACTGGTTCACCAAGTTCTCCCAAATGGCGAGGTAACGCCCTGCATGTCTTTTTAAACCATATTCTTTCTACTGAAACATTGAAATTGTTTTCAAGTAATTTTTGTATTTAGTATCAAACATTTACAACTGGTTCACCAAGTTCTCCCAAGTGGCGAGGTGACGCCCTAGATGTCCTTTAAAACCATATTCTTTCTCCTGAAACTTTGAAATTGTTTTAAAGTAACTTTTGTATTGAATTTCGAATATTTAACCCTCTACTTCCCATGGTTGCTCTAGAGCACCATCGATTTTCGACGAACCCGAGACAAACGAAATCAGATGAATATGATGCAACAGTTATTAAAATATGATTGTAATCCTATTAGGCAAACCCAACTCCCAACTACTTGTTTCAATATTGGAACTATTGATAAACAATCAAAATACTATTGATTTACAACTAAAATTTTTTTCGTCGATTTCGAAAAATTTGACCAATTTGCAATAATTTTTGTTCAAGCACTTTTTTCGGAAACGCTTTCTTGGCATGGAAATAGTCGTTCAAAGTCGTGGGAAGGAAAGGGTTAAAACTGGTTCACCAAGTTCTCCCAAATGGCGAGGTGACGCCCTGCATGTCTTTTTAAACCATATTCTTTCTACTGAAACATTAAAATTGTTCTAAAGTAACTTTTGTATTCAATTTCGAATATTTGAAACTGGTTCACCAAGTTCTCCCAAATGGCGAAGTGACGCCCTAGATGTCTTTTAAAACCATATTCTTTCTATTGAAACTTTGAAATTGTTTTAAAGTAACTTTTGTATTGAATTTCAAATATTTAAAACTGGTTCACCAAGTTCTCCCAAATGGCGAGGTGACGCCCTAGATGTCTTTTTAAACCATATTCTTTCTACTGAAACATTAAAATTGTTTTCTTGTAATTTTTGTATCTAGTATCAAATATTTAAAACTGGTTCACCAAGTTCTCCCAAGTGGCGAGGTGACGCCCTAGATGTCCTTTAAAACCATATTCTTTCTCCTGAAACATTGAAATTGTTTTAAAGTAACTTTTGTATTGAATTTCGAATATTTAACCCTCTACTTCCCATGGTTGCTCTAGAGCACCATCGATTTTCGACGAACCCGAGACAAACGAAATCAGATGAATATGATGCAACAGTTATTAAAATATGATTGTAATCCTATTAGGCAAACCCAACTCCCAACTACTTGTTTCAATATTGGAACTATTGATAAACAATCAAAATACTATTGATTTACAACTAAAATTTTTTTCGTCGATTTCGAAAAATTTGACCAATTTGCAATAATTTTTGTTCAAGCACTTTTTTCGGAAACGCTTTCTTGGCATGGAAATAGTCGTTCAAAGTCGTGGGAAGGAAAGGGTTAAAACTGGTTCACCAAGTTCTCCCAAATGGCGAGGTGACGCCCTAGATGTCTTTTTAAACCATATTCTTTCTCCTGAAACTTTGAAATTGTTCTAAAGTAACTTTTGTATTCAATTTCGAATATTTAAAACTGGTTCACCAAGTTCTCCCAAATGGCGAGGTGACGCCCTAGATGTCATTTAAAACCATATTCATTCTACTGAAACATTGAAATTGTTTTCAAGTAATTTTTGTATTTAGTATCAAACATTTACAACTGGTTCACCAAGTTCTCCCAAGTGGCGAGGTGACGCACTACATGTCTTTTAAAACCATATTCTTTCTCCTGAAACATTTTGTTCTAAAGTAACTTTTGTATTCAATTTCAAATATTTAAAACTGGTTCACCAAGTTCTCCCAAATGGCGAAGTGACGCCCTAGATGTCTTTTAAAACCATATTCTTTCTACTGAAACATTTTGTTCTAAAGTAACTTTTGTATTCAATTTCAAACATTTAAAACTGGTTCACCAAGTTCTCCCAAATGGCGAAGTGACGCCCTAGATGTCTTTTAAAGCCATATTCTTTCTATTGAAACTTTGAAATTGTTTTAAAGTAACTTTTGTATTGAATTTCGAAAATTAAAAACTGGTTCACCAAGTTCTCCCAAATGGCGAGGTGACGCCCTGCATGTCTTTTAAAACCATATTCTTTCTACTGAAACATTGAAATTGTTCTAAAGTAACTTTTGTTTTCAATTTCAAATATTTAAAACTGGTTCACCAAGTTCTCCCAAATGGCGAGGTAACGCCCTGCATGTCTTTTTAAACCATATTCTTTCTACTGAAACATTAAAATTGTTTTCTAGTAATTTTTGTATCTAATTTCAAACATTTACAACTGGTTCACCAAGTTCTCCCAAGTGGCGAGGTGACGCACTACATGTCTTTTAAAACCATATTCTTTCTATTGAAACTTTGAAATTGTTTTAAAGTAACTTTTGTATTGAATTTCGAATATTTAAAACTGGTTCACCAAGTTCTCCCAAATGGCGAGGTAACGCCCTGCATGTCTTTTTAAACCATATTCTTTCTACTGAAACATTGAAATTGTTTTCAAGTAATTTTTGTATTTAGTATCAAACATTTACAACTGGTTCACCAAGTTCTCCCAAGTGGCGAGGTGACGCACTACATGTCTTTTAAAACCATATTCTTTCTCCTGAAACATTTTGTTCTAAAGTAACTTTTGTATTCAATTTCAAATATTTAAAACTGGTTCACCAAGTTCTCCCAAATGGCGAGGTGACGCCCTGCATGTCTTTTTAAACCATATTCTTTCTACTGAAACATTAAAATTGTTCTAAAGTAACTTTTGTATTCAATTTCGAATATTTGAAACTGGTTCACCAAGTTCTCCCAAATGGCGAAGTGACGCCCTAGATGTCTTTTAAAACCATATTCTTTCTACTGAAACATTTTGTTCTAAAGTAACTTTTGTATTCAATTTCAAACATTTAAAACTGGTTCACCAAGTTCTCCCAAATGGCGAAGTGACGCCCTAGATGTCTTTTAAAACCATATTCTTTCTATTGAAACTTTGAAATTGTTTTAAAGTAACTTTTGTATTGAATTTCAAATATTTAAAACTGGTTCACCAAGTTCTCCCAAATGGCGAGGTGACGCCCTAGACGTCTTTTTAAACCATATTCTTTCTACTGAAACATTAAAATTGTTTTCTTGTAATTTTTGTATCTAGTATCAAATATTTAAAACTGGTTCACCAAGTTCTCCCAAGTGGCGAGGTGACGCCCTAGATGTCAATTAAAACCATATTCTTTCTACTGAAACATTGAAATTGTTCTAAAGTAACTTTAGTATTCAATTTCGAATATTTAAAACTGGTTCACCAAGTTCTCCCAAGTGGCGAGGTGACGCCCTAGATGTCTTTTAAAACCATATTCTTTCTATTGAAACTTTGAAATTGTTCTAAAGTAACTTTTGTATTCAATTTCGAATATTTAAAACTGGTTCACCAAGTTCTCCCAAATGGCGAGGTGACGCCCTAGATGTCATTTAAAACCATATTCTTTCTACTGAAACATTGAAATTGTTCTAAAGTAACTTTTGTATTCAATTTCGAATATTTGAAACTGGTTCACCAAGTTTTCCCAAATGGCGAGGTGACGCCCTAGATGTCTTTTAAAACCATATTCTTTCTATTGAAACTTTGAAATTGTTTTAAAGTAACTTTTGTATTGAATTTCGAATATTTAAAACTGGTTCACCAAGTTCTCCCAAGTGGCGAGGTGACGCCCTAGATGTCTTTTAAAACCATATTCTTTCTACTGAAACATTGAAATTGTTCTAAAGTAACTTTTGTATTCAATTTCAAATATTTAAAACTGGTTCACCAAGTTCTCCCAAATGGCGAGGTGACGCCCTAGATGTCTTTTTAAACCATATTCTTTCTACTGAAACATTAAAATTGTTTTCTAGTAATTTTTGTATCTAGTATCAAATATTTAAAACTGGTTCACCAAGTTCTCCCAAGTGGCGAGGTGACGCCCTACATGTCTTTTAAAACCATATTCTTTCTACTGAATCATTGAAATTGTTTTCTAGTAACTTTTGTATTCAATTTCAAATATTTAAAACTGGTTCACCAAGTTCTCCCAAATGGCGAGGTGACGCCCTAGATGTCTTTTTAAACCATATTCTTTCTCCTGAAACTTTGAAATTGTTCTAAAGTAACTTTTGTATTCAATTTCGAATATTTAAAACTGGTTCACCAAGTTCTCCCAAATGGCGAGGTGACGCCCTAGATGTCATTTAAAACCATATTCTTTCTACTGAAACATTGAAATTGTTCTAAAGTAACTTTTGTATTCAATTTCGAATATTTAAAACTGGTTCACCAAGTTCTCCCAAGTGGCGAGGTGACGCCCTAGATGTCTTTTAAAACCATATTCTTTCTCCTGAATCATTGAAATTGTTCTAAAGTAACTTTTGTATTCAATTTCGAATATTTGAAACTGGTTCACCAAGTTCTCCCAAATGGCGAGGTGACGCCCTAGATGTCTTTTAAAACCATATTCTTTCTATTGAAACTTTGAAATTGTTTTAAAGTAACTTTTGTATTGAATTTCGAATATTTAAAACTGGTTCACCAAGTTCTCCCAAGTGGCGAGGTGACGCACTACATGTTTTTCAAAACCATATTCTTTCTACTGAAACATTGAAATTGTTTTCTAGTAACTTTTGTATTCAATTTCAAATATTTAAAACTGGTTCACCAAGTTCTCCCAAATGGCAAGGTGACGCCCTAGATGTCATTTAAAACCATATTCTTTGTACTGAAACATTGAAATTGTTTTCTAGTAACTTTTGTATTCAATTTCAAATATTCTATTTTGGCCAATGCTACTTTTAATACAAAAATCAAGTAATAGCTGGATTTCTGCATTTTTCTAATTAAAGTATAGATCGAAACCATTCATTTGACACATTGGTAGCTTCATTGAATTATTTGTTATTTTTATAAAAATGATTTCTCTTAGACTGGCCAAAACCGGTGCCCGCACCCTAGATGTTTTCAAACATTAAGTTGAATCCATGCAGAGGGTGACGTGTTCGATTCCCGTTCGGTCTAAAAACTTTTGGTAATCGTAATTTCCGTGGGCATAAAGTATGTTCGTTCCTGCGATATTTATACACATGACACATGTTCATTCAGCAGAGGAGGCGCTTTTAGAACACATGCTGAGGAATAGGCTTTGTCCCAGTTGGGACGTTACGCCAAGAAGTATTTTCTAACTGCAATATATTAGCATACTTTTGATTTGCAAATTGTCCGTGATTGCACACCTTTAACCCTCGAGCAGTCGCGCCTTTGACTACCTGCAGGGACGCCGCGCTCACGCTGTGTACCACATGCGTGCATTTTTCATGGTGCACGACGCGACCGCTCCCGGGTTAATTTGGACAGAAAATGTATGTAATGGCTTCTGGCCTTTGCCCACAAAACGTTAATTTAATTTGACAAATAGGGTCTGGGACCATTTGGGCAGGAGCACCTTTTTTGGGCACTTGCTGCTATATCTCAGTCAATTTCAAACCGATTGACTTGAATTTTGAAACAGCCGTTCAAAGTTGTGACTGAGTTATAGCAGCAAGTGCCCAAAATAGGTGCTCCTAATCAAATGGTCCCAGACCCTATTGACTTCTATTGCTAGGTATGAAAATCCAAAACCAATCCTGAAAAATTGGAAACAAATGTAGAAAAAATGGTGGATCAAGTCGATAAGTTTGATCCCTATTTGCTGTATTTTCTTAGTCCTTTCAATTTCCCGTCCCGCCCGAAAGTGGATACGCCCATAAACGAGAATGAGGGTGATACATAAATGAGAATCCACCGAAAGAAAACAAATTTGCTTAAAACATTTATTTAAAAATGCACATACAATTTCTCTTTAATCGTCTTGTATGAGGCGGCACTATCCCTCTTTCATCTTTCGCTCCACACCCGTAACATTCTTGGATCGGAACCGGCTCTCGTTTCGTCATCTTGATTTTGCGCATCGAACATTGTTGCACCAACTCCACAATCTACGGGGGTCAATCCATTCCGCAATGTGTCGCGATAGCCGACCTGATCGTAGCTGGCGATTTCGGCAATAAAATAATTTTCTTTGAAATGGTAGGATCCGCTTCTGCCGGTGCGCGGTGGGATTATGCTTCTGCCGGATGTTCACCCCGGGGGTTTCATGCATGCTCGCTGGCCATCAACACCTTCCACTTTGCAGCCAATTAGTCCAGTATCTCCTCAGTTCTTTCCTAATGTCCATTCAATGGCAATCTGAAGCGTAAATCCTGCCGGGAGCTTTCCCGTTCCGTTTGGAGTAGCTGGTTGTTGTCTCCCTTGAAATTTAGACGGGAAAGCGTTCTTATTGTCACGACACTGTCACTCCGTAGTCTTCACTCGCGTAAATTACATATTCGACTAATTCGCACTATATTTTTCACTAAAATATACAATTCCGCGAACAATTCTTCCGCGAATATCAATCAGAATTCCACAAATTTCAACGTTCTGATTTTTTGTTTGTTTTTGTTGTCACGCTCGCAACGTTTTACACAAATCATCTGTCAAAACGATTCTGTTGCAGCTTTACCGTACTGCACCAAATTTTGGCACCACATAAAATATTCATACATTTGAAATACTCATATCAAATGAAAATGCTTGCATGTGCATTGTTTTATGACAATTACAATGGAAATTTAAAACAATGCGCTTAAAAGCATTTTAAATATATCATTGATCGCGTAGCCAGAAACAAAAAAATATAAAACACGGCATTCCATAGTTTGGTACAATCACTGTAAAATGCTATACTCTATAGAGTCGCCATCTGTTGGAATTTGGTGGAACCTCTGACAGTTTCCATTAGTTTCCGATAGAGCTCAAGAAAACTTGAAGCGCCTCTCGCGGTGGAATATGTCGGAAACCGGTGCAGGTAGTTCATTCTCATGGAATGTTTGCAGGAATTGCTGTAGAAAATGATTAATTTCTTTTAGAAGAGCCTTCGACAGAAATTCATATGGCATAATGTTTGGATTTCAGAAAACTCTCACATTTCCGAGTAGTGCTAAGTGATTTTGAAGGAGAAGAACGCAGCGCGGGTGGTAATGTTTCAGCATGGAACCCGGCTTATCGTATGACAGACGAACGTGAGATGATTTAAAGGTAGAAGCAGCACTCCGATGAGCATCTAAATGACGTGGAGAATGTTGGTATGAGAGACTAAGGCAACGGAGGAAACGACTACTCTTCTCGCTCTAGGAGGTGTAATTCGGTGAGTCGGGTTTAACAGGCGGGTTACGGTTTTGACGAACTCCGGTCAATCTGTGTGCTTCGCGGATGACATGAACAGTATTGCCAGAACATTTTGAGCGGCGTGAATGCATTAATAACGAAGTGCAGTCTGGTACACGGAACAACGGGCTCCAGAAGAAACTACGGTCAAAAAAGATTCTCAACAGGAAATTACCCAAGTAACTTTATAATGACCAATTATTCTTGTAGTGGTTTTGAGATCTGCCATAATATTTAATATCTTTTAATGCGTCTAAAACCCTCTTTTAGTGCATATAGATAAAAAAAATCCTGGGTAGTCTTCAGAAGCCTTATGGTAGATTTTTAAAACCGTGAGTGTTCGAAGTGGTTTGGACGTTCTTTATACTCCAGGAAGTTCTCAAAGCGTGAGCCTTAAGATCTATAAGCATAAATAAATGCTGGAATTGTCCCGGAAACTACTTGAAAATTAGAAGACACAGAATGTTGATTAATTGGAAAATTGGGAGATGAAATTGTTCAAAAAAAATCACGTTCTGGTGAGATTCGAACCCACGACTCCGGAGCTCTGCAGCATCACCATCGAGATAACCAATAATGCACTTTTAATTCTTCTAACTTTTTTAATCCTTGCATTAAAAGGGGGATGGCTACTCAGAACCAATATTCTGCCAAAGAAATTTAATGATGGCGGTAGCTATGGCTGCGGCAGCTAGGGGGTGTTTATTGGTGAAAGCAAAGGGATGTTGCAGGGGCGTTCAAGAGGTCCCAATGGATATCAGCTGGGTACCAGGAGATCTCAGGGCGTGGGGGTGTCGTTGGTTTGAGGGGTCTTTCGGAAGCATTGCGAGAGTTTCGGGGTTTATGTGGGCTTTAGGGGGATTTCGGAAGCATTTCAGGAAGTTTCAGAGGATTTTCAGAGACCCCATCACAATATCTTTTGGAATAGCCCAGAAATGCCATTTGATTTAAAGGTACAATTATTACAACCCTTTGATACCACCCTGATCTGAAACATCCGTCATCCCATTGAAACGCATTTGAAATTATTATAATCAATTTTGGAATGCCCTAAGAATGCCCTTGAAATGTTCCTGAAATCCATTAAACTCTCTGAAAAGACTCTGGAACGCCTGGAAACTTTTTGTAACGTCCAGCAAAGGCTCCAGAGGAACCCTTGAATTGCCCTTGAAACATCCCTGAAACCCCTTTATATTCTTGAAATGCCCATGAATTCCCCATATGTAATGCCATTGAAACGCCAACATACCAGGCAGAACTCCATTAAAGGGCTCCTGAAATCCTCTGAAACATCCCCTTGAAACGCCCCTGAAGCCTCTCCGAATCTTCTTTTTGAGCTCTCGGAGAATCTTTTGAACACTTTATAAAATTTCCTTTTTTATGCCTATTTCTATTTATGCACATAGTTAATTTATGCACTCCCAGCGATGTAAGTGGAGGTTCTAGTGTGCACGGTGGGGAGCGTTAAAAACGATGTAGAAGAAGTCGATGAAAATATGAAGAGGAAGGAGTAGTAGTAAAAAAAGAATAAGAATAGTAATAATAAAGGCTTCCGAATTTCGTACTTCAAAAAGCTTGACCGGAAGTAAATAATAAAAAAAAATTGCGCATGTCTCTCAAGAGACATGTAGGGCATTGCAACGTTCCATCATGTTCATTCTACAATGAATATCAGGTTCCGCAAAGGCTTACATGCAATTCCTCAAACAAAGCTCAAAAATGGGTCAAATCAGTGCGTGTGCGCGAGTGCGCTCTTCACTTTCGACGGCCCGGTTACAATCGCGCGACCACGCGCATTTTGATGGAGTCAAGTACCGACCTGAATGTATGTAGTAATAGGTCTCACAGCCCAGCTGATTTCGAGGCTTCTCAAGTGCATGCTTGCGCCATGATAACACCTTAATTAAACACCGTTTGGGTGCTACTTCGACTGTTGATCGCTGAACGCGATGAAAAGAAAATTGCCGTTTTGGCAGGTCCTTTTCGCTCGGACCCGTCGAAAGTGAATTATCGATTTCTCAACAAACAGTGATGCGTCTGACCATGTGTTAGCGCTGCCAATTTTAGCTGATGCAATTCGGATAGATTTCAAAACAGCCGATATTTTGTAATTGATTGTCAGTGTCGGCGTAATCCATAATCTCGGAGTCACGTAGGCAACCAACTTGAAATTGGCACTATTTGTCATCGAAGCGATTCCGATAGACACGTACCTACTGTAAGTCCATTCCTTGATTTGATTTTGCACAACATGTAACAAAGATTGAAACTCTTCAACAAGTACATGCCACAATACTGGTCTGATCGAAGCACAGTTCTCCAATCTCGGACAGGAGTGCAAGGTTACTATTCATCAGCATTCAAGCAGCATGCTGGACAACGTATCCTTCCAGAATTCGCAAATTCTCGCTGAAATAAACTTCAACAGATACAAGAAATTCAGATTTTTCAGTAAAACTTTTTTGCTCTAAATTAGTCATGAAGTGATTATCAGCCGGCGATGCTACACAGAAACGATTAGCTGAATTAGATAGCCTAACACACTGCCGATAATGACTAATTTAATAATCGCCTTATAGATGAATCGACAACTTAAAAACTACCCAAAAACAGCTTCTTTGTCGGCGTCGGATCTCGCACTTACAATGCTCCACAACAGTAAACACGATCATTGCTGGACGGTTTCAACCGATTCATCCGATCTGCTCACATTGCACCTGATCTAAGGTGTCTTAATTCGCATTAAGGAGGAAATAAATCTCGCCTTAATCTCGTATATAAATTTTCTGCCCTGTCAGCCCGGAACAGTCGTGAACCCATCAAAGGTTTAACCCCGCAACCAGCATCGACCGACACCGACACCACATCGATGCGATCGCCGCCCCGACCGACAAGCTAGAGCAAAACTAATGAAGCGAAAGATGGATAGCAGCCTCAGTGCAGACAACAAATCTCTACCGGGCGGGCGCTGGCGGGCGGACGACGGTCGTCGGACTACAACACATAGTGGTCGAAGGCTGAGCAGAAGCAAAACAAAAAGAAGTTCTCAAATTCTTCCTTTTTTAGTCGCAACCATGTGATAGCTGTCGAATCGTAAAATCTATGAAAGCCGGATTTATCTTATCCTTTGCGTCCCGAGTCCCGACAAATCATTTTGTCAATTTTCATTCGATTTTTTTTTTAAGTTGCCCTGAATTGATCATAATTTGGCGCAAGTTTATTACGCTCACGTGACTATGCAATATCCGGAACCATTTGATCAGGATTCGTTATGCACGGTGGGTGGTACTTTACGCCCTACGATTATTCAGCTGTCATACATCCGATTGAGCTCATTTTGTGTGTGTAGTTGCGACATATTGTAAGATTATTACCTTCCAAAAATGAACTGAATTGGTTGAAAAACAACAGAGAAAATACGGATCAATGGATTCATTAGAAATTCCATAAAGTTCTAGGATTTATTCAAATATTTCTTCAAAAACTCTTCCACTAGGGATTCTACCAGAAATTTCAAGCAGATATTTATAGAAAGTTCTCCATCATGTTCATAGAGGGATTTGTTAATAAATTTCTTTAGAAAATGCATCAGAAATTATTTGCAAGGATTTCCAGAAAACCTTCCGTAATCCTTCTCCAGGGATTACTGTGGGAAGGGCTCCAAGGATTCCTCCGGAAATCCTCATATGATTTTTTACCAAAACATATCTATGAAGAATTCATTCGAAATTTTTATTACTCTTGAAATTTCTTCAAAAATTCTACCGGAGATTCCTCAAGCGTTTGCAGGAAGAATAATTCAAGAAAATCTTGCAGGCATTGCCACAGAAACTCTTGTGTCATTTTTTCTCAGTGAGTCGGCAAGGAATTCCTCCTAGAAGTGCTTGAAATATTTATTTAGAAATTTCTTCAGAGTTTCTTTTAGAATATCCTTCAAAGAAATTTTTCAAAAATTCTTTTTTTTTGGTTTTTGAATTATGAGCTGACTCTTCACTTTAATTCCAATGTTCTTCCAGGGATATCTTGGAAAATTTCTTCCAGGAAATGCTTTGCAGATTGTTTTTAAACATCTTTCATGCACTATTTCGAAAATTGTTCAGAGTTTGCTTCTGAGATTATCTCTGAAATTTCTCTGTATTTTAAAAACCATCCAAGGGATTCTTTAAGAAAATCTTCTACGGATGCCTCCAAAAGTTTCACACAAATGATTTTAAGAATTATTTGAGAAATTCGTTCAGGATTACTTCAGAAATTCCTCGTGACATTTATTCAAAAATTCTCATCCATGGAAATTTCAGAAAAGTATAAAAAATTTCTTCAGAAATTACTGTAGAAATTCCTGCGAAATTTGTCAAAGCATTCGTCCAGCAATTCCCCCACAGAATCTTTCAAAAATTCGTCCAAAGATTTAAAAAAATCTTCAATAATCCTTATAAGAATTATTCCTGGCATTCTTCCGGGTGTTTTCCAAATTCCACCAAGAATCCTTTCAAAAAATCTAACACAAAACTACTACAGACATTTTGCTATGAATTTTGTCAGAAACTTCTCCGTGAATTTAGACAGAAATTGTTCCAGGGATGCTTGCAAAAATTCATCCAGAGCATTTTCAGAAATTGCTCTAGACATTTTTGCACCAATTTCTGTAGAGATTGATTTGGAAAATTCTCCAGGGGTCTCCAGGGTTTAATCATTTATTTTTTTAAATCCCATCAAAACTTCCTGCAGAGATGGCCTCAGAAATTTATCCAAAGATTTCACATGAAATTACCACAGCAGTTTTTTCACGGTTTCTTTAAAACATTAGCATTAGCATTAGCATTGAGCGAGTCGCACAAATTCGTAGGTGGTACAGTCCTAGACCGCTGTTATGAGGGTTGCCTCCTTCCCGTCCGAACCAAAGCACAAAGATTTGGGGCTATTTAATCTCTGACTCTTAGACAAGACTGACGCAATCTTCCAATGGTCGAGCACTGTCCTGGCCACGTCCTTGCGACTGCTGAGGGATGAGAAAGGATGGTTAGGTTTTGACACTTATGAAAAATGTAGACAACTCTACGATCTCTCAGGCCTAGGTGTCACGGGAATGTGGGTGTTGTTACCCGAGCAGAGGGGAATATCAAATTAATAGCTACAAAATTACAAAACCTGTTTTTATATCTCGTTTTGTTATTATTGTATTATCAAGGCATTACGTTTCCATAATATGTTTTGTTGGACAATCTTATTTTGTTATGACCAAGCTATTGATATACAGCCATGAAACAACATTTCAATATTACATTTTGATGCGGAACAAGTTTGATGATTATTGTATTATTGAGACAAATACAAATACTTTATGCTATTGCTATTGCTACCAAAACTAAAACAAGTTTTGAAATAAATCCTACGTCATTCAACAACGTTATTTACAGTATTTCGCGAGTTATGCTTACGGCATCACATTTGATAACAGGTGTGGTATATTACGTGACATGGAGATGCTGTAATGTGTACAAAACCAAGTCCCTGCTGGGCGTCGCGAGGTTTGAAATTGACTGAGTTGTAGCTGAGAAGTTCCCAAAATATCAGCCATTGCCCAAGTGACGCAGTACCCTACATACATCAAAACGAGAACATAGCAGACGATATTGAAGGTGGGGTTTGAAAGGGACGTTCCAGATTCCGCCTTTGACATGAGAATTTCAATAATAAAAATGTCAAACTTATTGAGTAAACTTGTTTGAACGAAGCTAATACAGACAGCTGAATCCAAAATTGTAGGTGGGTTTGAATGGGATTTTTCAGAAATATTGTATATTTTCACATGTTTTCCCTGTCGTTCCAGAGGATGAAGTCGGATCTACCTATTTGTGGTAAAAGATTTCATGAATAGTTGAAAATACGCCTATGAGGGAAGAGAGATACTGAAGTTTGCAATGATTGTTCCGCCATTTTCACATGCTGGTCTAAATATGTATAGCATTCTCAGCCAACACGAAGTCATATATGATGTAGAAAAGGATGCTAATGTAGAGGCCATATGCGTACATGCTTTCATTCTATCACGGGTAAAGTGTACGCATATCGCCTCCACTTTAGCATCCTATTCAACAGCATATGCGATTGTTTGATATCATAACTAATTTTGCTTTCGGGATGTTATCAATAACTCCTTAACCTTCATCCAGCCAACGTATATTTTCCACCTTCGGAAAAGCACAAAAATGGTCATAACTTTTTTGTTTTTCGATGGATTTTGATGAAATTTTCACAACTTCCCGAAAAACTCTTCTAGTTTTTGATGCCGGGGACATGGGTGCCTGGTCCACATGGTTCCGGAGTTATTCCGGATTGTCTTGGGGTACCAAAATTGGCCACATACTTTGCGCAAAGTATATCTCAAGATTCCGATGAGATAGAAGTATAGTGTCTTCGGCGAATTTGTTCAGCAGGTTAAGAACTAACTGGCAACGGCGACTTTGGTTCGTGATTCGGCCGCTAGGCGGCGCCAGTGTCAAAAATGTTCAAACCCTCATATCTCAGAAACCTGATAAGATAGAATGATGCTGTCTTCGGCAAAATTCTTCAATAAGCTCAGAACTATCTGATAGTAAAGTCTTTGGTTTGGGATTTATCCGCTAGATGGCGCCTTGTGTCTGAAAAATTCAAACACGTATATCTCGATACCCTAATGAGGTACAAGCATGCCGTTTTCAGCAAAGTTGATCAGCAGGCTAAGAACTATCTGGCAATGGCGTCTTTGGTTCGAGAATCGTCCGCTAGGTGGCGCCAGGGTAAAAAATGTTCAAACTTCTATATCTCAGAATCCTGATAAGATAGAATGATGCTGTCTTCAACAAAGTTCTTCAGCAAGCTAAAAACTGTCTGATAGTTGAGTCTTTGATTCGTGATTTATTCGTTAGGCTATTCGCTACACCATCTTTGACCCCCTGTAGACAAATTTTGTCACCCCACAATATTGCTCCGTTTAGTTCCAGGAATGTCTCCGGGAATTTCTACAGGAACTCTTCCGGATTTTTTTTCCAAGAATTTCTCCGGGAATTTCTCTAGGAATTCCTTTGGAAATTTCTCCGGGAATTCTTCTGGAAAATTTTCCAGGATATCCTCTAGGACCCACATTAGGAACTCCTTCTGGGAATTTCTCCAGGAGTTTTCGAGGAATTCCTCCGGATTTCCTCCGAGAATTGCCACAGGAATACCTCGATGAGTTCCTCCAGAAATTACTCCATGAATTCGGGATTTTACTCAGAAATTCCTTGAAGAATTTCTCCAGACTGGATTTCTCCGAGAATTTTTCTAGGAGTTCCTCTAGGAAAATCTCCGCGAATGTTTCTGGGAATTGCTTCGGAAATTTCTTCAAGAAATTGTCCGGGAAATCCTCCTAAAATTCTTCCAGGAATTCCTGCGGGAATTCCCCCAGAAATTCCTTCGGGAATTCTTTAGGAACACTTCCGTTTTTTTCCAAAAAAAAATCCATTGAAAATTTCCCCAGGAAGTCTTTCCTCAGGAAGTCTTCCGTGACTTTTTTCAGAAAACGCTCTGAGAACTCCAGGAATTCCTATGGGAATTTCTCCAGGAATTCCTTCTCTGTTTTCTCCAGGAATTCCGCCGGGAGTTTCTCTGGAAATTCCTCCACGGATGTCTCTAGAAATTTTCCCTGGAATTTCTCCAGAAATTCCACTAGGAAATTCTTCAGGAAATCCTTCCAAAATTTTTCCTGGAATTCCACTAGGAATTTCTTTACGACTCCCTCTAGGAATTTCTCCGGGAATTCTTCAATGACTCCCATCAGCAATTTCTCCGGTGATTCCCAAGGTGATTCCTTCAGTTATTTCTCCAGGACTTTTTCCGGAATTATTTCCAGGAATTTTTTTGGATATTTCTCCATGATTTCTCCCGGGGATTCCTCCAGATATTCGTCCAGGAATTTCCGTCGGGGAATCCACCAGGAAGGAGGATTCCCTGAAGAGTTTTCCAGAGGAATTGCTGAAGAAATTACCGGAGGAATTCCTAGAGAAATTTCCTGAGGAATTCCTGGACGAAATCCTAGAGGCATTCTCTGTGGAATACTTTGAGAAATTCCCAGAGGATTTCCTGAGAAAATCCCGAAGATTTTATTTAAAAATTCCCGGGGGTATTTCAGAAGAGTCCCCGGAGGAATTCCTGGAGGATTTTTGGGAAGATTTGCAGAAGAAATTCCCAAAAGAATTCCTGGAGGATTTCCTGGAGAAATTGCCGGAGGAACTGCAGAATGATTTTGCGGAGGTATTCGTAAAGGAAGTCCTAGAGGAGTTCTGGGAGAAATTCTCAGAGGGATTTGTGAGAAAATAAAGTCACGGATGACATCTGGAAGAGATTCCTGGAGAAATTCCCAGAGAATTTTCTTGAAAAAAAAAAACCGAAAGTTTTGCTTAGAAAACTCCCGGATATATTCCTGGAAAAATTCCTAGAGAAATCTTGGAGAAATTCCTAAATAGCGCCCTGGAGGAATTCCTGAAAAAAATCCCGGAGGAGTTCGTGGAGGAATTCCCGGAGGCACTCATGGACGAATTCTTGGGGAAATTCTCAATGAAATTTCCGGAGAAAATCTTGGAAAAAATATCCGGAGGAATCCCTGGAAAAATTCTCCGGAGAATTCCTGCAGAAATTGCCGAGTCCTGGTGGGAGTCCTAGAGGAAATCCTGGGGAAATTTCCGGAGGAATCCCCGGAGGAATTCCTGGAGGATTACCTAGAGGATTTCCTGGAGGAACTTCTGGAGGATGTCCTGAAGGAATTCCCGAAAGATTTCCAGAAGAAATTGCTGGAGGAAGTTCTTGGGGAATTCCCAGTGGAATTCTTGGATAAATACCTGGAGGAATTCCCGGAGAAATTCCTGGAAAAATTCCCGAATGAGTTCCTGTAGAAATTCCCGGAGACATTCCCGGAAGAAAAAACGGAGCAAAAGAAGCAATATTGTAGGGTGACAAAACTTGTCTGCAGGGGGTCAAAGACGGTGTTAGAGTATTGCCTCTTGTACCACCGTACTCGACCGTCTACTATCCTGCCAAATGGTTCTTAGCTTGCTGAGCAACTATGCTGGAAATGGAATATTTCTTGTTCATTAGGGTGTTCATACAAGTATTTTCTTAATATTAGACGAAACCTATCGAATAATATCAGAACCAAGGACGCCAGATACGTCTTACTTACTCTTAACTTTCGGAACAATTTGCTGGATGTTTTCCGAGTTTTGAGATAACATTGTTTGAATGTTTTGATTGCTAGTGTCCCCTAGCGTCACCATTCTCGGATAGTTCTCAACACGCCGAACAATTTTACAGAATACGCCATGTTAAAAACATATAACAGTAACGAGACACACGTGTTTACAAATAAATCACAAATCAAAGACTCAATTACACAGCGCAACATTTTTTTGTCTCAAGAGCAAAATTATGTGTCTCCGAAGGATTTTGGGCCGCTGAATCCGAATCCGGGCTCAGATTTGCTCTAACACGTCACAATTTTGAGCTATACCTCAATTTATAGGGCAAAATATGCAATTTTGGGCTTTTTTGAGTGCAAGCCATTAAGCTTGGAAAAATATTTTTTAACCAATCAAAAGGTTAATTGGTCAATTGACATCTAAATTAACGACTCATGCAAAATATTTCGTTTTACCTCATCAAATTTGATAGATTTAAGCATTTTATGTTAGTATGAAAACTTGCATGCAACTTTTGGAGGATGACTTGTATGGGAAATATCGTACCTAACATAAATCGCTTAAAACTATCAAATTTGATTTGGTAAAACGAAATATTTTGCATGAGTCGTTAATTTAGATGTCAATTGACCAATTAACCTTTTGATTGCTTAAAAAATATATTTCCTTGCTTAATGGCTTGCAGTCAAAAAAGCCCAAAATCGCATATTTTGCCATAAAAATTGAGGTATAGCTCAAAATTGTGACGTGTTAGAGCAAATCTGAGCCCGGATTCGGATTCAGCGGCCCAAAATCCTTCGGAGACACATAAGTTTGCTCTTGAGACAGACAAAAAGTTAATTTTTGTTATGCTGTGTTATCAGACAGTTTTTAGCTAGCTGAAGAACTTTGTTGAAGACAGCATCATTCTATCTTATCAGGATTCTGAGATATAGAAGTTTGAACCTTTTTTACCCTGGCGCCACCTAGCGGACGATTCTCGAATCAAAGACGCCATTGCCAGATAGTTCTTAGCCTACTGATCAACTTTGCTGAAAACGGCATGTTTGTACCTCATTAGGGTATCGAGATATACGTGTTTGAATTTTTCAGACACAAGGCGCCATCTAGCGGATAAATCCCAAACCAAAGACTTTACTATCAGATAGTTCTGAGCTTGCTGAAGAATTTTGCCGAAGACAGCATCATTCTATCTTATCAGGTTTCTGAGATATGAGGGTTTGAACATTTTTGACACTGGCGCCGCCTAGCGGTCGAATCACGAACCAAAGTCGCCGTTGCCAGTTAGTTCTTAACCTGCTGAACAAATTCGCCGAAGACACTATACTTCTATCTCATCGGGATCTTGAGATATACTTTGCGCAAAGTATGTGGCCAATTTTGGTACCCCAAGACAATCCGGAATAACTCCGGAACCATGTGGACCAGGCACCCATGTCCCCGGCATCAAAAACTAGAAGAGTTTTTCGGGAAGTTGTGAAAATTTCATCAAAATCCATCGAAAAACAAAAAAGTTATGACCATTTTTGTGCTTTTCCGAAGGTGGAAAATGTACGTTGGCTGGATGAAGGTTAATATCAAAATTTGTTATTGAAATATTTCCCAAATTCACTGTTATTAGGTTGTTATTGGCACTAACAAAACATGTTATTAAATTGATTTTCCAGGAACAATTTTTTGTTATGTGACTTGTTATTTTGCCACTTATGACAGACAAGTTTATAACTAAATATGTTATGATAATAACATAAAAATAACTAATTCCATTATGCAGTTATTTTGCCAAAATAACGTATTTTGTTATGCTGTTGTTATTCTCTTTTGCTCGGGTAGTGGAAGGGTAAACTCCAAAGGATACGCTTGGTCAACGTTCAGGCGCACCATTGTTAAACTGCTTCATATCAGTTGTCTGCCCAATTCATCCTGGTTTCCTCGTCATCTTGATGGTTCAACAAATCTTTCATGGAGTTTACCCTAAATCCTATTGAGATTCATTCAGAAAGAGAAATTCTTTCAGGGATTCCAACAGAAATACCTACACGAGGTTTTTTTTTTCAGAAATTGCGCCTGTGGCTCCGTCAGAAATATCTTCTGGGGTTCCTTTAAAGATTCAATTGTTCCAGATATTCTTTAGGGATTTTTTCAGAAGTTTTCCAGAAATTGCACAAAAAAGCCTGGAAGAATTTCTTAAAGACTCTTAGAAAAAAAATTCAAAGAAATTCCTGAATGGTTGTCTTAATGAGTTCCTTCTTAAAAAAATATTGTTATAACTTTTGAGTTTCCTAGAAGAAGTTCATCAAAAATTTCCGGAGTGATTCCTGGGCAAATATTCCTGAGAAACTACCAGAATAAACTTTTTAAGACACCACATTAATTTCTAGAAAAGATCACGAGAAACTTTTTGTAGAACTCTGAGAATAATTTCAATAAAAAATTGTTAAAGATATTTTTGAATGGATTTCTGCAGAAATCTGTTTCTGAATCTCTTTAAAATATCTGCCAAAAATGTTTTAACCTGTTAATATTTTTTTTTTATGGAGCTTCAGAGAAATTTATGAAGAATTCCCGGAGATATCTCTAAAGGATTCATAGAAGAACTTAGTACAGTGGACTTTCCACATGTCGATGTTCTGCATCTCGATATCTCTCCCTATCTCGATGGTTTGGTCGGTCCCTTGAATCTGCATGCATTTTACCTTTCTACATATCGATATCTCCTTATCTCGATATCTCTCTATCTCGATGCGATCTCGTTCGTTTTTGCTCGAGATTTTCTTTCCATATGACGATATGCCCCTTTTTTACAGGTTGCTAGATCGCGTTTCTTAGGTTTTTCTAGTTACGAACGATTTTTCAATCTAGTGTGCATTACAAATTGGTTCTTGAATTCAATCTCTCCCTGTCTCGATGGTCCCTTCAATATCGAGATGAAGAGAGTCAACTGTATATATTTTCTTCACGGCTAATAACATAAAAATCTTTGAAGAAAAATTCCTGAAGGAGATAATTCTGAAGGAAGTCTTCCAGAAACAAGCAACATTCTCAACATTTTTTTATAGAACTTCTGAATAAATTTATGGACAAAATTGATTTTTAAAGAATTTTTGAAAATAATACCTGGAAGAACAGGAGAACCCTCTGCAGGTATTTCATAGAAAGATTTCTTTAGAAATTCTTTGAAAAAAATGCCAAGGTGCTGGAGTAATTTCTGAAAATTTTAAGAAACTGTTGTGAGAAATTTTAGAGAAATTTCTGAAGCATCTCCGAAAAACATCCCTGAAGTAAGTTCTGAATAAATGCTTATCAATCCCTGGAGCAACTTTCAGAATCTTTTGTGAATTGTTTAGAGAAAATTTTAAATAAATGCCTAATAGAATCTCTAAATATATGGAGTGAAACCTGAAGGCATCCAACAATAATTCCTGAAAGAGTTCCTGTAAAAAAAAATCGGAAACTTTTGTATGAATGAAGTCTTTTACATCTCGAACGAATTTCTTGATAAACCCTTGAAGAAATATCTCAAATGTTTAAATTGAGAAATAATTCCAAGATTTCTGATAATATTCCTAGGGGAAATGAACAGAAATATTAAAGAAACACATGAAAAAATATATTCTCGAACTTTCGTAACAATCCTTGAAGGCAATTTCCTAAATAACCACTAAGGAAATCCTATGAGGAATTTCTTCCGAAGAAGACCCCTAGAAAATTTCTTGTGAAGTTTCGAAAATAATTTCTGAAAAATGTGGAATAAAATTGATAACTTTCAAAAGGAATCCCTAACAGAATTTCTGTCGGTGTGTCCCTAAGAAATTTTTTAGACAGCTGTACTATAGGAAATTCATAAACATTTTTTGGAAGAATCTTTAGAAGAATTCTTGCTGAACTCATAAGGAATACCTGCAAGAATGCTAGGAAAAAGTAATTACAGATTACAGATACGATTCTTGTAGTGGTTTTTCCGGAATAATTATTAAAAGGCAGGCGTAATATTGAAGCAAATCCAATGAGGGCTTACATGTATATAGAACGCTGAGATTTGGATACATTGAATAACTAGCTCTGATTTTAACATAACAGCACTGTTGCAGCCACATAAACCACGCAAGTGGCAGATACTTTTGTTTGACTGACATTTGTAGCTGTGAAGAAGTCTTAGAAAACTCAACAAAGGGGCTGTCCATAAACCACGTGGTCATTTTTTTGGGACTTCTCAAAAGCCCCCCCCCCCCCTGCGTGGTCATTAGTCCATACAAAATTTTTTTATTCGTCCATACATGATGGTCATTGGCAGAACCCCCCCCCCCCCCCCTCATGACCACGTGGTTTATGGACAGCCCCTAAGACTGGAACGTAATGACAGTAAAAAAGAAAGGCTTTGACAACGAAACATTGAAAGATTCATGATATTAGGTGAAAAATGTTGCTAAAAATATGAAGTGCAATAGTTATGCGTAAAAAATGTTAGTTGGAAAATTATATGTAGATTGTAACAAACATGAGACAACTCCTTGAGCTTCCCTGTTGTAATCCTGGAATTCGGATCTGTAAAAATTTCAATCCAGTCATTACTTTAATGGAAGTTGAATACAAATGCAAAGTGGTCACTGGCAAAGAAAGCCCTCAATTATTAATTGTGGAAGTGCTCATAGAGCACGAAGCTGAGGAACAGGCTCTATCTTAATGTGAATGCTGTGCCAAGGTGAAAAAGAATACTGTCGTTTTACGCATAATTGTCTCATGTTATATGCGATTCCCATATAACATGGGACAATTGGGCGTAGAACGGCAGAATAGGTAATGCAGAAGGCGCGGAAGCTTTTGAACAGGGCGTCCCAATTTGGGGTCCTTTACGCTATTACTCATTCTTTTTTTTTTTCAATTGAGTTATTCTTCTTCGTGCACGGTGAGATAGGGTCTGGGACTTTTTGGGCAGGAGCACCTATTTTGGGCCTTGCTGCTATAACTCAGTCAATTTCAAACCGATTGACTTGAATTTCTGCACATGGCTAGATACTGTGCGTATCTGATCGTTTCTCAAAAATCAAGTCATTCGGTTCAAAATTGACTTAGTTATAGCAGCAAGTGCCCAAAAGAAGTGCTCATGCCCAAATGGTCCCAGACCCTACGTACACTATTTAGCCGTGTTCAAAAAATTGAATCAATTATTGCTGACTGCATCCCAAATTGGACTGATACAATAGTGTGCACAGACCTTCAAAGTGTGATTGCAGCGCAGGACCACGTCGGATCGAGTTGAGGTCATCGGTGTACGTATTCCTTGTAAATAGAGGAATAAGTGCACCGAAGACGTCGAGACGATCCGAGGCAAATGTGCACTTTTATCACACTTTTTAGGCGTATCAAAAAAAGTGTGATAGTCCAATTTGGGATGTAGTCTGCAATAATGTGAAATTGACTGAGCTGTAGTGGAAAATTGCCCAAATTGAGTGTCTCAGTTACTAAGTGCGACCACTGTGCAATCACCGCAGCAGCTCAGCGACTTAAACAGTTCACGAACCGACGGACGACGAGCCCCGTTTTCGTGCTAATCTAATCCTTGACTTTAATACACTTACTTAGTAGCGTTTAGTAGCCGACTTTGATTTCAGCACTCCGATACGGGCTCAATGTACTCGGGTGTCCGCGTCGTCGCGCCGTTCGTCCGTCCGTCCACCTGGTCCGTTCGTTCGACCGTACCAGTTCTATTTCCTCGATTTTTTTCTTCTTATTCCGTGTGGTCGTCTTCCTACTAGGTGCGCTCACACCGTTCTCCGTTTTATTGTCCGTCCATAATAGATTTGCAACAAAACAGTCAGTTTAAGTCAAGTCCGCGGTGTTCTACGTACGAATGCTTATACTTACTTAGTTCAAACATTGTTCCGTGCGCGCGGCCATCGTACCAGAGCGCCGGTGCACGTATGTTCAACATGATGTTTGCTGTATGTTATGTCTGAGGCATCACGACGACGGACGCGGATGGACGGTTGAACGGCGACGACGATGATGATGACGATGATGGGCATTCTCTCGTGCTCACTCGCGCTCTGCACCACCCCCGATCACCTGGCCGACTACGCCGTTGGGGGTGATTAGATCTCTCGCGATGTTGCAGGGTGGATGAGGGTGTAGCATGGGTAGCAAAAATAAACATGTTGCACGACATCGCTATACGTGTGGAGTTTGTCGGAATTGGCGCTGATGCTAGCGGTATATCTAATCGCATTTAGTTCTATTTTCGATTGACGTATTCTACGGTTCAGATCCATGAGCAATTTGAATGTGAAGGAAGATATAACCCAAGTGGAAGAGAGAAGATTTGAAATGGGAACATTTTGAAGGAAAATCTTAAAGTAATATTGGTATGAATAAAACTACATAGAAGTTCTAATTAAAAACAAACATTCACTTCTACAATATAAATATCTATCATATCGTTGTTAGTTTCTGCGAGCTCCAACAATTCCTCGTAATGTGCAAGCTGAACAGCAGAACGCCCTAAAAAATTGAATCCAAACCGGATCACAAAATACGTGTTCGCACCTGTGTTGTATAAAAAAGGCTCGTGTCAAGTTGAAGTTCACGATCGGGCACCAGCACTAGATAGACACACTTGAAAGGGTGTATCTCGAGCATAGTTGAACGTGGTACCAGTCTGGGGGCGGTGAATTTTGAACTGGAACTGAAAGCAATACTTTAATTCAGATTGGCTGGTACATAATTATTATTTTGCCGAAATTGGTAAATGGACTCACTTTGACTAGCCGCTTTTGCTTGATGTGGACGCAATTAGGATAGTGTTTTGTACAATTGCCCACTTCGAAGATCTTTATTTTTAAGGGTTCAATGTAGCCGATACGATAAACATGTAGGTCTTCAGCAATACCATGCTGACTGTGACGGGTTCGTTTCCCGGTGGATCCACGAACTTTTTGTAATGGAAGTATTGAGCATGAGGATAAGCATTAGTGAGCGTCATAGGCGTCAACTCATGACGTAGTTGGGGGCGTAGCTCTCCAAAATTGAAGAATATATATACGTCGTTTTTCGGCTAAATGAACTAATTTCCACGTGAATATGCCTAATTTGAATGAACAGCATTCATTTGGATAGCATTTCATTAGTTTTGTGAGGCCTTCCACACAACCCACCAGCCCTAGGTTAAAGAATAAAAGGTTGTAGAATAAAAAAAAAAATATTTTCGCTGACTTTTTTCACTCTACAGTGTAGAGTCTACAATGTATATTATCTATTGTTCCACTTCATAATCGGCAGGTCTTACCATCAACGTCAAACAACAAGACTTGGATGTAAACTCGGTGAATCCTCCCAGCTTTACGGTAGCAGGGCAAGCAGAGGAGAATTTTGAAACTTATAAGTGTGAATACCGGGCAACTCACTGGAAACAATCCGTTCCCAGCCATCTTAGCAAACTGCAGTAGAATCACTTGGCATAATACGGAACCTCACGGTGATGGCGACTTGCTTCGCCAACAGTCCACTCGTCAATGAGGCAGCATCACACTGACGACGACCCCGTCATGGTGCTGGCTGTCACTGATGCTTGCTAGGGGAAATACACGCATGGGGAATGCCACTCAGCTTTGTTCATACCCCACAATAAGCTTCCAAAAGTTTAGCAGCAAAATGGCGTCCGATGCCCGAACTCAAACATGAAATCTTCGCTGTACGGTAGTGAAAGTGTTGGCCTGGATTTTGCAGGGCACGGATCAGAGGCAGGCCCAGGAGCGGCGCAGCCTCAACCAAGAACTAAAGAAAGTCGTCAGGAATTTGGCCTGGTTTGAAACCAAGGTGAGAGCAGGTGAAGCCGTTAAAAGTAATTCTTAACTTAAGTAAAGCACGACTATGGCTGCTGAGGACTGAGACTGGTAAGTTATTTCTTTAAAACAACATCTCAGTATGAAATATTTCATTAAAGCTATAAGGTTTTATCAAATCCATGACAGAAACCATAGGCATTGTTACTTGGGCTGCCATAATGATTCTTGGTTTTGCAGACGATACTGAGCAACGTTCGAAGATCAGTTGAGAAATCTTTCGCTTCCCTGAGGAGGGGAATGACAAAGATAAGCTTAAACTTTGAGGAAGTTACAATTTGATCCACCCTGTTCTTCTTCTTCTTTTCCTGTATGGCTCTACTTACCTGCCTATCTTCAACCTAGTGTTCTTTGAGCGCTTCCATATTATAGGCAAGCACAATGATACACTATGCCCAGGGAGTCGAGAAAATGTTCCCGACCGGAACGGCACGCTATTTTTTTCTCGCTCATCGGCTGTGTTGGCAACGCACAGAGCGCTGCAACACATGCACAAATGACCGAATGTGTTTAAAATGTGTGCGCGCCACACACATTCCATGTGTTCCCGGCCTCATACTCATTTTTGTGCGGCTCGGTGGAAACGGAACAGTCAAACGTCTCCCGAGCCGCGGCCAAACAGTTTGGCACAAGTAAACATGAGGTGGATTTTCGGGATTTTTTCCATCGAAGAGCTGGAAAGCAGATGGAAATGGAAATGTTTTTGACGCATTTCCAACTGCTTCAGCTATTCGATGGAAAAAATCCCTGAAAATCATGAAAATTGCATTTTTATTTCAACGTCCCAAAACAAAAACAAGTATGGAAGCGGATTCCATATTCCAGGCGTTCCACAGAATGTGTGTTTTCCACACATGGTGGAACCTTCACCCCCCCCAACACATGAATGAGTAAGGCCCATGCAACACATATAATGTGCGGCATGTAAAGAGGGTCATTTTGAGAGCGACCAGCACAGCCGCGGTGTCGGTGTTAGTCAGCGTGGGGAATCGAGTCCATCACACTCAAAACAGATCTGCGGGCTCGGCAAAAACGCGCACAGCCGTCTGCTCTGTAAAACTATCAGCTGATACCCAGCAAAAAGTGACATTTGTTAGCTGACTTTCAGCAAAACGATTGCCGAAGCTCAGCAATGAACTGTCAAAATTGCTGAGATCTCAGCAAAATTGTTGTTTGCAGATTACTCGGCTGTGCAAATCTCGGCAAAATAATGGAAAAATGCTGATATCCCGGCAATCTGAATTAAGTGTGATAGCCTTAACCACCAGGATACCTAGAGACCACCCTATTACACAATATAATGAATCACCCTATGTAAACAAGAACAATAAATTATTTAGTATGCCAGACTGTCAACACCAAATCATGTTATTTAGGGGTGATGCACAAATTATGTCACGCAAAATTCGACCTTTTTCAACCCCCCCTCCCCCCTATGTCACACTTTTTGTATGGGACCTCAATATTTTTATATGGGTCGTCACGCTCTGCCAAACCCCCTCTCCCCCCTAAAAGCGTGACGTAATTTGTGCACGGCCCCTTAGAATACCGGCGGCACAATAAGTAGCAACGCTGATGGCTGTCATTGGAGCGAATGCAGTGATGATGATTGACGAGCTTCCACTGACTACGACTCAAAAGGCACAACCGGATGCAATTTTGGAAGAGGTGTGAAAACCAAGACGGGTATAAAGATAGTATGGTCGTGTGCGTGGCCGACGGCTGGTGAATTTTTCCGTTTTTCGGTGAACTTTCTGAGTTTCTTATTCTTTTTCTGTTCTTTCGGTTCACGATTGGAATTTATTATGGAAACTTTTTGCACCATAAAACAGAAAATTTCTTCAAATGTGCAAATAAATTAGGAAATTGTAGGGAAATTACTAGCAAGTATCCCTCTGATGAGATCTGGTAGCAAAAACTGTCGATGTTTGCTACTTTTCAGTGATATTTCGACACTTTCAGAAAACTCACCAACAGCTGGTCGGGTTTGTTATAAGAAATTTCGGCTCAACTTCGGGTCTCTTCGGGTGAATTTTTTCGTTGCTAACGAAAAAATTCTCACGCATACGGGAACGTTCGTGTACAATTTCCCCCCCTGTGTGAAAACATCTTGTACCGTAGACAGATGTTCGAGTAAAACGAGCAGGGTTCAAGACGATTTGTCAATAATTAAGTCAATAATAATTCGTCTTAAGAAGGCGAAAGAATGGCAAATATTTTGTGAAGAGGATGAAAAGGAAAGTGAAGAAGTGTGGTTATAGTAACGCTCTGTAGCAAGAAGGTTTGGAGAATCTGATTATCGCTGGCATCTATGGAATTCTTTATATTAAACCGTTCTGGAAACCTCACCGGAACGAACCCGGACTGGACACTGAACGTCCTCCTAGCGGATCCTGCACATTGATCCTTCTTTCCTGCTCTGCTGCCTTCACTCGACTGTCAACAACACGCTTAATGTAAACTACTCAACTGTCATCAGGTAGCATAACTCCTCAAAGCCATCAGATGTGGAAGGAGCTCGTGAAAGCAAGGAATATATCTACATTGAGTTTAAATAAGGGCGAAAGTAACATGAGAGAGTTCTCTTCATCGACTCTCTCTTCTGCAAATTAAAGTGACAAGATGCAGGTATGGTTGAACTTTTTGGTCATAAATCGCTAGGTTGCGATGCAATCTAGCGTCTAAGTGTAAAAAAGTTCGATTGAATTTAATCACTTTAATTTGCAGAAGAGAGAGTCGATGAAGAGAATTATGTAAGATCTACTTATACTTGCATATTTCCAGACCACACCAAAAATGCGTAACAGTTAGACATTCACAAAAACAACTCGTACACTCTTCTAGATGCGAAATGTCGATATTTTTTGTTTACCAAGGTCACTAGTAAACCTAACTAGATTGCCGTACATTTTTTTTTTTGCGAATTTCACGATTTTGTGGACGCAGGAGCTGATTTTGTGAATGTGTAAGTGTTACACATTTTGGGTGAAGTCTGGAAATCATAAGCTTTAGTCCTGAGCGGTTTTAGCGTGTAGGCATATTCCAGGTACATGACATGTACACGCAGAAAAATGACGCTTGTTTGAAACAACAAAACGCATGGTTGATTTTCAAATTGAGAATTAACTTATTTAAAAGTTTTATTTCATTGTTCTAACTTTGAGTTTATCGATAAAATCAACCAATTACCAACATTCTACATAACGTTTGAAACTCCATTTGTTTCTACAAAATAAGGTCCATAAACATGGCCTGGAAGCAGAGCCGTAGCGTGGTCCCACAGCGCCCTTGGCAAGCATCCAGATTGGCGCCCCACGACAATTAAAGATTATTATTTTGCTTATTTTTTTATTCAAAGTTATAAGTATGCTTTCACTAGAGTTTTCAAAGAGTATAAGTACGAACACATTTTGCATTTCAAGAATCATACTAAGACCAATACAATAGCTAGAATTGACATTTCAGATTCTTAACATGAATGATGCATACATTTTTTGATGAAATCGTAGTTTTCTCGGATTTTTTAGGATGAATTTTGTTTTCATAAACATTGAGTTGAATTTCAGGAGCTTTCAGAAATCCTCAAACGTTTTTACTAATCTTTGGCTATAGCTTCAATTAATTTTACCAGAATTTCTAATAGCTTCACCAAAAGTTTCTTCTGAAGTTCAATCAAAATACTTCTTAGAAGATCTATAAGAAAATCATCAGGAATCATTAGACAAACCATGGAAATGAAGGAACACCAGGAGAAATTCCTGAAGGAATCTCTATTTGAGTTTTTGTTAAAATCTCTGGAAGAATTTTTGCTGGATTCATTGAATGAAATTATGAAAGAGATTCTGGAAGAATTCCTGCATTTATCCGGAGGAATAAATGATTGAAATCTTCAAGAAATTTAAGTAAGCATTCTAAATGGAATTCATGGAGTAATTTTTTCAGGAATTCATGGAGCAATTCATGAAGAAATTTTGGATGAAGTGGCAGTTTTTGTAACGGAAAACCTGTAGAAATTTCTGAATAAATTCTAAATTTATAATTTTATGGAGGAATTTATGAAGACATTCATGAAAAGTTTTCTAGTGAAATTCTAGCAGAAATTTATGGATCAATCCCGAGTGAGCATGGTACAGTTTCAAAGAAGATTTTCTTTCAAAAATCCCTAGAAGAATTTCTGAAAGAATTCATTCTCAGAGGGACTTCTGAAGAAATCCCTATAGTAATTTCTAATGGAATATCTGGAGGAATTACTAAACAAATCTACTGAAGCGTTACTTAATAATCCTTATAGACATTTTTTGCAGGAATCCATTGAAGGAAATTATTAAATATCCATGTAAAAATGTCGAGAGGAATCCTTTGACTCATTTCTGAATAAATTTCTAGATAACTTCCTAAAAACCTCCTTGAAGGCATTTCTGAAGGGATTCTTCGAGAATTTTTAGTAGGAATCTCCAGAAAAAAATGTTTTTTGTTTTTTTTAATAATCTTTGGAGGAGATTTTGAGAGAATTTCTGGAGAAATTCTTTGAAAATTTTTCAAAGAAATCCTTTGAGGAATTTCTGAAATATTTTTTTTAAAAGATTTTCTTAAAAAACCCAGCAAAATCCGAAGAAAAACCTAGTGAAATTTATGAAGAAATTCCCGAAATATTTGTTTTGAGGGCATGAACATAAATAAAATCACTGGTTGTTTTGTGGGTAAATACGACTTGAATGATTTTTGTTAGATTTACAGGAGTTTAAGCCAAAAGAAACATTTATTGGTAATAACAATAACACGATCAGAAAGCATCGTCTGAATATTTTTTTATTCAAGATACTTGTTGAAAACACTCTAAAATATGCCAATAAATAAGTTTCCAGTAATTTTCAGAGAAAACCTTTACTAGAATTTCGAAAACTTATTGATTTTGCTTTGCTTGTTCCAAAAAACTAAAATAGCTTCTCAAAATAAAAAAAAACAAGCTAAATTCCCAGGTAACATCATGAGAAATAATCTAGAGACCGAATTTTTGAGAATAACGTAATGTAAAAAACACTCGATCAATATCAGAAATTTTGAAGTCTTGGTAACATACAAGAGCATCATACTGTTCCTTCTAGCCTTAGACCTTTTCGGCGCCCCTTAGAGGCTGGTGCCCTTGGCGGGGGCCAACCTGGCCAACCCCATGCTACGGCTCTGCCTGGAAGCACTCACATATCTTACATCTTAAGTCTTACCCCAACCTCTTCACAACGAAGAAGGTGTAACAAATTCATCACCGCAACTTCCAAGTGCAATTTTCGCCATGATGGATTATACGCAGGTACTCAAAACAGCATCCACAAAAAGTTGGTCGGTTTCACCTTTTTTATTCGTTCTTTTTTTATTCGCTTGACGAGTGTCTAAAAATAGATTTCCGAGCTGCCGCAGAAGTTGCGTCACTAACACAATCACAATTTGGCTTTGTTAGTTGCAAAAGTGCAGTTGTTTAAAACAATCCATTATCATATGTTGGAACTACCAAATCTCTGCTTGTTCTAACAAATTGTCAATAATTTCGACAAATGAAAATATTTGTATTATCAAACAATGGAACAGTTCAGTTTGAACTAGAAATCAGTTTGTCGCTATAGTAAACTAAAAAAATCGGTTGATTTGAACTAGAGTTTAGTTGTGTTTACAATTTTTTTCTCTGTGTGTACAGCCTCAATACGCTTAAGTAAGAATCCGATGAGATCTTGAGTAAGTACAAGGACGTGTTGGGGGGTGATGGTAAATTCGATGGAAAATTCAAAATCGAAATTGATGATTCTATTACAGCGGCACAGCAAAAGCCCCGGCGTATTACTTTGGCATACCTTTCAGAGTTCCAGGCCAATATTGGGGGTCTAGAAAAAAGGAAATAGTAGAACCGGTCAACAGGCACATGGACTTGCTTTGCAACTTGGTGCTGGTTAAAAAGGAAGCAAATTATGTTTGCGTTTGGATCCAACAGAGTTGAATCGAGCAGCCATAAGGGCAAACCATGAAATACCAATCATAGAAGAGATGCTGCAGTACTGGACGCCAAAAACGGTTTCTGGCATCTGGACCTGGACGAGCGAAGTGTTGATTTGACGGCATTTTGGACTCCGATGGGCGCGTACTGCTGGAAGCGGATACCGTTTGGAATATCGTCGGCAGCCGAAGTACATATATCAGAAAGCTCAGCAGCGGGTGACCGTGTAGTACGTTACATTGCTGACGATATCATGTTTGGGTGCGGTGACTCAGAAGAGGCGATGTTGGTCCACAACCAGAATTTGGAAACAGTAATGCAGAGGTACCGGGAGCGACGATTGAAGCTAAACCGATTGAAGGCAATAGTGGTGCTATCGTTGGTGCCGTTCCTTGGTAATATTTTAACAGGGCTCTGGGTCATTTGGCCGAAAAAGTAAAGATGAACTTAAGTGATCATGTCACTATTTTCTTTATCAGCGTAAGTCTACGAACAGCCTCTGATTCAAAGAAGGAAAAATATTCACCGTTCAACGCCAGCTAATCCCTCAATGGTAAAACTAGATACCTATGATTATGCGAAGGAAATATTTCTAATGGTCATATTGGCAGCTAGAATGTTATCCAGAGTTTGCCACGCTTCTAAATTCTTTTGATCAGAATTCGGCCTAACGACCCTTTCGGCCAAATGACATTCGATCAAACGGCGTTCAGTCAAATGCCCGAAAACCTAATAACAGACAAAGGAGTGAAACCGGATCCAAACAAGCTTTCCACTGTTTTGAATATTCCATAACCGTCGGACAAGAAGCATCTGATGTCGTTTCTTCCTAGGATTGATAAAATACCTGAGGCGGTTCATGCCTATACTAGCAGATGTTAGCGCTCCGTTGAGAAGATTGACACGAGAACACGTCGATTTTAAATGGGACAAAGAAGCAGCGGATGCATTTGGACAAATCAAGTGATTGGTCACGCCAACACTGCCGTAATTCTGCAAAGTGACGTAAGCGACATTGATAGTTTTGGCCCATTTTTTGGTTATTATGCATAAAACTCTTGCTACACCAATGCTTCGATATTACGATCCATCCGAGCCCCTGACAATGCAGTGCGATGTACCTAAGTCAACTCGGTGATGAATACATTCTGCTGCAAGGCGGTAGGCCAATTGGGTTTTTAAATTAAGAAAAATATCTTGATTTTTTGATTTTATAGGAAAGAGCACCTTTTTCTGAGCCACTATGATTTTTTTCAGATTTTTAGAACCTTATTTTGGTACCTAAAATCAATTTCAAAGAAATTTTTTGAAATCACCTTTTGACAGCTGGGCAACTGTTTGACAGCTCCGCCCAGTACAAACTGCGACAAGGGGTGATTCGACAAATCGTTCCCATACAAACTTCAAATTGATTTTTAAATAGGTTCCCGGGCTCCGAGATTCATGAAAATTTGGATTTCGGCTCAGTTTGACATGCAGATTCAGAATATCGAATTATCTCAACACCGTTAAAGAAGCCAATTGCCTATGCGTCAAGGACACTGACTAGCACGGAAAAGAACTATGCGTCAATTGGCTTCTTTAACGGTGTTGAGATATTTCCAAATTCGGAATCTGCATGCCAAACTGAGCCGAAATCCAAATTTTCATGAATTTTGGTGCCCGGGAACCTATTTAAAAATCAATTTGAAGTTTGTATGGGAGCGATTTGTCGATTCACCCCTCGTCGCATTTTGTACTGGGCGGAGCTGTCAAACAGTTGCCCAGCTGTCAAAAGGTGATTTCAAAAAATCTCTTTGAAATTGATTTTATTCACCAAAATAAAGTTCTAAAAATCTGAAAAAAAATCATAGTGGCTCAGAAAAAGATGCTCTTTCGTATGAAATTGAAAAAACAAGACATTTTTCAAAATTTAAAAACCCAATTTAACGTGAATTTCTGGCCATCGTATTTGAGTGCAAATGGCATGACCACCAGTATGTTGCAGGACGAAAACTTTTTATTGAGACGGATCCAGGGTTGCCACAGAGAGGCAATCAAGCGATTTTGATGGGGATTTGATGTACGTTGAAAAAGTGAATGCTGGTTTCTGGGAAATAACAAGCGTAAGTGTAGTCGAACTTATCATCTTTCTGACGACAGATTCGAGGGAACAGCTGCAGAAACCAAAACAGACTAAACCCTGTGCATCCTGAGGACAGTCTTAAACGCATTTTGGTACCAAGAAGTCTCCGGAAGAAGTACATTGAAAAGCTGCATCACAGACAAACAGACATAACAGCTAGAACAATTTTCGTGAAAATTCATCGCTCAGATCACAAATGTTTCCCGAAAGGCTGCGTTGTTCAATATCTTCAACAGAAGGCCCTTCAGTATGATACGTCAAACGCAAAGAAAAGCAATGCGCGCGCCTCTGGTTGTGAAAGCCACACACTCAGTTTTTATTTCGCTGTTCGGTAATTTTTTTACCGGAAAAATTCGGTAGAGCGAAAAAAATACCGTTGTTCGGTAAAAATCAACTATTTTACAAAAGTTCGGTGATTTGATTACCGAACAGTTTGTAATTTGATACCTACCTGTCAAATAAATTACCGTACGTACTGCAAAAACTAAAAAATGCAGTATACTGTACGAAAAACTACCGAACAGTTCGTATATCGCACTCTACATTACCGAACAATCAGTAAAGTGAAAAGAAACGTTTACGAAACGTGAAGTTGTGGCAAATGGAATTTGTGATTCCATATGTTAAAGCTCAGATATTGTTTGATAAAGTTCTAGTTCCTTGAGGATGGTGTAACTATCGGGCAAAGCATAATATTTGCTGAATCGGTGTAAGTATGCATCCAAATATTGAGTCTGGCCATTTTCTATTAAAATTATCAACACAATATTTCAGCCGCTAGCAGCTTCTCCAACTCCAAAACGATGAAAATTCACGTCGCATTCATACTATGTACCAGATCGAGTGGAAATTAGAGCAAAAAATGGTGAAGCTTGTTTATCCCGAGATACACAA
This sequence comes from Aedes albopictus, assembly GCF_035046485.1. NCBI lineage: Eukaryota > Metazoa > Arthropoda > Insecta > Diptera > Culicidae > Aedes > Aedes albopictus. The sequence continues at coordinate 477,779,050 of NC_085137.1, read as the reverse complement.
CTTTTTCTACAATTACCGTAAATAAAAACAAATAAACTCTGCCCTGCATCTTTCATTTTCATAGATACCGAAAAGCTGTAAAAATATCCAATAGGAATTGAAAAACTACCTAACTCTACGGTAATTTAGGAATAAGCACTACCGGAGAAATTCGGTAATTTTTGACAGCTTTTCGAAAATTCTATTTACCGGACGTTCGGTACCAGTTTGGATTACCGAACTGATTACCGAACGTTCAGCTGTTGAGAATACGGTAAAAAATTACCGGATACTGTAAAAAAATCTAAGTGTGGCACAACTATGAATATTTATAATGATCGTTAAAAGTGTAGTAGAAGGGAATTTCGGAAGTGTTATGTCTGTTTGTCTGTGTTGCAACGAAGAAATCTTTCTCTGTGGTTGTGAATTATGATGTTTCGTATGCAGAAAATCAACGCACACATTTGTCTGCATCTGCTCTGGAAAGAAGACAACACGCTGTTTACAATTTACTGACGGGAAAAAACAATATATTTCAATAGTTGAGCAACTTTTTAGTGCCACAGAGCAATCTGGCAAAGTGAAAATTGAACGGCGATGAAAAGCAATTCGGCTAGCTGCTGCTTTGGCATCCATACAATTATATTGTGAAATCGTAAGTGAAGTAAAATTGAAAGGTGAAATTTTGCGTAATTATTCGATGTCCTTTGCTGCAGGGGGTTATTGATAGTCTACATCTTTTTGCTTCAATCTGATAAGTCATTGGAAAGTTGGAAAATTTTTAATTATTGGCAATTTTTCACCTGATAAAACAGGAATAAGCGCGTTTGACGAAATAAATGTTTACCCTATGTAACTGATCTACGTGCCTGCCATGTGATAACAGATTGCAGAAGTGGTTGATTAGAAGAATATGAAGAACAAAAAGAACACGATAAGAAAAAGAAACTAAATTACTCGGTAATGTTTCAAAACCTTGTGTAAGTAGAATAATTTGTGTTGGTAATTTCCGTATTAGATGAGGATAATTTTCCATGGTAGCTACAGTTAGCACCTTTTAACAACGTCACCTCAAAACTCTAATAGGAAACCTGCTGAATCATGATAAAACAAACGGCGATTTGACATGCAATTGTCACACTGAGCAAAGTCAGAACCGTTTGAAACAATCACGGTCTTTAGTGTTCAGCAAAAACTACTTCGTAACTGATACAGCTCAATACTAGATATATCTCACTGACCGGCAAACGGCGTTTTCCGGGTGTCACATTTCAGGGCGAATCGATCAGCCAGCATGGCATTCAGAAACGGCCTGCCTGGCCGCTAATAGGATAATTGTGACATTAGGAAAAGAAAGTATCTCTGCGGGTGGTGCGGCAGAATTAGATCTAGTGCGGGCACCTGGCACAACCAGCAGCCTCTCAAAGGTTAACAGTTGCACGCATCGTTTGTCAGGGGACCGCAACTGCCGCGTCGAGCTGTTGGCTGACCGATCATTACATATTGCAGCAGTTTTGCATTTAAAGGCGGAAAACTGGTTCGATTAGATATAGATTGCGACAAGGGTGAAGGAGCCGGGATGATGACTGTGGCCACTGCCGCTAAATAGAGCACTCGAGATTATTAAATGCGCGGGTGACGGATGTTTTGCTGGTGGCCAGGTGCAATTAAGTTATTCACCAGAACAAGTTTGTTGTTTTTGCGACATGCGGCAATTAGAATCTTAACAACTCGTTAATTAATGAATTAGTGAGTGTTTTTAGTAACTGCGTGGTTTTGTAACGTGATTTTCACGTTAATCAAACATTCAATATCTCTAAAAATGTGAATAGGATCTTCAAATCCTTATTGAGTCTAACCTATTTTGGAATTCAAATGGATACCTACTTGATATTATAAAAACTCATAGCCATAAGTCTGTGTCGCAGTGTGAACCTTAAAAACTTCACGCAGCATCAGAAAACCAAAGAATGGGGTTTCCGCGTTCTTTGTTTCATGATGTTTCGTTATAAACTTGGTGATGGGAATGAGTTCAGGAATATGAACGAAAACCTTTAAACGGGCAGGCGTAAGGCGATTGAAAGGTGAAAGCAGTACCTCGATGAACCCCTTAACAACACGGAGAACTTCAGCACAAGCGATCACGAAAATGATTACGTCATCAACTTCCCGTCTAAGGCCACACTAGTCGGAACTTTTAATGGAAACATACTCGAACTCCAATGGCGTTTGTAGGAAAGGTTAGTATTTATCATGTATTTTTCTTTCAATGGTCCTTCCAATAATGTTCATATTTCGGTGGAATCTCTTAAATCAACTAAACTCTGAGATTCAGGTTCAGTTTGACGTGCATCATCATTATGATACTTCGTGTGGTACATTAGAAATCCAACGCGTCATATTCGTACATGTAAGTTGAATTTTTCTTGTATGTAGAATGTGACGATGTATTAAAGCAATGTACTTTACATGTGATACAGTGGCTAATTAGCAATTATATTTATTACAAAGTTGCTCGGGAAGTTCCCCTAACTTAACTTGATAAAACATATCACTACGCACCGCGACCAGACAACAATTGCAACCTACGGCAAGGCATTTAAACATCGCACGAGCGCATTTCTGCCGATTCAATTACCAGACACACGGCCATAATTACATAAGAACCAGGTAGAAACAAATCGTACATCACGATTCCGCCGGAACAGATGTTGAACTCCTCATTTGCGATGCACATTTTATCGCTTTATTATCGAATCGCTCTGCCGAGTTGGACCCGATTACCGTCGTCCGCCCGTCCGTTCACAGTTCTTGGATGATTCTAAATTTACCGCCACTCATTACTGAGATCATTAAGTATATTCCATGCGACGGCGCGGCGGTGACCAGGCTTCGAGATAAATCTGCCTTGCCAGCCACCACCACCGGCCTAATCATTGTGGAGTGCTGCTAATTTGATGCAGCACTTCGGTATCGCGTGTGTTATCTCGGGTTCGCTCTTTGCCGTGAACAACACTAGAGTTGAGGTGAGATAACCTGGCGACTAAAGTTTAGTCACGGCCCGAAGCTGCCTGTTAACAGCGATTAAACAGGGGTTGATGAGTGCAGGTCCTTTCACCCACTGGGGAGTTGTTGCCGGTTTGCCGGTTGGAGACACGTGTCAGCTTGGTAAGTTGTTAGGTGGTGATGTATTCTTGAGTATTGGATACCTACCCAAATTGCATTTTGATGACAAAACGATAATTAGGAATTGCAATTCATCAAATGGGCGATCAGCTTCGACTCATGAAGTTAAAGTAAACGTTGGAAATATCTGGTTTGATTTCCAATGCGGTTCATGGTCTTCTCGTATTGAATGGAAATTTCCCCAACTTCCGTAGGTATTGTGCCATTGTGCCTGCCGCAAGGTAGGAGAATACAAGGTTTATAAACTTCCAAAAAAGCTTACATTTTATAATTGTATACTTAGCTTAGAAGTTATACTATGTCCTAGTTCAGACACCAGGGTTAAGAATTGAATCTATTTTAATTCAGTTTAGTAGTTTCTCGCAAATTAAGCCCATTAAATACTATAATAAGTTTTATTAAATTGGTGCCAAAAATAACGATCCAATGTTCACAATTGCAATTCACAATCCTATAAATTTGCTCCCGGACTGATTGACACTCCCAGAATTCGTAAACACCGGGGCATTTTGAAGCGTTGACTTTGAATTTGGTTTGGTTATTGTTTCATCACGATACTCAAATCAGAAATTCTAACTTTCATCGCGAGTTAAAAGGTGACTGCATAAAACTGATGAATCGCAAAATTAAACGAAAACTTTTACGGATTCACAAACCTACCTAGGACAACTTGTGCCAAGTTGAGAATGTGACTGCAGGAAACGAGCCGGTCATGAAAGCAACGAAACTTTCAACATTTCAGCTGCACGGCAACAAACGGCTTACCAATTCTCTTAACTCCAATCTTCGAGAGTTGATCGTCTCGTGCCAGTTAGAAATACAATTTATGACCTACGATAAGCGTTTCATGTTTGTGCGATTCTGATAGTAGAAAATTGGCGAAAAAGAATGATGGACAAAGGAAAGAATTGCGAGAGGCCATAATAATATAAGGCTGATGGTTTATTCTACAGTTCAGTATCTGCTTTTATGAATCAAGAAAATAGATACACAGAACGAAAATCACCTCCTGGATTACATAACAAATCATTCATACTTTTACTTATTCGTTCATGTAGTCCTTCTCATTTTTAACAATAGTCATCATATTGTTCTACTTTTCTCTTTTTGAAATTCGCTTTCAATTGCTATGATTATGACGGGCTTGGTGGCTACCAGAGACTATCGGTCATGTTAGAGATCACAGTCATTGACACCTTTTCGTCGATATTGGGCAGAGATGAAAAACGATGAAGATTGCAGTTGAGCAGACACAAACCAAAACAAACTCGCACTTCTTTATTCGTGAGTAAACGAAGCTGGCAAGCACTCGCATGTGATTCACGAAGCTTCGTGAGTTTTTTCCATTTTGATGAAAAGCGCATTTTAACGACTGGCAGTGCTGCTTTTCAAGAACAATGAAGCATAATGCATTAGTTTATGTTGGATAATCACTAAATTTGCTATTAAAACCACAATAAAATGCACTTCCCGCACCTCCACTAGTTCTTCACGAATAAAAACTCATGAGTGTATCTGTTCTTGTTTTGCTTCTTACTCACGAAACAGGCGGGTGTGAATGAACTCACACACTGTTTACTCTCGGAATCGTGAGTAAGCGTTGTATTGACTATTCACTCGCGAATTGCTTCATGATGAGAGTAATTCCATCACTGATCACTCATTCCCGTGAGGCTGATTATTCGTTCGTCTGCCCTGTTCGGTGCAAGCAACTCATCGAAAATGCCAATAAAAGAAACAACTAAACTTTTTCGTCGCGATTGGCAAACTGACTGACGGTGTTTGAAGAAAAATATTCCAAAGCTGCTGACTCAGTGACACAAGCTTGTATTAACCGTTATGTGTCCGACAAACTTTTTGCTTTTATCTACACCATGTATTTTAAATGGGAGCTGGGTACCCGGGTACTCTGTCGGCCACATAAAGGTTAAAGTTTAATCTTGCCTAGTTTGGGTAGTGGCTACGGTTAGCATAGCTTAGATCATTCTTGAAAATATAGGGACAGCAACGATAAATCTTTGCAGACTTGTGCAAAATGGTACAGCCCAAGTGACCTTGGTCCATGAACTTTACTTTCATAAGGAGAATTTCTATCTAGGAAACCTTGTGAAACCGTTGTTTGCTACTATCAGTAAACATGAAATGGCAAACTCGCGGGTCATGCCTCGAGCCTGTGTGCTTGTCAACTACGCTTTTTTTACTACACTCATTTCTGAACTAACCACCAGAGATGTATGTGCTATCACAATTGATGTATCTGTTGGAAACCTCAACATGAAATACGTCTATTGTTCAGTGTATTTACCGCATGATGAACCATCCCCTACGGATGCTTTCAAACAAGTCATCGCATACTACACTTCAAAAGGCCTTCTGCTAATTGTTGGCAGTGCTCACCATACCATCTGTATCTGCTAGAGAGGAAGTGTTAGATATAACGATGTAGAACAATGTAGAAAGAGTTGGAACAGACGACGTTTGGCTGGTTCGGAGACTTTCAGGTCGGCTAGGCCTACAATAAAGCTCTCCGGTCTGCTGAACGATCCGGCTGGAAAAACCTTTGAACAAATGTTTCCAGTTTGAGTGAAGTTGTTAAACAAAATCCATGCGAAATCTAAGGATATCCGAGTGAACGACCCTCGTTTGCCAAATGGCGATCTGACTTCCTCTGATGAGGAAGTTCTGGAATACTTATTCAGCACATATTTCCCTGGATGTGTGGATATTACATCTTCGGATAATGAGTGTAAAATTAGCATTTAAGTTAAAATACACATAAATAAAAATTTAAAAAAAAATCTTCGAATAAACTTGATGTCTTTTCTTGTAGTTATGATTCTTTAGCTTCGGCTTGGAGTATCATAACTTTAGAATCGATTGAGTGGGCACTTAATAGCTTTGCTCCTTTCAAATCTCCTGGGGCAGATGGGATTTATCCTATTTTGCTTCAGAAGGGATTTGATCATTGCAACCATTTTTTAAACAACTACTTGTTTGCAGTTTTGCTACAGGGTATATTCCCACATCCTGGCGAGATATAACTGTTTAAGTTTTTTTTTCCGAAAGTGGGTCGTGCGCCGTACGAAGAAGCAAAAAGTTTCAGACCTGGGTAATTCTCGCTGAGACTGGCCCACTATTTACACCTTGCCTTCAAAAATGTTTAAGGTGCCGATTTTCTGAAAGCCCTCGCCTAAAAAGTAAGAAAAATGCATTTGGTTACTCAAATTGATGGACCCCCCGTTAGTTAGAGCCACAACAATTTTTGCAGACCCCTCGATTTTAGTCAAATGGTGGCTCACTAAAACCGTTATAACTCAAAAGTTTCACCGAAAACCACCTCAAAACGAAATGTTGTTGAAAAGAGGAAAGATAGAGCTACTATTTACAATAATAAAAAATTGGGTCGGCCATATTGATTTTGGCCGCCATCTTGGATTTTTATACCAAAACATTTTTTTCACCATGAGGGCAACCACCGATTTTCAAAATTTTTGCATCAATTGAAAGTTGGGACATTTATACATAACATATCAAAAAACTAGAGATGTCTTTTTCTTCTTTCAAAAGTTATCTACAGTTTTGTAAATTAATTTATTTATTTATTACACCGTCTTCGATAGTCAAACCGTACAGACTGTACTTAATGTAATGTATCTTAAAAACTAAACTATTGACTAATCCGTGTTTTAAAAACAGCTTTCGTAGTGTTGAAGTCGTATACGTTTGAAACATCATTAAATGCTCGAATGCATGAGTCGAGTGGGTTGTTGTAGCCGTAGTTTGAGCGATGATACGGAACAGATAGTAAGCTGGCAAACCGCAAACTTCGAGGGGGAACGTTGAACGATATCTGTTGCAGAAGCGCAGGGCAGTCAATTGTTCCTTGAATGACGTCGAAGATGAACAAGCGCTGCAGCTTAGTACGTCTAGTAGTCAGTGGTTCTAGGTCTATTAATTTACACCGTTCGGAATAGGCGGGAAGATTAATTGGGTCATTCCAGGGAAGCAGCCTTAATGCAAATCGCACAAACTTTTTTTGCACACGTTCGATCGAAAGTATGTGCGTTGCATAGTACGGGATCCAAATAGGAGCAGCGTACTCCAGGATACTTCGCACCAAACAACAGTAGAGCGACTTCAGGGCATATACGTCAGTAAAGTTTGAAGCGTGACGACGAATGAACCCTAGAACCGAGAATGCTTTGGCAGTAGTTATCCCAACATGTTCATTAAACGTGAGCTTGGTATCGATAGTGACTCCCAGGTCGCATATTGACGTAACACGTTGTAGTGGTTGATCCTCCAGGGTGTACTGATGATGCATAGGATCCTTCGAACGGGAAAAGGAGAGAACCTTGCATTTCTGGCCGTTGACGAACATTCCATTGTTGTTACACCACATTAACATTGTGTTGATATCCTCTTGTAGAGCGGTGCAATCATTCGAAGTCTCTATAACGCGAAAGAATTTCAGGTCATCGGCGAAAGACAGCTTGACCGACGAGAGGACCAGGTTCAGATCGTTTACAAAAATGTTGAATAATAGCGGACCAAGTACGCTGCCTTGGGGCACTCCAGATGTAACCCAGAAGGTTCTAGAGCGTGCTGAATTGACCACAACGTATGAGGTGCGACCGGATAGGTAGGAGGAAGTCCATTTTGTAAACCAAGCCGGGAAGCCAATATGTTTGAGCTTATCGACTACCAGGTTGTGGGGTACGGTGTCGAATGCCTTTGCAAAATCAACGTAAATTGCGTCGACTTGCCTTCTCCTTTCCACTTCCCGTGATAGCGTAGAAACATAGCACATCAAATTAGTAGTTGTTGAGCGATGCCTCATGAAACCGTGCTGCGAGTCCGAAATTATAGGTGCTGCGATATTGTAGATGATATTATGCATCAGTTTCTCGAATAGTTTACTCAAGCAACATAGTATGGAAACACCACGATAATTATTCACACGGTTGATATTCCCGGACTTATGAATTGGTACGATGGAGGCAGTTTTCCACGCTAATGGGAATGTACTTTCACGTAGGGAACTATTGAAGAGAATGGCTATAGGAGCTGATAATTCTGCCGAACAGTTCTTCAGGAACAGAGGAGGAATACCGTCCGTGCCGGCTCCTTTCTTAGAGTCGAGATCGTCGATGGCCAGCATCACTTCGTTTGGCGAAAACTGTATAGTAGGTAGGTTGATGTCATACGAAGGAATGTGAGCGAAGCAGTCTTCACGGGGCACTGGTGACACCTTGCTGAACACACTTTCGAAAAACCGAGAGAAGAGATTAGCCGCTTCTGAATTGGAACTGGCTTGGGTTCCATTGTAATTGACATTGCAAGGAATACGAGCAGATGATTTTTGTTTCCTTACGAAGTTCCAGAATTGTGATGGGTTCTGTTTTAAACTGGACTGGATCTCGGCTATATAGGATTCGTGTGTGGACAACAGAACAGATTTGTACGTTGATTCTGCCTCACGAAGGGTGGCCCTATCGTTTTCTGATTTCGTGAGAAAGAAACGATGTCGCGCTTTCCTTAGGGTGTTACGAAGGTTTCGCAGCTCGGGTGTCCACCATGGTTTGCTAAACGTTGAGGAGAACGATCGTTTCTTACGCGGCACATAAGTGTTTCAGACAGCAGAGAGTTTGTTGTAGAAGGCAGAGAGTGCATCATCGACGGTACCGAATCGCAGAAGGCTGTCCCAATCAATATCGGCAAGCGCTGCTTTTAATCTAGTATAGTCACACGATTTGTAATCGTAGGTTGATTGGTCGGAGAGGATCACGTGGGAATCCAAATTATCAACGCTTAGATCAATGAGAAGGACGAACGGTATATGATGACTATCTATAGGCAATACTGCTGAAGGTGGGACAACAATATCTACTTGCTCTGGTAGACTAACAAACGCGAGATCCAGTAGTGCACCATTCGCGTTCACGAAACTGTTGATTTGACGAAGGCCGGAAGCAAACACGGATTCAACGAGACATCTTTCGCGGTCGGAAGTCATGTTTGAGGGAATGTATCCATTAATCTCGTCGTCGATTTGCCAATGTAGTTTGCTAAGATTGAAGTCACCCAGAGACAGGATAATGTCGGCATCTGAAGCTTGACTGGTGATGTGCTGAACAGCATGGGAATGGGCAGCATAAAGATCAACATTTGAGCCAGGAGGAAGGTAGACTGATATTATGTAAAGCGAACGGGATTCCGACTTCACACAGACTGCGGTTTGCTCGAGACTTTCGCAATTCGCCAATGCAACAGCCTCACAACGAAAGCAATTTTTAACAGCAATCAATACGCCACCGCCCCGAATATGTTGGCTGGTTAATGCACTACGATCACATCGAAACACCGTGTACTCAGACGAAATTTCCGCGCTGTTGATATCCTCTCGCAGCCATGTTTCCGTGAAGACTACCACATCATAATCACTGCTGGCTAGCATCAAACGTAACTGAATGATTTTGGTACGTAAACCTCTTACGTTCTGGTAGTACACCGAAAAGCTGCTGTTTTGGATGCCGTGTTCACGCTGAGCCAAGGTAGAAGCAGTGGTCTCCGAGATACCGCCGAACGACAACGAACATGGCTCGACTGCAGCTGTCATGCTGGAAGCATCAGATGTTACCGGAAGGAGTTTGTTCTGATTGGGTATGTACTTGCCTGCATGGGTGGGTTGGAAGACCCCGTCTCCAGACTCATACACAGGACCGGGATGGCTGCTGGCCGCTGGCAGGAATGGCACGACTGTGATGAGAGGATCCGGGGCTTCCACGAGACTTGCAGGCGTGCATCCCGGGGACGTTGAAAGTGGTGGGTGACCGACAGTGTCGACCAAACTCGTCAGGGATCGGAAATAGTTTGAGCTAGATCCAGATGGAAATATGCTGCCGGATGCGGTGGACGTTAACGGAAGGAATGTATTCTTATTACACGAGTACTTGCCTGCGGATGTTGGTTGGAAGACCCCGTCTCCGGACTCATACACAGGACCGGGATGACTGCTGGCCGCTGGCAGGCATGGCTCGACTGTGACGAGGGGATCAGGGGCTTCCGTAAGACTTGCAGGCGTGCATCCCGGTTGAAAAGCAGGAATTACTCTGGATCCCGAAGTCGAACAGCAGATACGTTTTTTGCATTTGGTTCAAATGGACGAACGGAAATCCCATCTGGCCAGTACCATGCATCACCAACCACCCGTGAAGCTGTTTTGCAAATGGTTACTTTGAATGATACAAATGACAGATCTTCAATGTTCTTTCCACGAGGTACTAGTTTAGTAACCTTAACCAGAGACGAATTGACGTTGGAAATGTCCATCACGTGTCTCATTACACCCTCCTCGTTCTGATCAGGATCAAACGGCGTAACGTAGAAAGATTCGACGTCACTGGACGCCTGATTGGCAACTTTCAACGATGAGTGATTACCACTTATGCGAGAATTTGGTTCATTCCTATTGACAGATGCACCATCAGAGCTACGTTGAGGAACTGGTACAGTTTCTCTAACCGGAGTATTTGTTGGTTGAGTAGGAGCGGGTGTCGATACATCAATTCGAGGAGCTTTGTTCGTGCTGCATTCCGAACTAGTGGAGGGACCGGCAATTATCTGAACACGCTTGTTGGACCCAACCACGAACTTGTCTGGAATGGGAGCAATGGAGCTATTGATTTCGTCCAGGACCTCAAAAAATGAAGTCTCTTCGCAGGACCTCGATCGGTTGATTGGGTCATCGGTGTCATCGAAATTCAACTCGTCGATACGCCGCTCGAAGCTGCTATTATCCGAATAACGCGATGACTTGTTGTTAACTTGGGTCCCATATATTGACTTGTTTAATTTGCGCAGATTTTCACCGTAGTTTCCGAGTCGGGTATCTATCGAATCAGTTCGAATCAATAACTGTCGTAAGGCTTTCATTATGAGTTTCTCTCGTTCGTAAACAGCCGGGTCGAAGTTTATGCGGCAAGATTCGCAGAACCAGAGAAGTCCGTTTTTCGACGTCCATGCAGAGTAGTGTGTTTTATTCAACCCTACGCATGCGAAATGAAAAGCCAACCCGCATGATCCGCTGCACGTCACTACTCTTGCCGAATCAATCGTAGTCGAACAGATTTTGCACGAATCCATCATGCCCAGAAAGTCGCAATGAGATGAAGTATTCCAATGTGCCGCAACGTACCGGTTAATAGAAATTTTCTTCAATCGCCTACCGATATGCAACAGTTCAGATTTACTGGCACAAGCTTTCCCAGCAGCTTTAGATGATTGCCGGTAGATGTCGCTTCGACGAAAAAAAATGAACGTGGGGGTAGGTAAAGGAGCAAACAAACAACAATCGATGAATAATCACTAAGTTCACATTAACAAAATATGCACTAGGGTAAATGTACCAATAGTGGTGCTATTAGTAGCTCCTTGTAGTAAAATAATTTAAAAAAAAATTGATAACACCGCAAAATAAAAAGTCTGAAAACGTTAATCGGTAGTTTTTCACTTAAATTTGCTAGGAAAAATGTAAAAACCATTGTTTATTTCAGTTTTTTTTTAATAAATTACTTGCACCAACTATAGGTACACGGTTCCTATTATGGAGGTAAAATTTAACTTTGGTTCCTATAGTGGCGCATCCCATTGAATTCTTATGGGACCCACCACTATAGGAACACTACCACCACTATAGGTGCAAAGGAGCAAAAAAATTAAGGAAAATAATTGTTTAAAATAGGTTTTTCGGCAAATCCTAAACACAAAACTGAATTAATGTTTTTATTTAAGTATGATGCATCTATTAAAAATGCCATTTGCAAGCTTTTTGGTCGAAATAGTGCTAAATTGCCACTACCACCACTATTGGTACTACCTCCACTAAGGGAGCTTTTACCCTATAGGCACTGTTTACTGGACGGGTAACACAATCTGCGGCGACGAACACTCAATACGAAACTATTACACCGACACGAATGATTTTTACGACCGAGAATCAGGATTAAAACAAATAAAAAAACAGAGCTAAAATTGGATGCGCAACGATTGTGACAGTGTTGCCAGAGTTTGAAAAAGTTTTCTCCATACATTTCTCCATACATTTCCATGGGCACCGGCAAAGACATACAACAGCATCCGAGTTTACGCTTGCATGTATACACTAAGGCGCGTGCCGCAAAATTTGGCCAAATCGGAGGTGCGTTTCCGTTTTTGACTGTTTCTCAATAATGCGGGCATTGTTTTTATTACTTTTTTAGTGTTTTGAAAAGCTTAAACCTTCAACTTTCCATTAGTGGGTTCAGAATTTTAATTCATGTTCGTAAACACTGCGAAATAACGCTGCATTTATGTAAACGGTCGGCACCGGGCCCAGTGGTATGGTTTACAAAACGGCAGATAACTTTTGAAAGAAGAAAAAGACATCTCTAATTTTTTGATATGTTTTGTATAAATGTCCCAGCTTTCAAGTGATGTAAAAATTTTGAAAATCGGTGGTTGCCCTCATGGTGAAAAAAATGTTTTGGTATAAAAATCCAAGATGGCGGCCAAAATCAATATGGCCGACCCAATTTTTTATTATTGTAAATAGTAGCTCTATCTTTCCTCTTTTCAACAACAATTCGTTTTGAGGTGGTTGTTGGAGAAACTTTCGAGTTATAACGGTTTAAGTGAGTCACCATTTGACCAAAATCGAGGGGTCTGCAAAAATTGTTGTGGCTCTAACTAACGGGGGGTCCATCAATTTGAGTAACCAAATGCATTTTTCTTACTTTTTAGGTGAGGACTTTCAAAAAATCGACACCTTACACGTTTTTGAAGACAAGGTGTAAATAGTGGGCCGGTCTCAGCGAGAATTACCCACCTATCAGTTTGACCTCTTTTCTTCTGAAATGCTTAGAACGCATTGTAGATCATCGCATCCGTGATGTTCATCTAGCCAACGTGCCTCTTCATGTGAACCAACATGCCTACCAATCTGGTAAGTCCACTGTGTCTTTTACACAAGGTTGTTTACGATATCGAGAAAGCATTCGATCAAAAGCAATCTTGTTTGGGTGTTTTCTTAGATATCGAGGGTGCCTTTGACAATGTGCCTTTCGATGCCATATTGTAAGCCGCACGGAGTCCTGGTATATCTCATATGATTTCCAATTGGATTCACCAAATGCTCAAAAACCGATATCTCTTCTCGACATTGCGTCTAGCAGGGATTGGGAAATTGAGTGTTTGTGGATGCCCCCAAGGGGGAGTCTTGTTACCGCTTTTGTGGAATCTCGTAGCAGATTCGCTATTGAGGCAACTGTACGTTTTTAGTTTTTTACGTTTTAGTTTACAGGGTCCAATTATCATACCGTTTGCTTTATTAGAGTTTCTTTTACGATCATAAATGACTTCTTAGAGCCAAAGAAATCATATACTCACTATCAAACAATTTTAAGCAGATATCCAAACCAATATGTTAAACCTTGAATAAATTATTATTAATCCGTTGTTCCAACGGCTAAGTGAACTCTCATCTCGAGCAAAGATATCTTAATAAAACCATATATTTATTACATTCATCAACAACCGGTGCAAAGCGCGCCAGCCACAGATACCGTGTGTCTCTCCACAGGTTTGTTACCCGGACTGGATGCATATCATTGGCAGGTCAGACACAAAAACCCGGCACCTCAAGTTTGCCTCTCGCAAAAGGGGCACTCATTATTCAGGCTCGATAATTATAACTATAACCGTGTGCTCTCTAAATGTTCTAATTGTAAGCTATTCCTCGATTAACATTCCTCCCCCCGACCCGAGCTGGGCAAGCGCCAAACAACAACGCCAAGTCCGAGCCGATTCGAGACGCTTGACGGAGGGGGATTGCCAATATGTACATATGTGTTTTAAATGCAGCTGAACGGATTCTTACAGATTTATTAAATTCCGGTTAGGGAAACCATCAATAAACATGGCAATCGAAATAAATAAAACATTTTGCACTTGTTTCAAGTGCACGCCGGTCGAAAACCGGACATCTGTTCACTGCGGCTGTATGGATCATTCAATCACACAAACTTTGATGGCATCCAGTGGAGCAGTTTTAATTCGGTGATTCAACTGTTAGCCATTCAAAACGTTCAACTAACGACACGAAAGCGACACATTAACATTGTTTGATACAATTGAGCAAATCACGCCCTTTCCCTAGCAACAGGTGATACTTAGATACTCGAATCAATCACCCTAGACCACACTTGAGTTAACCGGTTCCGGATTAATGATATTTCACGCCTCGATTTCTTCCTACCCCTTAAGTAGAACACGTTTAGTCGCAGCTCAGCTAACACCATATTGATAGACTAATGCGGCTAATAACGCATGTGCTTTTATGCCATATATGGATTGTGATATGACCGTAAGCACTGGACCTGGGATAGTCGTAAGCAAATAGCATTTCAGAATTTATCAAATTGAAATGAACAAAATTTCAAATATACAGTGATTTTCATATATTTTCGAAGCTTTTCGGAACAGCAAAACTACTATCTCCAGAAATTCTGCCTAGTCCCTTGAGAAACTTAATGAGGCCAGCTAATTCAGCACATATGCTTAAACCAACGATAACCATTAGTTGAAATGATCTTCGAACCCTCTATGCAGAATACCCTCTTTGAATGAGTGTAATCAGTTTTGTACCATTTAATTCCGCCCTAATTGCTTATCCTTTGACAGATTCGCGAATTTCGAACTACCACTACCACTCAGAGTGGATAACTGACACTGAGGAAGATTACAAGTGGTAGTCGAAATACGCGTAACTGTCAAAGGATAAGCAATTATTTAGGGCGGAATTAAAAGGTACAAAACTGATTACACTCATTCGAATCAAAAAGAAATAGTTGAAAGATGAGTTGTATAAGTGCAGTTCTACAACACCACCATAAAAATGTAGTATGAAGACATTGGATGCTGAAGCCTAAGCTCCAAGGACGTAGCCAGCTTTTCGGTCAGGAGGGGGCAAGCACCCTTAGCAAATTTCTACCTACTAGCTTTTGTAACGAAACGCAGATGAAATTGAATATAGAAAAAATTATATTCTAGAAGCATTTTTTAACACTTCAGCAGTCACGCTGTTGTTTTTTTTTGTGCAATACGTTGAAAAAGGCTCGCCTGTTCTACACAAATCAACGTGGTGCTGGTAGCGGTGGCCAATTTGTGGAAGATCTAGGATTTTTATTCACTCGTGCATTATTTCTTCTAAAGATTTTTTTGGCAATATCTACAAAACATTCGTAAGAAATCGAGTAAGAAATTAAAGCTGAAATCTTTTGGAAATGATGCACTCTTCTGCGGACTAACCCAGATTTTTCTTAAATATTTCCTTCAAATTTTTTTGTCCAGCGGAACAAAATGGAAACCCGTCCGATTTTTTTTTTTCACAATGTCCACATAATGTCTTTCATTACTAACTGGAGTTTCTTCAGTATTTGATCATCCAGTTTTTCTATGCTTATTAGCAAAATTGGAATGTCTTGGATCTCTACTCCTCTAAGAATAAACCTTCAGTTCAATAGTTCCGAATACATCCTTTCAGAAATCTCCCTGATTGTTTTATATACTCATATACTAGATGTACTCATCTCAGAGCATAACCCTATAGAAATGTCAATAAATCGACATTCCAAACTAAAAATATAACAGATGGCACTTTTTTATGTGGTAGTAAAATTGAATTTTCTCGGTTCCGGAACACGAGGTAAACTTATCAAGTTATCCTTTCAAACCATTCTTGATTTCTATTCACTAACATTTCACAAAACTATCCCGTTTTCCAACAATTATTTAGTGTTTTCACGATTTTTCCATACGATTTGACAGTTCTTGACTACCACACTTCCGTGAGCTTGAGGTGAGAATTTGAGAAAGTTGGATACCGAGAGTAGCACGACGATGCATTGAATACAAGCGATAGTGTTGCCACCGGGCTGTCAGCGCTGGAAACTAGATGGGACTGGGAGCAATCAATAAAAATGTAAACAGCATCATCCCATTGACGTATTCCCGGAAGAGTCCTTGGCAGAATTTTTGAAAGTTTTCTCGTAAAAGCCTTGAAACTTTCACTGTAGGAAACCCTCGAGTGATTCCTGTGAGAACTCCTGAAGGGAATGCCTATTGACATTTTTGAAGATTTTCCTGCAAGTTTTCAAATCATGAAATTTTTGGAAAAAAAAATCCTAGAATTTATTCAGAATGAAATGTCTGGAGGAATTTAAAAAGGAATTCCTAGATGTATTCCTGGTGAATTTCCTAGAGAAATTTCGGGAGGATTCCTTGGAAAAATTTAGAAAGGACTCTTCCCTGGGTAAATTCCTGAAGGATTCCCTGGATAAATGTCTGAAAGCAATTTTAGCATCTACGTACTTATATATTTAAAGTCACAATTACTTCTGCGAATTTCTGAAGAAATCACTTGACGAATTCCTAAAGAATTCCCTGGAAGAATTCCCGGAGTAATCCCTGGAAGACTTCCTGAATAAACTGCACAAACACCTGCATGAAACCCTGGAGGAATTTTTACAGGGATGCCTGGAGAAATCCTGGAGTCCCTGGAGGAATTTATGAAAGTTTTATTGGAGGAATCCCTGGATGAACTCTGGGAGGAATCTATAGAGAAATTTCTGAAGAAATCTCTTAAGGAATTCCTAGAAGAAGCTTCAGATAAATTTCTAAAGAAATCTGTAGAGGATTTCTTAGACAAATCCTTGAAGCAATTCTTGGAAAAATCTCTAGAGAGAATTCTGGAGGCATGCCTAGAATAACTTCTGAACTAATTCCTGGCATATTTTTTGGAAATATATCTGGATGAATTCTTGGAACAACCCTGAAAGAATTCCTGAAACAGGAATTCCTAAAAAAATCTCCAGAAGAATTCTAGGAGAAATTCCTGAAGAAATTTATGAAAAATCTTTTGAGAAATCCCAGGAGGATTTCCTGGAAAAATCATTTGAGAAATCACTGGGAAAATATCTGGAAAAACTCATGGAGGAATCCCTGAAGCAATTCATTGAGGAAATCCTGGAGGAACGCCTGGAGGAATCCCTGAATAATTGCTGAAGATATTCTTGAAGAATTTGCTGGAAGAATATTTGAAGAAATCCCTAGAGGATTTCCTGCAGAAATTTCTGGAGAAATTGCTGACATGATTTCTGAAGGATGTCCAGGAACAATTCCTGGAGAGGTTTCTTTGGTAATTCTGAAGGAGTTCCTGGAAAAACTGCTGGATAAAATCCTGGATGAATGCCTGCAGGATTTCCTATAGGATATTCTAGAGATATTCTTGAAAGAATTACTGGATGAATCTCTGGAGAAATCTCTAAAGAAATTTTAAAAGATTTCTGTCTCTATTTTTATTATTTTTCTGTTTCTAAAAAAAAGGAATTTTTCGAGGAATTTGTAGAGGTATTCCTCGAGAAATCCTCGCGAATCTCTGAGGGAATCGTTGTAGAAATTTATGGAGAAATCCCTGGGGTACTCCCTGAAAAAAATCCAGGAAGAACCTCTGAAGGAATTCCTGGAGGAACCCCGGAAAATTCTTTAAGGTATTCCTGAAAAAAAATCCTGAAAGAATTTCTGAAGAAATCTTTAGAAGGTTTCCTTTGAGAATCCTTGGAGAAATTTCTGGAGGAATCTTCAAAAAATCTCTGGGAAATTCCCTGGAGAAATTTCTGGAGAAATTTCTGAAGAAATTGCCTTAAGGAATCCCAAAAGAAATCTTGAAGGTATTCCTGGAGAATTTCCTGGAAGAATGTCTAAGCAATGCCTAGAGGGTTTCCTGGAGAAACTGCTGACATAGTCTCTGAAGGATGGCCAGGAGCAATTCCTGGAGAAATTCCTGAAGAAATTGTTGGAGAAATTCCTGGAGAAATTCATGGAGAAATTCCTGCAGAAATTCTTGGAGGTATTCCTGTGGGATATGCAGGTGGAACCTCTGAAGGAATTCCTGGAGCAATATCTACGAATTCTTGAAACAATTACTTAATGAATTTCTGGAGGAATCTCTAGAGAAATTTCTGAAAAAACCCTTGAAATTCCTGTTGGAATCCTCGAAAAAATCTCTGGGTGAATCCTTGATGAAATTCGTGGAGACATCCCTGGAAAAATCCCTGAAGAAATTCCTGGAGGAATTCTTAGTGGAATTTCTGTTGGAGTTTCTGGAGGTATCCCTGCAGCATTCCCTAAAGAAAATATGGAAAAATTCTTGAAGGAAACCCTGGAAAAATTCCTAGAGAAAATCCTGGAAGAATTTTTGAAGGAATCCCTGAAGGATTTGTTGAAGCAGTTCCTGGATTAATTGCTGACAGATTTTATGAAGGAATTCCTAGATAAAGTTCTGGTGAAATTTCTGACGGAATGCTTGGGGTAATTTCAAGAGAAATTCCTCAAGCAGAACCTGTTTCAATTCCTGGATGATATCCTGGAAGAATGCTTGCATGATCTCCTGGAGTAATCCCAAGAATATTCCTCAAGCAATCGCAGGACTCTCCTGGAAGAGCTCCTGGGAAATTCCTGGTGGAATTCGTGGAGTACTCCCTGAAACAATTCCTGGAAGAATATCTGGAAGAATTCCTAGAGGAATCGCTCAAAGAACTACTGAAGAAATCTCTGCAAGGATCTAAGGTGGAGTCACTGGAAAAATGCCTAGATAAATTCCTGGAGAAATGACTAAGAGAATTCCTGGTGGAATTCTCGGAGGAATCTCTGAAATAAATCCTGGAGAAATCTTTGGAAGAATTCCTGGAGAGGTTCTGGAGGAATGCATGAGAACCCTTGAGAAATTCTAGGAGGAATCATTGGAGGATATCCTAGAGGAATGCCTGCAGAAACTCCTGAGAAGGAATCTCCGGAAGAACTCCTGGAGAAATCTCTAGAGGAATTTCTGGACGAATTTCTGGCGGACTTTCTAGAGGAATCTCTTGGTGAATTTCTGGAGGATTTTTTAAAGAAATCCCGTCAGGAGTTCCCAGAGGAATCCCTGGAAGAATTTCTAGAGGAATTCCAGAAGCTATTTTTGGAGGAATCTCTTAAGAAATTGCAGATGGAATTCATGGAGAAATTCTGTAGGAATTTGTAGAAGAGTTCGTGGAGGAATCCCTAGAAGAATTACTGAAGAAACTCCAGGAGGAATTTCAGAAGCAATTTCAAGGGGAATTTCTATACTGTGCCTAGATTGGTTCATGAAGGAGTTTCTTAAAGAATGCAAGGAGGAATTCCTGAAGGAATCCTAAGAAATGTTCCTTGGGAATTCTTTGGAGGAATTTTAAAAATAAGTTGTTCCAGAATGAATCACGCCAGGAATTCCCGAGTGAAGTCCTGGAGAAATTCTTGAGGTAATCCCTGGAGGAATTCTCATAGGATTCCCTGGAAGAAATCCTGGAGAAATCCCTGAAGAAATTCGTAAACAAACCCCTTGAGGAATTTCTGAAGAAATCGCAGCAGAATCCCGTAGGCAATTCTAAGAGGCATTCTTAAGGGAATCCCCAAACAGTCCCTGGATGAAGTACTAGATTAATTCCTGAAGGAGTACCTGAAAGAATTCCAAGAACTCCAGGCAGAACTTCTAAAGATATTCCAAGATAAATTCCCGGAGAAATGTCTGGTGGATCCCCTAGAAGAATTCTTGAAAAGTCTCTGGAGCAATCCATGATAAAATCACTGAAGAAAGCTATGAAAAAAAAATCCTGGAGGAATTCGTTAATTCATACTTGCAGAAGTAAAAATCTGCAAAAATTTGTGAAGGAATCATGGGAGTAATTCATGGAAAAGTCCCTTAAGAAATTCCTGAAAGAATCTCTGGAATTTGGCGCCGGCATTGCCCGAAGGCCTTACAAGCTTTCTTGATTCTGAACTCAAAGTGAGGTGTCCAGAAAAGCTTGGAATCAAGAATATCTCCAATGTGAACAGGAACGTCATGGCCGGTTTGTACCACTAGCCCAAACGTTACTAACCTGAGAACAAGTAGATCGTATTTAAACAGCCGGCCGTTTGCTGTGCTGGTTCAAAAAGTCCGCCTATTTTTAATCAGTCTTATCAGATTCCACCTTTCGTGATTCCGCTTTTCGTGTCAAGTCACCTTTCGTTAATTCTGCCTAATGTTCCAAAAGAATTCTCTAGATGGAGTTTCACAAGGAATGGAGTTTCTGTGAGAGTCTCCAGAACTGGCTCCAGAATATGCTTCTTGAGCAATCCTCAGCAATAAGTCGTGAAGTAATCCCTAGATGGAATTTCTAGAGGAGAATCCAGGAAAACTTTGTTGCGAAATCATCAGATGAAATTCTTGAAAGAATTCCCAGCAGCAATTCAAAGAGGAAATTTCCTCGAGGAATCCATAGATGAAATTCCAAAAATAAACCCAATTAGGAATCCCCCTAAAGAAACTTCTGCGGGAATCTCTAGATTAACATCCGGGATGAATGCCTAGCAGCAACTCCTGAAGGAATCCTAAGACGGAAATCTAAAGGATTCCGCTCGGATTCGGAGCACTGCTCCCTTTTAGACTGAGGCCAGTTTCGTAAAACTGAAATCGTCAGATTCTGTTGAAGAACAAATCTGGCCTCGACTAAAACTTGGCGAACATTTCAAAATTGAGTTTTTAACTTTTAATATCACGTATAATTACCATTTTTATTTTTTCGGAGCAATATCCCATAAAAAAATCTATTATACTTTACAGAAGTTCAAGTGTTACTCTGGATATTTTTCAAGGTTTTTCTTTAAATAAAAACTTTCTTTCAGAAAATACATAAATTTTGATAAATAATTTCTCCAGGAATTCTTCTGCAGTTTTTCCAGGTATTACCCAAGGGTTTTTTTTTTCAACAATATCTTCTAGAATTTCTTAGGGCATTTCCTTGGGATTCTTTTAGATATTTCTTTATATATTTTTAAGAATATCTACAGAGATTTCTATAGGAATGAGACAAGATTTATTTAAGGTGAATATAGAACGAAGCCACACGTCGAATTTTCAAAAGCACAAATCTGAGGAACTAAATGACGGATCATCCTGAAAAGTTGATCGATTGGTCACCACCAGCAGGTGATCAATCGATCAACTTTTCAGCGCTGTAGGATGTTTGGTTCTTCAGATTTGTGCTTTTGAAAATTCGAGGTGTGGCTTCGTTCTACATTCACCTTAAAAGTTCTTTCAAGAAATTTTTCAGAAGTTCCTCCTCGGATTGTCCTAGAAACTTCTTTATAGAAATATTTCCACAAGCCCCTTCAATAGTTCGAGAATTTTCCATTAACGTTAGCAATGGATTTCATACAAAATTCTTCCTTGGAATTTTTCTTTTCAGAAATTAATCTAGAGCTTTCCCAAAAAAAAATTCCTGGAGCAGTCCTGATGTGATGGTTAGAACACGTGACTATCACGTCGATCGAATCCCACTCCCGACAAATTCACTAAATGTGAGTTTTTCCTTCGGAAGGCAGGGGAAGAGTGGGTCCCGAGATGAACTAGGGTATTCGTTCCCTTATTAAGCATGTGGCTCCCATTTTCATCCTACGAAAAACAAAGAATTGTAGCGCTGTTTGTTTTGTTTCTTATTTTTGTATTTTTTGTTAGAAGTGAGCACCCATGAAAACAAAAAGAACGGAATAAATCGGTGCCGTAATCGCTTGTTTTCGGATAGGATGAATATGGGAACGTGAGATTACTGATTACACATACCCTAGTAGGGCTGAAAATCTCCTTAAAACGGATAAAAAAGCGCTCAGCGATGCTTTCGATAATCCCTTGGAAAATTATACCAGGAGTTAACTGAACAAATTTCTAAAAGTTTTCTTTTTCGTACTGTACCTGTGGTCACGAATTTTTCATAAGTATTTCATAATATAACACCAAAAATTCTTGAGAAAGAATTTCTAAAGGAATTCCTGGAGATTCTTTTGGAGATTCCACGTTTTTTTTTGAAAATTTCCTGAAGATATTCCTGAAAAAAAAATCTTTGAAGGAGGAGTTTCTGGCAGGAATCTCTGGTAACTATATGGAGAAGCTCTTTGAGGTGGCTCTGAAGAAATTTCTAAAATAACTTCATGGGAAAAAAAGAGGAGCTACTTTTTTTAAATTCATTATTTGCAAAGGCTGCTAATTCATATGTTGATTTGAATATAACAAATATATACAAATTTATTTGAACTATGTTTTGTCTTTCCCATCCACTCGGGATAAGTTTCGATGTGAACGCATGCGCCTTCTTCATTCCACAGATGCCATCTTGCGATACGAAACGTGAACTAAACCATCCGTGACATCAACAACCAGTTTCCCTATCCTCAAACCTTGCACGAATCAAGAGTTTCCCATCATCACCGCACCGTGGCGCTGCGCTTGCCAAAGAGCTCCAAACGCTTCAACCATCGTTATTAATCAACGCGTTCAACTGCAGCATGATGCGCCGCATGGACAGCTCCATTCGATCCAACCGTTGCGTCAGCGCCGGTTCACCCAGATACAGCGAGGCGTCGTCGTCGGTAAGCATCCGCCGGAATGCGGTCATTTCTTGGCGCAGTTGCCGCTGGAAATTGGGTGCATGCATGAACGGTTGCACCGTCCGGGCAAACACTTCTTCGTCCGGGTTACGTGCCAGCACCGCCAGCAACCGGTGTATCATGGGGAAACGGGTTCCGCCGATGGCCTCGGTCGCCGACTTGTCAATCATCGTCGAGCTGAGCGGACTGTAGCGAGGTCGCTGGAATCGAGAGAATGCGAATATGTTGCTCTAGTAGGTACAAAATCAATCAGAGAGCGTAATTAAACCAGTGCTGAAACATTCATTTCGTCATATCTAAATTCAATCACCAACAGCTCATTTTAGAAGCTGAATCTGAGAGTATAGTATATGAAAAACTTGTGCGGCTAGACCAGTTCTGCAAGAAAGTCACGGAAAAATTGCTATTTTTCGAATATTTAAGGTAAACGTCACGGACTACCT
Organism: Aedes albopictus; assembly: GCF_035046485.1. Classification (NCBI taxonomy): domain Eukaryota; kingdom Metazoa; phylum Arthropoda; class Insecta; order Diptera; family Culicidae; genus Aedes; species Aedes albopictus. The sequence goes on along the minus strand of NC_085137.1, from coordinate 477,755,906 downwards.
CTGAAAAATGCAAATGATATTCACGGTCATTTGGCATTTTTCAAAGGTAGTCCGTGACATTTACATTAAATATTCGAAAAATAGCAGTTTTTCCGTGACTTTCTTGCAGAACTGGTCTAGCCGCACAAGTTTTTTATATATTATATTCTCAGGTTCAGCTTCTAAAATGAGCAGTAGGTGGTTGAATTTAGATATGACGAAATGAAATTTTCAACACTGAATTAAACTATCAAATCAGTATGAAATAGGGATAAGCGGTTTGGGCTCAAGCCATGGCAGCACTGCAGCAGTTTCGAATCTTTTTATGGGAACATCCGAATTACGCAACGTTTTAAGCGGGGAAGGGGTGGGGGGTTAGTGGCAGAGGTTACCATCGAATTATTACTTGTAATTTGCTATACGCTTCGAAAGCTTATGCTTGCAAGTTCCCACAGAAATTTACCAATGGAAAGTGACCTTACAAAGTAAAGTCAAATCAACTTACCCCATCTGTCTCCGATGCCCTCTGGAATTCTAAGCTCAAATCGGTGTAGCCGTGGCTTTGATCTAGCACCGAGTGGTGTTCCAGTGCGACTGCCTCATCCTTCAGGAATTCCCATAATGTTTTGACCAACTTGAGCAGCCGCTTTTTGATGGTCAACTGGACGTCGTGACGCAAGGTTGGTAACGTGTTCACCAAGGCGATCAGCAGCGCTGTGGACGATTGCAGCAAGAGCAAGTACAGCTCCGTTTTCTTCGCTTCGGACGGCATTGCAAATTTGAGCGAATTTGGCACAATTTAATTTGGTGGATTACGTATGCACACTGTCAATTTCAACACTAGTTGTCAAATTGATCTGAGTATGTAGAAACTCATGGCTTACTAATCCTTGAAGCATTGAAGCATTGAAATATTCTAGATTGACATTCATTCTCCACTACTCGATGGACAATATGTATTGCCTTTTTTTAGTCAATTTTGACAGATGAATGCATGAGTAAGATCTAGTAAGACACATATAAAGATCATGGCTATATAATTTTTTAGATCATGATTGAAATTTACATTATTATAAGAATCAAAATAAAATCTACTTTGGCGACTACTTTTGGTCGCAGTCAAAGATACGCGCGAGATAGTCGCCTAAGGCAACAGACTTGGTTTTCAAATTTTCCATCATAGAGTTCTTTGATATTTCATGAAAAAAGTTCACCACGTGGTCGGGTGATGTGATGATTGCTGCGACTACACGTGGTATTTGCACCGCGATTGAATTTGGACCATCTTACAAGACCTGGAAAAGTAGTCGCCATAAATGTGTTTTTCATGCAACGCACAATATGGTATAGCGACAAAGACTCAAATGAGAAATGCAAATTTTCCAAAACTGAAAATAGCAAAAAAAGACATTGTTCCAAACGATCAACATTTTTTTTTGCGAAATATAGTCCTATTCAACGAAGTAGGTTGAACTTGCTCGAACTTGCTCCATCCCGCTCTTTCCCGTTTGTTGACAAATGGGTAAGAGTAGGATGCAGCAACTTCGAGCAAGTTCAACCTACGTCGTTGGACAGGACTTATGACAATCATTATTATTTTCATTAATTTGTTGATCATTTTGGAAAAAAAGTGTTTTTTGCTTTTTTTTTTTTTTTTGAAAACATGTGATTCTCAATTGAGCTTTTCAAGGTATGGGGCTGTTGATAAACCACGTAGTCCTAGACGTAGCCATTTTTTCTTTAACTTTAGACCCCTCCTTACTTCCTCCCCATCAGTTGTCATGCGCGGTTTCAGGCTACTTTCAAGATTTTTTATCGAAAGCTTCACTTGCAATGTTTTCGAATACTTGAGCGTGAGCTTGATTGGCCGCCCGCAGATGCTACTCCAGTATCGTCAGATCAGCTCAAGGATCAGCTACACTCACATATGGAACCAATGAGATATCTGCCGGGGACTAAGACGAGTCTTCAGTGTGTGAGTGTTGGTGATCTTCTATTTTTAGGCGACAAATGGCGCCTGCCACTTTAGATTGCAGGTCAATAGGCCATATAAATAAAACTAGGTAAATACTCTTTACTCAGATCTCTGTGAAGATTCATAAAGATTTGCTCCACGAGATTTAGAATAGAGTGTTTACTCATTTTTATGCATATGTCCTAAATAATGCAGGGAAGGGGAAGGAAGTGATAGTTGCAATCGTTTGTATCCACATCAGACCAAATATATCCATGCGTTTGCACAAGCATGCGGATGTCGGAGTGTTGGTTGGATATGGTTGGTAGAGGGTTCACACATTGGTGCGTGGATGCCAGGTGTAAGGTGATAGATTCATGTGAATATTCATATGAAGCAAATTCGGCACAGTTTGCTGGATTGCATAACTCGTGAGCGTTTCCTGATAGATTAGTACTGTGCTGTGGAAGTTGGAAGGAATAGAAACGGCTTTTGAACCGTTTCTGGTTCTAGTGATGGCTATAAATATATGAATATACATTATTTGTGGTAGAGCGGAGGAAGAAAGTAGATAGAAAGATACAAAGTCGGAGGAAAGGAACGAGCCAGGGATTGAACCCAGAACTTTCTGCATATGAATCAGAAGCAGTAGCCTCTAGACCACCAAGCCCGTATTTTCACTTGCGATTTTTCACCTGCATTTTTTTTTAATACAGCTAGAAACTTCTCCAAAAAACGGTTTGGAATTTTTCAATTTCAATAAATTATAATTCAATTAAAACCACCGAACTAAAACAGTTAAATGTTGGCTAAACGATTTAAGGTTTTTCTCCGGTTAAGAACGTTTTAAGGTTTAAGTTCCTCCAAGTCTTCCCCGTTTTATTGTCTTGCTCGACATTCCACCGGTTCATAACCTGCCTGTTACTAACCTAGGGTTCTTTGGGTACTACCAAGTATATTATCATGTTTGAAAGCATTCTTCGCCTTCCATTGCATGTAATTGTACCCAGGTAACCAATAAGCAGTTAAAATTGCATTTATTTAGCACTATATGCGCCTTTATTGCTGGTTATTAAATGCTTATATGTCGTATAAGCGCCATAGGTGCTAAATTAATGCAGGTTTTGGCCCAATATACGGCTGATTAAATGCTTATCTTTCCTATCCCCAAAAAATCGAACATGAACAAACATATTTTCCCCTGCGCATTTCAGTCGCTTCATATTCTTCCTTTTCTATTTTTACTCACACTCTCCTGTGCGACTTTGGGGCTGTTGTATATTTTTGCAGTTGTTTTTTTTTTGCTGTTCCCGCTGAAATTGGGATTCGATCCCACAATCCTCTGGCAGATGATGATGCTGAGCCGCGCTACAGGATGAGCTATAAAAGATCAGATAATGTGCGTTGATTTTTTGATCTATTAAATGCTTGAGTGCCACACCGGCAGTTATTTTGCTGTGCCCGGACAACGGCTCGGACAAGTGCTGATAATTAAACCATCCACATAATACACGATGGCATAATTGGTTTCTTATTCTATGCGATTTATTTGGAAAATATTTGTTCTCTCATTGATTTACTTTGTTGCTACCAGTAAATGATAGGACATCTGAATGGTAATGGATCCTATAGTCGTGGTACATGAATTGAAAATTTGAAATGTGTAACAGTTTTAGCATCGCTCATCTCTCTTAGCAGTTTTATGGCAATAAAGTAGCAGTTAGGATGCTTGTTAACCAAAAAATATCGTGCATTTGAAATGCTACACAACAGTTGTCAGATTTTAAGCAGCATTTGAATTGCTAATTCAGAGCAATTCAGCAGTCGAACTGCTATGATACAGCAGCAAGCAGATATAATGCAGTTTTAATGCTTATTGGTTACCTGGGCACACTTAAATAATTATTGTAATAATAGTGTAAAAAACAAGCACTTTTTTAGTTGAAAATTATATTTTGTTGTTATAAAATATTTTTTTATAACTTTTTAGTTCATCTATCTCACGACCTGTATAACGGCTGATGATTTTGGAGTTTGCAAAAAAAAAAAAATTGGTGAAATTTGAGCCGATTGTCCATTTTACCCTCAAGGTCTGATCATGTTAAAATTATTTCCTAAACCTTTTTTTTCAAAACTCAATGTTTTTTTCGGTCAAATATATTTTTCTACGTGGTCTTTATTAGTTTAGAGGGTGTAAAACTTGTAATAATATGAAAATAACTTACGTGAAAACCTTAGCCATGTTAAGCAGACCTTACATCATTTCCGATTGTTCACGTTATTTTTAAAGTTTTTGTCATTTTGAAGAGGTTTATCTGATTTTAATGTTCAATATCAGCAAAAGTATAATGGTTCATGTTTAGATATAAGCTTCAATCATTAAAACATGTTGAAAAGCAATAAAATCCATGAAACTGTACCCTGTTCATTTTACCCCATCTGTCCACTTTATCCCCACCACCCCTACCTCATAAAACACCTTAAGATACCTGCGAGTAGTTCCATGAAAAAAAAATACTTGAGAAATTTGTGCAACGATTCCTGGAAATATCCATGGAATAACTTATAAACGAATGTTTAGAAAAATGTTTGCAGAAATCGCAGGCAAAGGTACTGCTCGAATCCTCGAAGAAATCCCTCAATAAGTTTAAAACGGCCCCAATAGCCACAGTTGTGAAGGCGAGGGTATTCAACATGACCATGATGAGGATTACGGTTTCAATTCCCGGTCGGCTCAGGATCTTATTATAATGGAAATTTCCTTGGCCTCCTCGGACATCCTCCTGAAGATACCTTTGACTCCTGAAGATACAAACAAAAAAAAAAACGTCTGAAGGAATTCTCTGAAAAAAAAAATAATTGTTGATAGAATCTTTGGGAACAAAAATCGGAAATAATTTCAGATAAAATTTTTCAATAAATCCAAAGCAATACTTGGAGAAAAACCAGAAGAAACTTTTGATGAAATCTCTGGAGGAATCTCTTTTGAAAATTTTCAAAATAAATGCCAAAACAAATTCCTGAATAAAAAGATCAATACTAATTGCTAATACTAATCAATACAATTTTACGGCTCACGTTATTGTCGGCCGTTAGTAAAGAACCGAGGTGGACGAATACTTCTACCACTTCTAAAATGCCCCCGTCTATCGCAACATAACATTGCTTCCAAGGGTTGTCCTGTATCGCTCAGTTCCGCATACCAGCATGTACTTTGTTATCACCAGTCCGATCTTTGTTGCTTCACGTTTCAGGCGGGTGAACAGTTCTGCCACCGTTTCAAATGTACTAGCTATAATATACCATTTTTTTGAATGAGTGTGATCAGTTTCGTACCTTTTAATTCCGCCCTATGTTGCTTATCCTTTGACAGATACGCGTATTTCGACTACCACTTGTAATCTTCCTCAGTGTCAGTTATCCAGTCCGACTGGATAACTGAAACTGAGGAAGATTACAAGTGGTAGTCGAAATACGCGTATCTGTCAAAGGATAAGCAACATAGGGCGGAATTAAAAGGTACGAAACTGATCACGTTCATTCAAAGAGGGTATTCTGCTTAGAAGGTTCGAAAAGTCGGTACAAGATAATAATATCAATGTCATCTGCAAAACAGACAAATTGGCTTAATTTTGTGAAGATCGTACCCCGGCTATTGAGCCAGGCTCGTCGCATAACACCTTCCAGGGCGATGTTGAATAGTAGGCAGAAGAGTTCATCAACTTGTCACACCCCGTCAAGATTCGAGTGAAATGGGTAGTTCACCCGAAATCCTTACGCTGGCTGCTTTGCACAGCGTCTTTCGTTGCCCTTATCAGTCTGGTTAGCTTTCCGGGAAAACTGTTGTTGTTCATGATTTTCTATAGCTCTGTGCAGTCAATATTCGTATGCTGACTTGAAGTCGATGACCAAGTGGTGTCTTGGAACCTGGTATTCGCGGAATTTGAACGTTGAAGATCTAGTTCATTGTCGACTGGCCGTCGATGAAACTGGCTAAGTAACTTCCCGCGAAAAAATAAATATGGATATAAAAAAAATAGCTATTCTAATATTATTTCTAAGATTTTCATCAATACTCCTTTCATAGAGAAATAAACGTAGTTAGAACAATTGACAGTAAACTGGTCACTCGAATACCGTATATTTGAATCCACTGTAAAAGAGATAATCGATGGACAATAAGTAGAGTGCGACGTCTGTTTCTCTGTGTTCTGTCCATAACAAAATCACCTTTTAGTTTGGCAATTGATCTCATTCGTAACTTTAACACATCAATATAGGGTATTTCACATCCACAATTGCAGACAAATGAAAAAAATGTGTTTGTTAAAATTCCATTGTAAGTTTTATTAGCAACACTCTGGTATTTGCTTACCCTCGACCTCACTAAACGACCACCACCTCCCTCAATACCTCCACTGGACAGCTTGCATAGGCATTTGGATAAATTAATTCTACATGGCACTTGTATGGCTAGGGCAAACCCACTCTCGGCCACCATCTGTATTTCCCACGCAAATCATCAACCAGTCCAAACTAATAGCAATTAATACCGTTGATAGGAGTCCAGTTCTCCACGCCCCATTTAATTGGCTAAATAATACACACTACAATCCACGCGTCCATCCTGTGTCACCCCCGCCCGCCCGCGGCTCAATCCTTCGGCGAAATGCTATCACTCTTGCCCCGGTTGTACGTCCGCGACCCGCTCAGCATCCGGTCGATCTTCTCGATGAAACTCTGCTTGGACTTGCGCTTGGCAGCTATCACCTCCCGGCAGAGGTCGTGGAATGCCTCGGCCACCTGGTACACGTGCTCGGCGGCAGAAATTTCGCAAAACTTGCACTCAAAGTCCTTGGCCAGGATTTCGCCCTCGTCGGTGCTGACCTGTCGCAGGTGGACCATGTCCACCTTGTTGCCGACCAGCGCCACCGGGGTCGTGTCGCACGGGAGCTCCTCCTTCGCTTTGCGGATGTAGTTGAACGAATCCCGATCGGTGATGGAGTACACCAGGAGTAGGCCGTCCGCCCACTGGACGGCCTCCGAACCGGCCGTCAGGGTGGCTTCGCTGTTCTCTTCGATCTGTGGGGAAATGGAGTCAGTTAAAACAAGGCCTTTCCGGGGATATCTTGAATGAATTCCCAAAGAGAATTTCAAAAGAAATCCATTGAGAATGGCGATTCCCAAATTTATTTAGTTCTTTTTATTTTTAAACGTGCTGACTTCAAACAAAAATGCAAAAACAAGAAACAATATAAACAGCGCATTAATCTCTTTCTACAGGATGGGAGTACATATAGTTTGTAAAGGAACCTATATCCTGTACATTCGAGTTTTGTTATTGACGATCGGAACTAAGCAAATTTGTCACCCATTTGCCATATGGCAGTCTACAGTTTGGTTTGCTCACCTTTGGACATGTATCCCAAATTTCGCACAGCACCGCCTCTCCATCGACCATGATTTCATATTTGTATCTATTTTCTGCAAAAAAAAGCAATAGGAAAATAAAAAAAATGAAATGGTAAAATAACATGGAAACGAACATTTCAAGCGTCGTTTTTCATTTACGGACGAAATCGAGCAGAAGAGAGGGGGGAAACAACTCGCGTCAACTCACCTGCCTGATGGTCGTACTCGCCAATGTACCGTTTGGTGATGAAACGAACCGTTAACGCTGTGGAAATCAAGGGAAAACGAAAAAATGACAATTATAAAAAATCAACTACAATGCAATGGAACAAAAAAAAAATGACAACTGAAATGAATAAGGAAAGCGAAACAACACGTACAGTAATAATTCCGATTAATTATTCACGATGGCCGGTGCCGGGGCCGCGCCGCCACGTCGGTGTTTGAGGATGATCGTTGGCCAGACAGTATGAGGGCGAAAAATTCACAATCTCATGTCCGTTTGCGGTTACAATCGCTGTTGCGATGAATAATAGATCAAACTGTCTGTCTGGCTGACGGCAAATGGCACTCGTTCAGTTTGAGAGTGACTGGGTCTTCTGTATGATGAGTGGTGTCGAAGGTGAAATGGGGATGATCGAATGGAAAGTTGGGTTCGTTGGAGCAACATGACATAAGATGTATTTAAGATGTTCCATATCAAGTTTTAAGACTTTAAAAATGTTGTAGCTCAACTGGTTTGGCGTAATTAAAATTGATTTGATTGATTTGTCTTTATTATAGAGACTTTCAACCCTTAGCTGGTTCGCCTCTTTGTGCGTAATTAATACAGTATATCATAAATTTGTAAAGGTACTCCAGGAAACGTAAGAATCAAGGGCAATTGATTCAACGATAACTGATTTTCATCCTAAAAAAATACTTAGACTCTGCTTGAAAAAAAAAGGGTTTACATCAACGTTTAGTTTGAATACAAAAATAGTTATTGTTCTACCCAACAGAAACACACGTGGTATGAGTACCCTTCTTCAGCCTATGCTCCTATGTTCATCCTATTCCAAAAACAGACGATTGTCAACTGATTGTTTCCGTTCTGTATTTTATATTAACTTGTACCATTTTTTTACTTGTACCATTTAATTTACTTCACTTGCCCTGTTGCATTTTGATACCTCTACGGCTAAGTCTTGCAAAACAAATAATAATAAAAACATATTTCATAGGGTGCTGTTCATAAGCTACGAAGACTCATTTTCAGCCCTCTCAGGCTCCATCGCCTAAAAAAACAGCATTATCGATCGCGTTCGCTAATGCCTCGCGTGAAAATCAAAATAGATGCGCTGATGTTTAGTATTGTAACAATACTGAACGTATTGTTCTTTTTTTGTGATTGCGAGTGTCGCAAAATTGTGTCGCACGATTGTATCGTTTTAGCGCTAGGTCGAGTAAATGATTTATCGGTGAGCTTGTTCCTTGTATTTCTTTGAAATACGCAGTAAATTTATCTAGGCACTAGTTTAAAATCACCCTTCAACAAGAACTGCAAAGTTCGTCACTTTTTATATCTCCCTGTCGTGGAAATCAAACCACTGCGTCCAATAAGTTGAACTAATGTGGCATGTCCCGTTTTGATATTCGCATCTAGCTAGCTAATTGCCATATGAGGTGATACACAAATTATGTCACGCAAAAACCGACCTTTTTCAACCCCCTTTCCTCCTATGTCACAGTTTTTGTACATATAGGACCTCAATATTTTTGTATGGGTCGTCACGTTCTGCAACCCCCCCCCCCTCCACTATTTAGAAATCTTTACCTGCGCATGTATAAAAGCACCACAACTACAAAGCAGATGTTCCGATTTCACGATTTCTGATGTTCCGGTTTCACGTTCCGTATTACAGAAACGACAGATATCACTCTGAATCTGGGCAATATTTTTCAAGTGATACCTGCTCGGGCAGTGTCCAGTTATTAGGCCAGTGTATGTACAAAGAGCTCTCTTGTTGAGCTCTAACAGCTTTTTGGTTTTATAATTTTTGACATCCATCCAATTGGATATCACCCCCTGCTCAGCCCAGCATTTCAGGTTCATGTTTATTGTAGAGTTTGATATACCACAGAATGGTTCTTGGCCAGCAAACTGTAAATTGGAACCATCTTTAGCAAGCTCGTCTGCCATTACATTCCCTTCAATGCCACAGTGACCTGGAACCCAGTGTAAGTTTACTGAGTTCCCTTGGCACAACCTGCATGTGAAAGAATGCATTCCCAGACAAGCTTTGAAGTACATTTGTAAGCGCACAATGCTTTTAGAGCAGCTTGTTTATCTGAAAAAAATACAAATATTTGCATATCTGTATTTTCTCTCAAGGCAGATATTTGCGCATTTCAAAATAGCAAGAATCTCCGCTTGAAACACTGTAGGATAGTGTCCCATCGCCACTGAAAGTTGTATTCCAGGGCCGTAGATTCGTGCTCCCGTTTTTATTCCATTTTTTTAGCCATCTGTATAGAATTTGATTGACCCTTGACGAACAGTGGGACCTCCGACTTCCCAATCTGCACGAATTGTTTCGTGCAACTTGTAAGGAACATCATGGTTCTCAACAGGTTTCATCCAGTCTTTAATCATTTTTATTACTGGCCTATTTTGGAAGTATTGTGAAATGCTCAGGTGACCAACAAGATCACCTGGCATAAACTTTTCAACTCGTTCAGGTCTCAGCAATTCCTTTTCTGCTTCTAATTGAACGTACTCGTGCAAAGGTAGCAGATTGAGAATCGCATCTAAAGTTTTTGATGGAGTGCTGCGCATCACTCCTGTAACAGCAATGGACGCAAGACGTTGAATTTTTGCAAGCTTTGATTGCGTGGTAGCTTCTTTTGTTTTTGGCCACCAAGCAAACGAAGCATATGTCACTTTCGAGCGGATTATGGCAGTATAAATCCACATTATCATTTTTGGTTTCAAACCCCACTTCCTGCAAATAGTTTTGCAGCATAACCAGAACGCACTTGTTGCCTTACCGATCACGGACTTAATTTGAGCATTCCAGTTCAGTTTAGCATCCAGTATCAGGCCTAAGTATTTGACTCGATCACTATATAGGATGAATTTGTATCCCACCAAGCCGAAAATCTCTTAAATTGATCTTCCTTCTCCTAGTGAAAGGGACAATTACGACTTTTGACGGGTTGATGCTAAGGCCTTCCTGCCATAAAAAAAAATCATTTACCCACTTTTATTAAGCCTCGGAATTGAGACGTAAGAAAAGTGGCTGATTATCCCGGAGGCAAATAAGGTCCACTGCGTCATTGCTCCGTTTAACACAGTAAGGGCAACATACTGTGGAGGGTGCCCTAGTACTCCATAGGCACCGTTAGCGGCTAGGTTTTTATTAGACCCCCCCCTTATCATTCATCCCTAGGCACAGTACGCATTAAGCCGCTTGACACCATGAATTAGGGGTCACCTGTTAGTGGACTCTTACCACCGGAAGAGACGGTCCGTAGTGTTATTCTTAGCCAGTTGAAGGAACTGCTACCGACACTATACGGCTATCTTGGCTGATCCAGAATAGAAATTAATATTGATGATCAACTTCCTTGGGGGCCCCGGCTTTTCGGGCCCCATGTTAAATTAACAAAAATTCTAATTGCATAAAAAAATTAAAATATCATTTTTTACTTCCTAATACATAGTATGCTCGGTACTTTTTGACGTTATAATTAGAAGTTAGTGCTGTTAAAATGACAATGTTTTATTCACTCAATTTTGAGATAAAAAAAAACTCATGTTTGGGTTTGTCCATTTTCCGTTTTGTAGCTACAAATTCTACTTAATCTATAAGAATTGACAATCGTGGAAAAGTGATAGGAATTTAGTAACTGGACTGGGTTATTAAATGAAAGAAATACTTAGATAAAACATATCAGCAGCCATAAGTGCCAACTTGTGACGAGGTGGGGTTGTTCAGTTTAATGTACTAATATTCACGTGAAAATGCCTAAATACAGGGGGTGGTGGCAGGGAAAAATGCAAAAAATTCAAGGTGCTATCACATGTTGAATATGGGATATACACTACTTTTTTCATGACAGTGTATCAATCAACGTCTATATTCTAGTATTACAAAATAAAAATGAACATATTTGATTTTTAACTTGTGATAATGTAAACCTAACAAGTTGGTATCAATAAACTGCGCGCCCAATGGCCACAAGATAAAATGGCTAAAATAGTAGAAAAAATAGCTTCAATTCGATGACAAACCAGGTCATACTAATCCAGAGCCATGTAGTTTCACATACCAGATGAAATAAACACATATATAGGGGATACTCAAAATAACTGGGACAGGTAAAATTTTCACTTTTCAAAAAATATTCAACTGTAACTTTTCGAAAAGGGCATATTCTCAAATTTTTACTGTAAGTTTATCAACTAGTTGTGTATCAGTGGTCCAAGTTTGGAAAATATCGGGCTATTCTACACAAAGTTATAAAGGTTCTAGAAAAAGGAAAAATTATCCGATAGCCAACTTGAAGCGGATTCAATGAACCGAATACAATGAAATTTCGATCATTTATGACTTATATAATGAGCTATCAAAAACTTTTGACTAAAATTAAAATTAAGTCATCTGTTTTTCAAAGTTCATAATATTAGTCATAAATGATCAAAATTTGATTGCATTCCAAGTAGCATTCGGTTCATTGAATCCGGAGATATAACAGCTCAAAGTTGGCTATCGGATTCTAGAACCTTCATAACTTCGTGTAGAATGGTCCGATCTTTTCCAAATTTGAATCACTGATACACAACTAGTTGATAAACTTACAGTAATAATTTGAGAATGTGCCCTTTTTGAAAAGTTACAGTTGAATATTTTTTGAAAAGTTAATTTGAGTGATGATATTCACCCTCATTCTTGTTTTCGATCGAATCCACTTTCGAACGAAAATCGTTCGCATTCCCGTTTACGCCAGCAAAATCAAATGGCCTTGATTCGATCGAACCAACAACGTTCGAAAGTCGATACGTCCGTAAACAAGAATGAGGGTGAATCAAAATTATGTTTTATCAGATATGAAATTTAGCGACCTGTGTACTTTGCAGTGGTTTAAAAATTTTGATCGTCTTCACCTTTAGGCGCCGTCTTGTGAAGGTTTGTGTGGCATACCAGTTTAGCACCCTATGCGCAGAGATGCGAATCGTCAGCATTCGCGCATCATCGAACCCCGCGACCCAACCGCGACAACAATATTCGCGCTCCATCAGACATCGCGACTTCGCGCGACGTCGCGACGCGCACGTCGTCGGTCGTCAGCGACACGAAGACTCGAGCCGGTCGGGCAGGAGAGACCGCGCCGCCGACGATCACCCGCTTTCGCATCGCAGCAACCGGGCAGCAAGCACGTGTCATCCAAAACAGTCCAGAGGCAATTTTGCGGCAATCGGCCGAAACTGTAGTGCGGAAATTTACAGTTTGTGACCAAAAAGGATTTGTTTTAAATAACTTTTCAGGAAGTCAACCTGTTAGAGATCATGGAACGTTTGAATATAGATTTCTTTCGCATTTTTTCCCGTCGTATACTGTAAGTTAAACTGCGTCGATATTTTCCGAATTTAATTGATTCTGAGAGGCCTTACCAAGGGGTGGATCACTCTTGGAACATTAGATGCATGAAAAATATGTGCTGCATTTAAATGCATTTTCATGCATTCATTTATCCATTCAGTAAATAAGCAACCCATGGCTTTCTACAAAACTTAACTGTTGTTATTGTCCAACAACAAAATTTGTCAACCTTAACTACTTCTAATAATTAATTTGCAACAAGGATAATTATTAGTAACTTGAGTACTGATACAATTCTCTGAAGAGCACTAAATTCGTGGTGGTCCCAAACAGACGTAGAGCTTGGCGACATTGGCAATGTGCTTAGTGTATTGGGGATTCCAAAATAAGCTCCCCCAACCAGCTAAACGCCGTTAGATCCTTGACGTCTAGTACGTGCTTTACTTATGTGGGTTTACTAGCCCAACTTCTCCTCTATCCGATTCCAGAACTGTTCCTGTAATTAGTTTTTATACCATAAGTTTCTCGACTTTGTTGATAGTTTATTTAATATAGGATTTCCTTCATTACTTACAATTACACAGCTTCTGTTCAAGTTGTCCATTCCAAAAGAATTAACTTTTGAAGAGAACCAACACGATACACATCATTACTTTTTTCTTAAGTAGCTGCGGTTTGACATTCACATATATGTCAATGCTAAGTTGATGGAAATTTCATGAAATGCATTTACACAGTAGAATAACTAGCCATTATTATTACTATTATTTACACTGTGTCCAATAAGTTCTCATACAAAATCAAATTGAATTCATTTTACATCTATCATTAGGATTTTAAAAATATTTTTTTTATTGAAAGGACAACTAACACTTAAATTCAGCATATGTATTGGAATTAACTGTTCTCTATCCTTCTCTGATGATCGCTTATGTAAGTCCATTTCAGCTGGCACGCACGCCATATCTTTGGTATTTCGTCTTATTTTAACAAGTTATGGTTTTAAGTTGAAACAAATTAGGTTCCTGTTCTCACCATTGCTAGAAGCAACTATGACCAGAAGAGAAAAAATATGAGACTCTGTTTTGATGAAGTATGAAGCCGTTTTAATTTGTACAAAATGAAGCGTATAATCAACAAAAATGTCCATTTACCCGTTTTAATGGGATTTGTGGTGTTAAAGAAGCATGGCTGCATCTTATTATGTTGATTCACACCATTCTTACTTCTAAAACATGCTTGAACCCCTATTGTGGTAAATTTTGCCCAGAATTTACGTTTTATGATGTTTATCTTAAATATAACGGAAATTTTAAGGAAATTAGCCCAAGTTGAGCTTACTTGCAAATTTCTTACCATATCATCACTAAAACTTTATTGTTATAGCCTTAGTATATCCATTTGGTACAATACTTGGGATAAAAACTCAAAATTTACCCAGAGTCCAGTTTAGCTTTTCGAACATTTTTCTTGCGTGCCGGAGCACACAGATTTCAAAAAACGGAAGTGTACTGATAGGCTTATAAAAACTAGTAGAAAATAAAGTTATTCTTAACCGTATGCTTTATTTAACCAGTATTATGTGGACCTTTAATGCATGCATTCATTTTGAAAATATGAATCACAGGCGTGAAATAAAATTATATTTTCTTAATTTGTATTTTGTATGAGAACTTATTGGACACGGTGTACATACATTAGATGTAAATTGAATGCATATTCAAAGAGCGATCCGCCCCTTGGGCCTTACCCTTACCCTTTTCCTTACAAACTTTTATTTACGTTGCCTGTGAGATTTACCACAACAAGGTAAACAAAAAGTGGACAAAAACCGTAAAACATGAAAAAGTTTTCTCTGTCGCATAATTTTTATTTCCGATTTATCTAGGTAGTCAGCTAGAAATCCAAAGATAAAGAGTAGTTATTTCAAATGAAGAAAAATCATAATTGTTTTGTTGGGAAATCCATTTGTATAGATTTCAATTTTTTGCGCTCCGTCCCGAAAGGGATAAGCGAGACACGCCACATGAAGTGGCTAAACCTGTATTTTAAGTTTTAGTAATTCATTTTTTGTCCATTCGACCTTTTTCTCCTCTCAATCGTTTGTTCTTATATCTTCTGTCCATCGACCTTTCGCCCTACAAGTAATGTAAAAGTCGAATACATAATCAAATTTCTTATTTTTTGTAATATAATCTTCTTCTTCTTTATGGCTCGACGTTCGCATTGGAACTTGGCCTGCCTCGCTTCAACTTAGTGTTCTTAGAGCACTTCCACAGTTGTTAATTGAAGGGCTTCTTTTGCCTGCCAATGAATGAATCTGTACATTGTGTGGCAAGTACAATGATACACTATGCCCAGGGAGTCGTGAAAATTTTCCCGACCGAAACGGGAATCGAACCCGCCTTCACGCCTTCACCTCAGCCCCTTCACCAAGGACCTCTTCCGTCAGACTTTTGTAGGCGGCGCCCTTGCGTTCCTTGTCACGCTTGAATTCTAGGATCATTTCACCCGTACGAATACGTCTAATATTACACACGTCGGCACCCAGATCCATGAGCTTGGCGTCGCTTCGCATCGTACTCAAGACGTCCGAGTGCTTAGACTGTTCGGTCTTGATGACGAGCGCGTCGAGTTTCACACGCTTGACACCTGGTCTTCCACGCCTTCTTGGTTTGGCGTCTCTGTTCTTTTCGACTTGCGGATTTGCTTCATCATCTTCCGCTTGATTCCCCTTGGTTCGCCCTATTCTGTGGTTGCTGAGGACCTAACAACGGTCGCAACCCCCTGTTCCCTTCCATCCGGGATGGGCCAGCCTTTTCAGGCCCACCCTTCCCAGCTTTCTAGGACGCCTATCTGGGATCTGACTTGCCGGCATTACTGCCGACCTTCGGCGTTAGTATTCGCCTAGCCTTGTGGACTTCGCCAGACAGCTCCTAACCTAACGGTTGCCTCACCCGCTTCTGCTAGTGCTTATCAAAAGCAGTCACATCCGCCACATCTTCTGGGCTTCCTGCGAAAGCGAACGTGTCCGTCTGTGTAGACTTCAACATTTGCTTTCGCCAGTTCTGCCGCTGCTGTAGTCTTCACAAGTCTCTCATGATCTTGCTTGGCATCGTCAATCGACCTAGCTAGTCGTAACAGGGCCGTTTTAAGGTCATTGCCCTCATCAACCAACTTCTTGCAAAGATGTTAACCTCGCCACTATCACTATGTCTTTTTCACCCCCTCGATCACTCATTCCTCGGCGCGGGTCGCTTGACACCTTGAATTGGGGTTAGTAGGGTCAAGTGGGGTAAAATGCCATTTTTCAAACTCTCATCGTTTTCAATGAGAATTAGCCTCATTTCTTAGGCTTTCAAAGTGGTAACATCAACTAAACAACATTTGCTCGATACTTCAGCAAAAATATTCACTAAACTATTGCATTTTCATCAATTTTTAGTGATTAAAAAAAACTGATTCGTAAAACGGAAGTGGTGCAAAACGACCATCTGTCATGAAGTAAGATTCACTTCATTGGCCAGTTCATGAAAACATTCAAAAATTACGTCCATCAGTTTTCGGGCATTTCCGACTCCTTTTCCCCCTTCTGTCCCGCTTTTTTCGTATACTCAATGAATGGAGTGTTACCCCCTCCCCGCAAAACGATGATCGTAATATTTGAATGACCCCTAACATAGAAAGCGTGGACATAAACAATCATGCGTCTCCATGTGTGTCTCAATCTCGTTGGAAACACTTGGCTGGTAATAAAAACACCAGAAAACCTTAATTGTAACCTGTGGAGCGGATCTGGTGTGATTGTTAGAACACTTGACTATCGAATCCCACTCCCTACAAACTCACAACAATGTGGATTTTTCCTTCGGAAGGGAAGTAAAGCGTGGGTCCCGAGATGAACTACCCTAGGGCTAAAAATCTCGTTAATACAGATAAAATAAACCTTAATTGTAAGCACGAAAAACCGGTAGTTGCCAATTTTCATTGGGAACTCAAAAGATTTTCCGTGGGTTTGGTGGCCTAGCTTCTAGAAGAATGTTCGATACAAATATATCTTGACACCATTCACATATAGTAATGATCAAGTCCCATTCAGGAATGATTTTATGAGTTGGACCATTTTACCCCATTTTGGCATTTTGGGCTTTGTTCCCCTAGTCCTATTCTTAGTCGGCGACTACGGGGGGTAGTTTGGGGTTTCGTCAGGCCCCAGGACTGTTCCCTGCAGCTCTACCGGCTGTTCACACAATACATTTGCAAACAGCACAGGCTGCAGTGACTCTGAAACGCAATTTTTTTCCATTTATTTTGCGAAAGTTCCGTTATAAGCTGCTTAGAAGGTTATCAAGCTTTCTAATATGAACTTTCAAGTTCCGTAATTACTTAAAATGAAGCTCCTTAGAAGGCCAGCAGTTTTCTACACCTGCTACAGATCAAACTCGATTATCCAGAATCACTTTTGTATCTTCCTTAACTGATATCTCGCAAACCGATTGATGTACAAAGTCTCAATTTTGACAGATTACACTAGTTTACAGCATTTTTGAACTCGGTAAGCTGATGATCATTTTTGGTGTAGAATCATGCCCTGAGTTCGAAAACGAGAAGGAAAAAAATTGCAGTAAAGCGGAAATTTTTTCGACTTTCCATCAGGGATGGAAAATAGTGAGGAATGCAGCTGAGTAGACACAAACGCAAAGCTATCCTACTCGTGAACAATAGAAGCCAGAATATATTCGCACTTCCTTCACTCGCGAGCTAACGAAGCTGGTTGCACTCGTGATTGATTCGCGAAGCAGCTCTGAACATTTTTCAATTTTGTGAAAAAACGAATTTACACGGCCGACAGATTAACTTTTCAGGAACAATAAAGCACAAAACACTACTATCCGATGGATACTTACTTGTTTTGCCATTAAAATCGCACTAAAATGCCATTCCCGCATCTCCACTTGTTCTTCGCGAATAAAAATTCATGAGTGTTTTTGTTTTTGTTTTGCTTCATACTCGTGAAGCAAGCGGGTGCGAATAAACCCACACACGGCTTACTCTCGGCACCGTGAGTAAACCGTTTGTTGCTTTTACACTCGCGAGTTGATTCACGATGAGAGTGTTTCCATCTCTGCTTTCCATACAAGGTTGATGATTTGAAATCGATTTTTGTTCTATTTTTAAGCAAAGTCGCTCACTTCACACATTTCATTCTCCGTAATCATTGCTCCGATTTAGCTGATTTTTTTACTGTAACTCGCCCACATACATAGGCGCCAACTTGTGACGTAGTTGGGGGGGCGAAGCTCTCCAAAATTGGACAAAATTAAACTTTTTTTAGCTCAATGCACTAGTTTTCACGTAAATATGCCTAAACTAGATGAACTGCGTCGAAATTTTACGAATTTGGTTGATTTTGAGATGCCTCGCCCCCCCAACTACGTCACAAGTTGGCGCGTATGCCCACATATAATATGTCAAATAAACGTTAAGAAAGAATTTTTAAATTGTTTTTTTTTCTTGTTGAAAAAAAAAATACATTTCTTCATAAATTTTTGGAAATTTTGCTCTAATTTAAGGAGATTGCTCCTAAAACTGACCAATATCTTAAATTTCGCTAATCTGGCGCAAAACCTGCATACAGATGATCGAATGGTATTGTATTCAGCTTTAAATTTATGGAAAAAGATTTGAAATTGGTTGAAAAAACGCAAGAAATTTGAATTTTAGTAAATTCCACATTTTAATGTAAAACTCGATATTGAGCCTAAACTCAAAACTGCTCTACCTAAAATTTTTTGAAGCGCGGTTTCGAAATCAGCGCTAAATTGTGCTTCAAAAACTTTGATCGTTGACAGAAGTTCACGACTTTCATTTTATTTTGTAAACTAGTGTTACTAATCAAAGTAGTTTCGAAGATATGTTAAAATTTCAGTTTTTTACAGCATTCCATTCACTAGTTATATCATAGACTTAATAGTTGGTTATATGTTTGGGAAGCTTTAAACGCAATTCCAGATAATGTAGACTGACCTGTAGTGCAAATTACTTGAGAAAATCCATTAAACCGATCCCTCTTGGCCAGCTGGTGGGAACGCACATCATCGCCTGATGACTAATGAATCCATCATCGTTGCATGGTCGGTATAATTCGCAGGAGCACACGGTTTGCTAGAGGCAAGATTTTAAACAGCCGTTTGATTGGCTTTTTACTTTCCTCAACAGTATTATAAACATAACACCACCTCAGTTTATCCACCAACTACGGTATCGTATTCCCCTGCCACCGTTTGGGCGGCAAGTTACAACAACGTCAACACCAAATTTTAAGTGAGACTAACCAGGTTCGGAAAATTGGCCGGTTTGTGGCGCGCAACGCACGCTTGTGTGGCCGAATTTAATTACACCACGTACACGTGCCAAAGGGGCCTGTTAGCTCAAGTAGTAAAACGCACAGCTGTACTGTGGGGCCACGCTTAGGGTATCCGGGTTCTATTCCAGAATATTTTCGTACAAAGATTTTCCTTGGCTTCTAAAAACGGTGTATTACAGAAGCAACTCGTGCCAGTTAACTACTGTGGAAGCGCTCATAGAACACTGAGATGAAAAGCAGACTCTGATCCAGTTGGGATGGCACACCAGAAAGCAACAATACGAAGACGCACCAAAGTGTGTGGTATATGAAATTTGCTTTCCTTTACAATTCGTGGATCACCTTACATCGCCGCCGCCGTGGTGATGACGACGACCGATGCGATGACGTGTGTGTGTCAGAAAGAACATTTGTCCATCCGGTTTTTCGCGTGAAAGTCGTGAGATCGTTGCACCGCCGCCGTCCGTCGCACGCTGAGTGATGCCCGGAGTAGGTAGGACTCGGGAAATTTGTCTGCGCCAAGTTGTAAACAGATTGCTCGGCTCTGTTTTCATCTGCATGCGAAGGAAAACATTAGCAGCGACGTATAGAGAGACCTATCTATTTATATGCATGTATACGATCGATGACTGGGAAGTATTACCGTTTTACCGCTTTTGACTGGCGGTGGAGACGGGGTTAAAAATATCATGTGAGTTATGCCGATGTCGGTTTCGTTGAATATTGATCCTAACAAGCGTAGACGACCTTGAAATTGAAGTTGAAATGGAACAACAGTTGCGATCGGGTTAAATGACTACTTTCAGTTATATGCGCACATAAAATTTCAAGTGAGTCATGTCCAAGCCAAGTCAGTTCTCAGTGCTCCAAGCCTTTAGGCTAATATGAAAACAGTGGCGCAATATATAACATCCGGAGCCATAATATCCCAGGACATTATGGCACAGTTTTCCGTGGCATAACGTCAAAACATGCACAGGTGCTACTAAACCCTAGGGCGAAAGGCCCAACGGAAAATCAAAAACAGAATAATACAAATCGAGACCAATGGCAATGGCCCCAGTGAACAAAAAGGACTTGCGGTTAAAAACTCGGTACGTGGAACTGCCGATCTCTCAACTTCATTGGGAGCACCCGCATACTTGCCGATCTACTGAAGGACCCCAGGTTCGGCATCGTAGCGCTACGAGTTGGACAGTATAGGATCCAAGGTGCGAACGTGTAGAGATGATCATACCATATCGTAGTTGCGGCAGCAAACGTGAGCTGGGAATGGGAATAGCTTTTATGGTGATGGGCAAAATGCAGAGGCACGTGATCCATTGGTGGCTCATCGACGAAATTGCATACTCTTTGAGGATTAAGGGCCGATTCCTAATCTTCAGCATAATCAACGTGCACAGCTCACATGCAGGAAGCACTGATAATGATAAAAACGCATTCTACACGCACCCGAACGCGACTAAAACCACTACCGGTCAGGACGAGCTCGATGTGGCCTCTCTAGATGACTGCTGGAGTACAGTAAAAGCAGCCATCAACGACGCAGCCAAGAACAGCATCGGGCACGTGGAAAGGAGTCGACGGATCGAACGGTTCGACGAGAAGTGCAGAGCAACTTTGGATGAGTAGAACGCAGTGCGGATGCTAATGCTGCAGCAAGAAACTCGGCAGAACGGGGAACGCTACAAACAGAAGCGGAAACAGCACCGGAAACCCGCCCATTTCTGGAGACAAAGTACCGTCTGGAAGAAGCGGAGTACGGAGAAATGGAACTGTTTTGCCGTTCCCAAGAAACTTCGTGCATGCTTCTTGCTGCGAACTGAAATATGCAGGAATAAGGACGGTTCCAGCCTCTGGATGGACGGACATGAGGTGGTCGGAAGATGAAAGCACTTCGACATATCTAAATGGCGTGGTCAACGTAGGCACGAGAGACCACGGCAAAGAAGAAAACGGCTATGCCAGTGCAGCAGAAGATGCCATTCAGCAGCTCAAAACCAATAAAGTAGCTGGTAAGGATGGTATCGCAGCTGAACTCATCCTGATAGACACAGAAAAGAAATTTTCAACCAATGCCACGCAAGAATCCAGTTCACGGTGGAGGTGGAAAATGACTGACGAATGCCGAACTTAGACTTTCTGCTAGTTTGTCAAACCGACCAGACAGTGAAAACAGAGTGGTACTTTAAGCCGATTACATGATCTAGAATAGCTCTAACTTGCACGACATATGATTGAATTGATCTTATGTGCCTACAAAAATATTCTATATGTTAATGGGGGATCGCGGTTCGTGGGTTGAGTTTTACCTTTTAAAATCTTACGCTGTGTGGTTAAAAACTTGTGTACACTCGTGCTTCCACTTTCTTTTCGAATTCTACACAATTCCTCTATGAAGTCCTCTAGAATCCTTCCA
This sequence comes from Aedes albopictus, assembly GCF_035046485.1. Classification (NCBI taxonomy): domain Eukaryota; kingdom Metazoa; phylum Arthropoda; class Insecta; order Diptera; family Culicidae; genus Aedes; species Aedes albopictus. The sequence continues at coordinate 477,734,190 of NC_085137.1, read as the reverse complement.
AACCTTACACTCCAAAAATCTTCCTTTTCTTTCACCAGAATCCAGAAAGTCCACGTGATACAGTTATATTGAAACCGACACTTCACTACTCGTAAAAATAACTGCAGAATTTATTGAACCTTGGCGCGCGTGCACTATGTCTGTGTTGACTGGCTATCGTTATACTACTGAATATAATGTTTCTGGCTAGTGCCGTCCGAGTTCCCTCATTTTCCAGTCTTTTTGTGAAGTGAATCATGTTTAGTTTTGCAATAGTATATGTGTTTTGTGAGTGTCTCGTGTTTAATTATAACAGTAGAAAAACTAGGGTGGACTGTTTAAAGATTAGGTTACTATTAAGTTCAAATTCAATACTAACTTTAAGTTTTAACTCAGTACTAACAACTAACACTATACTAAGTTTGATTGTGTAACTGATGCTTTGCTACGAGTGTAGATCTGAAGGCCTCAACCGTATAATGTTACAATTGAATATTTCCAGCGAAAATGACGGTTTTTTACCGATTATTTTACGGATTATTTTTTTTGTATATGTATTTTTATTTCTCTCAAGTTTTGCATGAGCATTTCTCATGGCCGAAAAGAAATTTACATTATAAGTTCGACATTTTGACGCTAGCCATATTTTTGACAAGGGCCTAAGCAGAAGATCAATGAAAATGATCTAAAAAATATATCTCGTTTCTGAGATCAGGGATTTAGTCCGACATGTTGCCTGAAATATTGCCAAAAACAGCACATCCTAGATAAATTTTTATGAAAATTTTCAATGATTTTCTGCTAAGGCCCTTGTCAAAAGTAAGCCTAGAGTCACCATGTCGAACTGATGATGCAAATTGTCCATTTTGGTCTTGAAAAATGATAATGCAAAATATGAGACAAATAAAAAACAACCATCGATTTTGAATGGAATGCTCATGTGTCTTCAGATATTCTTAATGATCAGGAAATTGATCCTAATATGTGTGCTCCTCTATTGAAGACCAGTACAAATTCAAACCATATATCTCATTTTCAGAATAGTTTAGATAATCCAAAAAGCCTCCAAGATGTGTACAACGAATATCTTGTGATTCAACTGATCTTTTATGACTAACAAAACGCATTATACTGAGTTGGAAGTGCAACCGATACTTTGTTACGAGTGTTAATCTGGATGCCTTGACTATAAAATATTATAAGTGTGTTGGCGCTTACCAGAACTATCCTACGTTGTGGTTGTTTTTTCTGATACGACTCGATGTAGCAGCAGCGGTGTCAACAACAGCAGCGGGGAGCAGGAGTGGGCTGGGATCTTCTCGTTTCAAGCAGCGATGACGACGATCCAGGGCGGCAGCGGACGACGGCAACTCGATGGAAGGAGCATGCGTCGTACGAGAGATTTCAGTGGTACAGGACGGTTGAGAAACACTGGCACATAATTTTCATGCAAGGCACTTTATTCTCTAACTCCACTTTTACAACACTCGAACTTGACATGCACTTTTCTCTTTATTTGTTGCTCCTTACTACTGCGCTACCAAAAATGAACTGAACTCTTCGAACGAAACATGGAAATTTCAAACCTTTCCATTCTTTCTTTTCGGGCCTATTCGCGTCGTAGTTGCCAGTTTAAACCGGCGAAAATCTTATGCGAACTCATAACTGTTATAATATATGGAACTAATAGCGAACAACCTTAAGCTTGCGTGCAAGCTATCCTCAAACTGGTACAACTTGATTTATATTTCAACAATAAGTGATACTGAAGATATCGCCGATGTACTGGAAATTCAACTCCAACGACTTGTATTACATGTATGAATCAAATGGTATAAATTCTGATATGCATGCACATTTATTGACAGTAAATAGTAATCTTAGCTTACTTTCGTAAGGATAATTTCTATTTAGGAGACCTTGTGAACCCACTGTTTGCTACTTTCAGTAAAAATGAAATGGTAAACTCGCGTGTCATGCCTCGAGCCTGTGTGCATGTCAACAACGCAATCATTGCTACACTCGTTTCTGAAATAACTACCAGAGATGTATGTGCTGTCACAATTGTTGTGTCCGCTGGAAACCTCAACAGGAAATACGTCTATTGTTCGGTTTATTTACGGTATGATGAACCATCCTCTACGACTGCTTTCAATATGTCGTCGCATACTGTACTTCAAAAGGCCTTCCGCTAATTATTGGCAGTGATGCTAATGCTCACCATATCATCTGGGGCAGCTCAGACATTAACTTGAGAGGCTCCAGTTTGATGGAGTATTTAAGTAGTACAGATCTTGGATTACTTAACATAGGCAACCGCCAAACCTTCATGGTATCTGCTGGAAAGGAAGTGTTAGATATGACGCTTTGCTCTAGTAAAATTAGTCACGAGTTGACCAATTGGCATGTGTCGGACGAAGAATCTTTATCTGACCATCGCTACATTTTTATTGAACATGTGAATGTTACTTCGCAAACTTTGCGTTTCAGTAATCCCCGGTTAACCAAGAGTAATCTGTTTACTGATTTGGTTGCGATTAAATTCCATGGATACTCATCATCTATTGACACTCCAAGTGATTTAGATGATGCCGTTGATACTACAACGGCCTTCATCATGGAAGCTTTTGAAGAAGCTTGCCCTCTACGGTCTGTGAAGACTACAAGAGGAACCCCTTGGTGGAACGCTGATCTGGCGAAGCTCGGGAAACAATGTAAAAAGAGTTGGAAGAGACGGCGTTCGGCTGGCTTTCGGCGGCTTTCAGGTCGACTCGCAATACAAGAAAGCTCTCCGGTCTGCTGAACGATCCAGCTGGAAAAAACCTTTGTACAAATGTTTCCAGTTTGAGTGAAGTCAGTCGGTTAAACGAAATACTTGCGAAATCTAAGGATTTTCGAGTGAACGAACTTCGTTTGCCAAATGGCGATTTCAGTTCCACCGATGATGAAGTTCTGGTATGTTTGTTCAGCACACACTTCCCCGGATGTGTGGATGTTACATCTTCGGATGAACTTGATGTATTTTCTTGTTGTTATGATTCCCTGGCCTCGGCTCGGAGTATCATAATTTTAGAATCGATTAAATGGGCACTTAATAGCTTTGCTCATTTCAAATCTCCTGGGACAGATGGGATTTATCCTTTTTTGCTTCAGAAAGGATTTGATCATTTCAAACATATTTTGAAAAAATACTTGTTTGCTGTTTTGCAACAGGGTATATTCCCAAACCATGGCGGGATATTACTGTAAAGTTTATTCCGAAAGTGGGTCGTGCGTCGTATGAAGAAGCAAAGAGTTTCAGACCTATGTATCAATTTTACCTCTTTTCTTCTGAATTGATTAGAACGCATTGTAGATCATCACATCCGTGATGTTCATCTGGTCAACGTGCCTCTTCATGTGAACCAACATGCCTACCAATCTGGTAAGTCCACTGTGACTCTTTTGCACAAGGTTGTTTACGATATCGAGAAGGCATTCGCTCAAAAGAAATTTTGTTTGGGTGTTTTCTTAGATATCGAGGGTGCTTTTGACAACGCGCCTTTCGATGCCATATTGGAAGCTACACGGGGTCATGGTATATCCCCAATGATTTCCAATTGGATCCACCAAATGCTCCAAAACCGACATCTCTTCTCGACATTGCGTCAAGCAGCGATTAGGAAATTGAGTGTTTGTGGGTGCCCCCAAGGGGGAGTCTTGCAACCGCTTTTGTGGAATCTTGTACACTCAAACCTCCATTTAGGTAGGATCCATTTAGGTAAAATCTATTTAGATAACGTTACCTAAATGGAATTTGATTGTGTTCAGACCAGTTGCAGTACTTAAGATTACTTATAAGGTTGGTTTAGGGAAAGAAATAGTGAGTGGTGTTAAGGGGGTATGGGGGGGAGGGGGGATGCAATGTTGAGATATGCCCCCTAAACACCTCCCCCCCCATGTTCCAATGCACGAATTTATGCTGGCCTGCTTACTCTCACGCAAAATTTGACGTTTGAGCGGTGCCGACACCGCTCAAACGTCAAATTTCGCGTGAGAGTATTGCGGAGATTCCACCTGTTTAGACTCCTGCGCGAAAATTAGTTGCGTGGATTTTTCTTGCGTGGGCCCACAGATATAAAACCAGACCGCGTCCTGGAGAATATTTTACGCTGTGTTGGTAGGTACACATATGGTGATAGTTTTGCATTGTAAACAAACATTTTTAACGCACCTACGCTGAAAATGAGCCTAACCATTTATTTGCGTCGGAATCTATAAATCTTCACAACGGGCAATAAGCAGGCCAGAATAAATTCGTGCAGTGGACCATGCAGTGTTGAAAAGTGTCAGTAACCAGCGTCATTTCCAGCTGAAATTGAGATAAGCAACCATCCTTCCATCATTCAATTGACATCAGCTCAGCTCCAGCAACATAGACCCAATAGTTGTTCGATGTTGGTCCAAGAATGGCCCAACATACGATACAAATTGGCCCGACATTCAATAATTTTTCAGTCTAGCGGAATTTTGCAGGGTTTTTCGTGTTTCGTGCCCAGCTAGTTATTTGAATGACAATTCGGATCTAAGACCCCCCAAGACACCCGAAAACGCCCCTGAAGCCCCTCCCCTCCTGAAACCCACCCCCTCCCGAAACTCCTTGAAAGCCATCTGAAACTCCGCATGACCTCCTTTAAATCTCCTAGTAACTCTCCCTTCTTAAACTTTTTTGCAACCTTGTACTCCATTTAGGTAATAATCTGAATCCATTTAGGTAATGAATCCATTTAGGTAAAAATTCTATTTAGGCAATCCCGACTCATTACCTAAATGGAGGTTTTGGTGTACACCATATCAGTAATGTCCCAACACTTAATTCAATTACGCTTGTAGATCTTAAAATCTTTACTCGCGGAAGTTCTTGAATATCCTAGAACATCTTTGGAAAGTAGTTCACTTCAGTACTGTGCTTCATGGATCTGTAGGATGTTACACCGTATCAGTAATGTAACAACAATTAACTGATTACGCTTGTAGATTTTCAGGCCTGTACTCGTGGAAGTTCTTGGATGTCCTAGAACATCTTTAACGATAACTTCTCTTCAGAACAATGCTCCATGGACCTGTAGGATGTTACGCCATATAAGTAATGTCCCAACAATTAGTTGAAACACGCTTGTAGATCTTAAAATCTTTACTCGCGGAAGTTCTTGAATAACCTAGAACATCTTTGGAAAGTAGTTCACTTCAGTACTGTGCTTCATGGATCTGTAGGATGTTACACCGTATCAGTAATGTAACAACAATTAACTGATTACGCTTGTAGATTTTCAGGATTGTACTCGCGGAAGTTCTTGGAGGCCCTAGATCATCTTTGAAAACTATGTCTCTACAAAACTATACTCCAAGGGCCTGTAGGATGTAGCATCGTATAAATAATGTAACAACAATTCATTGACTACTCTTGTGGAGCTTAAGGCGCTAACTATCGAATGTCCTTGGATAGCGTAGGTTCTTGGATAACCTAGAACATCTTTAAATATATTAAAGAACCATACTCCAGGAGCCATCTTTCGGAAAACCCCCATCCAATCCCTACTAGCCGCTCCTAGTCAACTTCCGAACAGACTATCAACACCTCCCCCCTAGCCTCCCACCTTTCCCCGACCACCACCATACATCCCTTTTGAACTCCACAGACCTCTTACATCATCCTCCGCCCCCACCTCCAACCGCTCTTCAGCCACCTTTAAACCCTTCCCCAGAAATTTGTTCCAAATGGAGGATAACGTTCCAAATAACATTTTGATGACCAATTAGTCTTGTGGAGGTTTTGAGGACCGTCATTTAACCTTATACATGTGTTACTTGGGATGCTTATGGAGCCGGCCTTTTGATGCTTCTATGGATTATTGAAAATATATCAATGGGTCGTTTGGCATTTTTTCATAGATTGTTTAATAACTTTAACGGTGCAAGCAATGGGCTGCCGTATAAATGCATCTGTAGAAGCTTAATAATGAGCATTTCCCAACATCTCATGAACAATTTTTCCTCCAAATTTCTTTTGATATATTCTACCATACCTAGCTAATTAATAATGTTTTAATCTTCATAATGACGCCAACGTGCGGCCAGGCATCAATTACTTACCGCTTTTCCCCACGCTCGGAGCACCTATCACAGCTACTTTAATCTCTGCCAGGTATGACTTTTTCCGCCTTATCCCTCGGGTAGTCATTCCACTGGCTCACACTGGGAAAGTAATTTTCTCCAATCTACTTCCTCCGCGGACTCGACTGCACTGATGGAAGCCCGCCAATGACTTGACTGGATCTTTGGTGCAATAAATCACTGGCTCCACGCAGCAGCAGCACCACCAGCAGCAGTAATATCTCTGTTTACACACTCGAGCGATGCATCACTTTCCGTCGGATCTGTGCGCTGCGTTGAATAAATTCACCCAACAATCGAACAATGCAATCAGTGGAAAATGGTTAAACCACAGACAAACAGACGTAACACTTCGAACATTTTTCAATTCAAATCATAGTCACGGAAACATATTCGCCCAATGCTAAAAGGACTATGTTTGGCCGACCACCAACTAGGTGGCGGTAGTGAGAAAACGTCAAACTCGAACAAAAACGATGCGAGCGCCACGGTTGGACAGTTGGCCAACTATCAAAATTTGAAAAAGACTGTTAAATCTGTGTACAATGGGAATTATCAGAGTGTTACGTCTGTTTGTCTGTGGTTAAACTTTAATTTCGACTAGCACCATTTCCAATCTCGCGCACATCTGCTCCCGGATTTTCTGCACCATAAACTGACCTACATTCGGATTGCTTCGCACTACATCCCAGTTCAATTCGAATGTAAACCCTCACAGTTTTCACATTTTCCGATACGTTTACCACCAGTAATAAATGGAAAACTTTAACACGTTTCACCGGAGAGTAACCGCACGCGCACGTACTTGGCCGGGGGTCGTCCGCATTAGCCACCGCGTCCGTTTGATAGGTAGATGTAACACTTTGTTGATCAATTTTTCCCGCAACAACCAACCAACCACGCACACGAACACGTATCACCCCACGCCACGTGTTGAATCAAATTTTAATTATTTTGCACCATTATTCAGAAATCAAACCGGAAAAATGGATTCCACTTTCAAGCGCGGTTTTTTTTTTTCATGGATGATCTGCCGCATCAATTCTGTTTGCACTGATGCACACACGCACACGGCAAATAAACTGGGATTGTTTTTCTTCTCTACCGCGTTCAACAAAAACAGATTTTTGTTTGTTCGTGTTGTTTGGGTTTGTCTTTCGTAGGAAAATGTGCCAGCTCAGATTTGTTCAAGCCATGCATTCTGCGAGGCAAAACTTTTAACCTTCCGTTAATCGCGCTGTTGTACTTTGTACAACACATGAGAATTATCGACTATTACTTTGAAACCATCTTTTCTATCGATGTCAACCCCAAATGTATTCTACAGGAATCTTATTTGGAATATTATAAGACCTTTTTTGAAAACAGTATAACTCCTTATAATGCGGAAAATTGAAAATCGCAATATGAAGAACGTACTATATTTAAGATAAGATAGACAGTTGAATGTGAATTAGTGTATTTCAAAATCTAAATGATCTAGAAATATGATGTCTTCGGCAAAGTTACTTGGGATATCAAGGGCCTTCGCGAGGTGATCTGAGAAATTCAGATTTCAACCGATAGGTGGCGCTAGTGAGCATGTAATTTTTATATCCCATATAACTCAGGATCCGGACTACTTAGAAAGATGGTGTCTTCGGCAAAGTTGTTTGGCTGTTTAAACACTAACTGATGGAGAGCCGTTTGGTTTGAAACTCCACATCTAGGTGGCGCTAGTGTGCATTGAAATTTTATAACTCATGCATCTCAGGACCCTGATTACTTAGAAAGATGGTGTCTTCTGCAAAGTTGTTTAGTAGATCAAACACTAACTGATGAAGACAAGTATGATGTGGAATTCCACATCCAGGTGGCGCAAGTGAGTACTCAAATATTATAACTCATATATCTCGAGATCCTGATTACTTAGAAAGATGATGTCGTCAGCAAAGTTGTTTAGTAGATCGAACACTAACTGATGGAGAGCCGTATGATTTAAAACTCCACATCTAGGTGGCGCTAGTGTGTATTCAAATTTTTACTCATATGTCTCACGACCCTGATTACTTAGAAAGTTGGTGTCTTCTGAAAAGTTGTTTAGTAGATCAAACACTAACTGATGAAGACAAATATGACGTGCAATTTCACATCCAGGTGGCACTAGTGAGCATTTCTATTTTATACCTCATATATCTCAAGATCCTGATTACTTAGAAAGATGATGTCTTCGACATTGTTGTTTGATGGATAAAGGATGGATGTACTTATCCCGTGACATTGACAACCTTGAGATAGAGTATATTGAAATACGACGGTCAGATATTGAATATTTTACTAAGCGCTTTAACTTCATGTAAAATTAATCAATCAAGTGCTAATTTAAACAAATTATAATCAACTAGTTGTGTAATTTTCAAATTTTGAAAACTTTCGGAAGTATAAAAATTTACAGCTCGTTGATTTTTTTCTAGATGAATAATAACACGTTCATGCTTTTGCAAATTTACAACTGGTGGCAGAAGCACGAATCAAATAGTCAATCAACTGAAAGCCCTTGATCTACCAACCAACCTTGCCAAAGATATCAACTTCCCAGGTAATCAGACTCGGAGGTATATGAGATATAAAATTTGCATACTCATTAGCACCACTTACTGGCGAAATATTGATTTCAACGACCCATCAACCAAATGCACTTAACCTATTTGACAACTTTTCCGAAACCACCATCTCTCTTCTAATAACCAGGATCCTGAGAACTATTGCATATACATTTTTTTATGTTCACTAGCGTCATCTAGTGGTGAAATTTCGATTCAAACGGACAACTATCTGTAAGTTTTCGATCTTTTAGAAAGTCGGCACGAGAGGTACCCGACTAGAAAAATATATCAAGTTTATAACACATTGTGCTATGATGATATAAAATTTTTCTATAATTTATTTTGTTATAAACTAGATGCAGGATGATGTTAAATTAACTAAAACTGTAACAAAAAGTACACCGGTCTAATCAAAATAATAACCTATTTTGTTATAATCAGAACAGAATTATAACACAATATGATATAAATTTAAGCTTCAAGAAAACTAGTTTCTATCATATTTTGGTACAATTGTGTAAAATGATGTTCTGAATGTCAAAGAATCAGAACTAAATTATTTCACAATGAGTTGTTGAACAACATTTATAACATAATATGATACAATTTAGTTATAATATTTTTAAACACCAATGATGTTAAACATGATTATATCACAATGAGTTATACATATCATAGTTTGTTATAATTATGTTATATTTTTGTTAGAATCTTTTAGTCGGGTAACTTTCCCTCCATTTGGTCTTTGATCTACCAAACAACTTTGCCAAAGACACCATCTTTCTGAGTAAAGTGGAGCTTCGTGGCGGTTCGGTTAGCGTTGTCAAGCGTGTAACCGCACCATGCTATCCACTGGTGCATGTAATGTATGTTGTTTGCATGGTCTAGTGTTGAGTTCTTGACACATCTTTGCCGAAGACACTATCTTTCTATATAATAAGGGTCCAGAGATACATAATATATAATATTTACGTGCTCAGTAGCGCAGCCAAGTGATAAAATTTCAAATTAAACTGCGAATCATCCATAAGTACTTGACCTACCAAACAACTTTGTCGAAGACACCATCTTTCTAAGTTATCAGGTTCCCGAGATACATAGGATATAAAGTTTATTTGCTCACTAGTGCCGCCTAGTGGTGGAATTTCCAATTAAACGGCCAATAATCTGTAAGCCGTTTACCTACCAAACAACTTTGCCGAAGACACCATCTTTCTAAGACACCAGGATCCTGAGATATAAGATATAACATGATATTGCTCACTAGCGCCGCCTAGTGGACGTATTACGAATCAACTTTGTCAGCATCAAGTAGCCCATGAAATTTACAACAACTTTTATAAAGACAGTCCTCCTCTAAACAATCAGGATCCTTGGATATTTCAGAATGAATGGGTGTTGTACAAAGTACAACGCGCGACTGCTCGCGTTACAAAACTTGGAGCGAGTACTGAAAGGTTAAGCTAGTGAACTTAGCACAGATCTCGTGTGGTAAGGATTGATTCCACGAGGTACAACTGGGGTCGAAGTGGATCTCATCTCAAACAACATTTTGATGATCAATTAGTCTAGTTAGTTAAGGTTTTGAGAACTGCCATAAATCTTACTTGCCTTACCGGTCAGAATAAGGCCTGAGTGTCCTCTGCTGTACGTGGGAGTCGTCTTCAGTCTACTCGATCCATGGCGTCCGCAAATCGTCCTCCACTTGATCGACCTACGGTACGGTAAAGGCTGGGTATGCTGCGCTACTCAGATCCAATTGTGATCCACTAGCCTCTACCCAGCAACTCCTATACCTACCTCCTCGTGGTACCGGCCGGAAACTATGAGCAACCTTAGGGAAGATCGGGAAACCTCCGGTGGGAACTTTGGTCATAGGCTGACAGGGGAAAGGGGGTTTGCTTCGGCAAACCTGAGTGTCTGTTCTCCAGGAGGAGCGGCTCACAACAGCGTCTGATCACCATGTAAGGGGCGGCTGATCTACGTCCAAGTGCCAGGGAAGGACTCTAAGCTCAACTGTGCACTATGGTCCTCCGGAAAGTAAGGGGTTGGTGTCTGGCCCTACGAGCCAGCCGTAAAAAACCATTGTAACGGAAAATTAGCAACAGAATAATACGAACCGAGACCAACGGCAACGACCACAGCGAACAAAAACGACTTGCGATTGGAAACTGGATACGTGGAATCGCCGATCTCTCAACTTCATTGGGAGCACCCGCATATTCGCCGATCTACTGAAGGACCGCGGGCTCGGCATCGTAGCGCTGCAGGAGGTGTGTTGGACAGGATCCATGGTGCGAACGTTTAGAGGTAATCATACCATCTACCAAAGCTTCGGCAACACACGCGAGCAGGGAACAGTTTTCTTCGTGATGGGTGATATGCAGAGGCGCGTTATCGGTTGGTGGCCGATCGACGATAGAATATGAAGGTTAAGGATCAACGGCCGATTCTTCAACTTCAGCATAATAAACGTACACAGCCCACACTCCGGAAGCACTGATGAAGACAAGGACGCATTTTACGCGCAGCTCGAACGCGCGTACGATCACCGTGTCCAAGCCACAACATCAAGATCATCATAGTAGAATTAATCGCTCAGGTAGGCGAGGAGGAGGAATTCAGACCGACGATTGGCGAGTTCAGCGCCATTGAAGGCCATACGTAGCACCTTTTTCCAACACAGCCTCCCTTATCGTTACACCTGGAGATCACCGCAGCAGACGGAATCTCAAATTGACTACGTTCTGATTGACGGAAAGCACTTCTCCGACATTATCGACGTCAGGAACTACCGCGGCGCCAACATCGACTCCGACCCCTATCTGGTGATGGTCAAACTGCACCCAAAACTGTCCATCATCAACAATGTACGGTACCGGCGACCGCCACAGTACAACCTAGAGCGACTGAAACAACCGGATGTCGCCTCAGCATACGCGCAGAATCTCGAGGCCGCGTTGCCAGATGAGGGCGAGCTCGATGAGGCCCCTCTACAGGACTGCTGGAGTACAGGGAAAGCAGCCATCAACGACGCAGCCAAGAGCACCATCGGATACGTGGAACGGAATCGACGGAACGAATGGCTCGACGAAGAGTGCAGAACGGTTTTGGCGGCGAAGAACGCAGCGAGGGCGGTAATGCTGCAGCAAGGGACCCAGAAGAAAAAGCGCCGCCTGGAAGAAGCAGAATGCGAAGAAATGGAACTGCTGTGCCGTTCCCAAGAAACACGGAAGTTCTATCAGAAGCTCAACGCATCCCGCAACGGCTTCGTGCCGCGTGCCGAAATATGCAGGGATAAAGACGGAGGCCTCTTGACGGACGGACGTGAGGTGATCGAAAGGTGGAAGCAGCACTTCAATCAGCACCTGAATGGCGTGGAGAATGAAGGCATGGGAGACCACCGCAATGGAGGAAACGACGACGCCAGTGCAGCGGAAGACCGAAATAAACCAACTCTCACGCTGAGGGAAGTTAAGGATGCCATTCATCAGCTCAAAACCAACAAAGCAGCTGGTAAGGATGGTATTTCTGCTGAACTCATCAAGATGGACCCAGAAAAGTTGGCCACATGTATGCATCGGCTTATAGTCAGGATCTGGGAAACCGAACAGCTACCGGAGGAGTGGAAGGAAGGGGTAATCTGTCCCATTCACAATAAAGCCGACCATTTGGAATGTGAGAACTTCAGGGCGATCACTATTTTGAATGCTGTCTAAAAAGTGCTATCCCACATCATCTTCCGTCGTCTGTCACCTAAACCTAAAAAAACTTCGTGGGAAGTTATCAAGCCGGCTTCATCGACGGCCGGTCGACAATGGACCAGATTTTTATCGTACGGCAAGTCCTCCAGAAATGCCGTGAATATCAGGTCCCAACTCATCACCTGTTCATCGACTTCAAGGTGGCATACGACAATATCGACCGCGCAGAGCTAAGGAGAATCATGGACGAAAACGACTTTTCTTGGAAGCTGACTAGACTGATTAAAGCAACGATGGACGGTGTGCAAAACTGCGCAAGGGTTTCGGGTGAACTATCCAGTTCATTCGAATCTCGCCGGGGACTGCGACAAGGTGATGGACTCTCATGCCTACTATTCAACATCGCTCTGGAAGGTTTGATGCGACGAGCCAGGCTCAACAGCCGGGGAACGATTTTCACAAAATCCGGTCAATTTGTGTGCTTTGCGGACGACATGGACATTATTGCCAGAACATTTGGAACGGTGGCTGAGCTGTACACCCGCCTGAATCGCGAAGCAGCAAAGGTCGGACTGGTGGTGAATGCCTCAAAAACAAAGTACATGCTGGTAGGCGGAACCGAACACGACCGGATCTGTCTGGGTAGTAATGTTACGATAGGCGAGGATACTTTCGAGGTGGTGGAGGAATCCGTCTATCTCGGATCCTTACTGACGGCTGACAATAACGTGAGTCGTGAAATTCGAAGGCGCATCATCAGCGGAAATCGGGCCTACTACCCGATCAGAAAGGCATAACAAAATTATAACCGATTAAGTTATTTATTTCAAAGATTTTTCATAACAGAATGAGTTATAAAATTCGCCGGTTAGGTGTTAAAATAACAAAATATATAACTAAAATTGCTCTAGTCATTGCATTATTATAACAGGGCTTGATACAATAATAGCAAGCTTATAACAAAATAAGATACAAAAATCAATCAAATTATATCACATGTTGTTATAAAGCAGTTATAAATATATTGGGTAAAAACTAAGTAGTGTAAAAATTATCTCATTTTTGGGTAATAAATTTTTAGAGTGACATTTTATTTATAGTAAAAAGTTACTGGCATCAAAAAACTTCTCCACATGGTATACATAAAACCCAGGGATTCGAACCTAGGACGGCTAGAACCTAGAACAGGAGCTCGTCGTTTTTACCAGTGAGGCCATCGCAGCACTTGAAGTGAGGGGCAATATATGCTGAAATGCTGAAATGGTTCTTCATATTGGTAGCTCCTCTATAAATAGACTCACAGATCCAACATACCGGAGAGGGAAAGTATGACATCACCATACCCAAATATGACGTCACCATGCTCGTTACTACAGCCCATTTAGTCCCTCACGAGCTCCAGAAGAAGCTGTGGTAAAAAAAAAAAATTCACCCACGCACCAAATGCACCATGTACAAAACGCTAATAAGACCGGGCTTTATGGACACGAAACATGGGCCATGCTCGAGGAGGACCTGCAAGCACTCGGAGTTTTCGAGCAACGCGTGCTAAGGACGATCTTCGGCGGGGTGCAGGAAAACGGTGTGTGGCGGAGAAGGATGAACCACGAGCACGCTGCACTTTATGGCGAACCCAGCATCCAGAAGGTGGCCAAAGCCGGAAGGATACGGTGGGCCGGGCACGTTACAAGAATTCCGGACAACAACCCTAAGTACTCGGACGTCCTAAAGGGAATGGGAAGCGACGCCAAGCTCGTGGATCCAAGAGCGACGTACACAGTATTAAATGTACTCGTACGGACTAAAGGTGAGCTTCGTGGCCGTGCGGTTAGCGGCGTCATCCGTCTACTAGGCGTTCGAAGCCTCGGTCAGTGAAAACTTTTCGTCAAACGGAAAACGCTCCATTGGACTACAGGGTGTTTCGTGTGTTGTAAGTTGTCCCACGCTAGTTATCGTTCAGTTTGTGCAACCTCTGCCTGGTTGAAGACGGTGTAGTGTCTTTTTTTTTAATAAATGATCCTCGAGCTCAAGCGCGACCAGGAGCGCAAGGGCGCCGCCTAAAAAAGTTTTGGAAGAAGAGGTCCTTGGCGAAGGGGTCTTACAGTGGAGGCGACTCTGACGGTAAAGAACCTAGAGAGATCACCGAAGCGGAAGAGATCATCACGGTATTGCAGCAACAGTGCGAGGTGCAGGTGGCCACCACAGCCGTTCGTCTGCGGATGGGCCTGATAGGCACACAGGTAGCCTTGGTACAGCTACCTGAACCGGACGTAAATAAGTTCGTTAAATTAGGGAAGCTAAAGGTCAGTATGCGAAATGAGCTTGCACCTTGGACACCAGTGGGAACTCGGCATTGCGGTATTGCTGCAAACTTTTTTAAATTTTGGTTTTGCTCCCTTGGGTTTCGGTTCTGAAGATTCGGCAGATTTGTTAGGTTTGGTTACCTGGTATGCGAGAGGTGTGTCGTAGGGTAGTTCGAAGGACTTTTCTTTGCCGCTGTGGTTTTCGTTCCTTAAATCCAAGCATGTTTCTGTACTTTTGTTTTCCTTCTGGAGAGCTTCAATTTCTTTATCCTTTTGGGACGATGTGCTTTCAAGTGTGGACACTCATGCTATGAGGTCCTCGATGGTGCCATGTTTTCTCACTTGGTCAATTCTGTTTTACAATTTATTGGCTGTCTCGAGTATCTGAATTCGCTTGTCATCAGCTCCATATCAGCTTGCATTTTTGTTACCAAGTTCAGCAGCTTTTCGTAGTCGTCGTTGAATCGGGTAGTGGAGCTAGATGTGGCTTGAGATTGTAGGGATTTGATTTGAGCGTCCTTTATTGCCATTATGCCGTTGAGCTTTTCTACCTGGGCTGCTAGGTCAATTATTGCCTGGTTTTTGCTGTTTGCAGTAACACCTGCATAGGAGCGAGTGCCGGTGTTAGCCTAAAAAATGCTGCTGGCTTCACGGTATGAAATGCCTTTGTCAATCCGTATGTGCTGGATGTAGTCCTCTTCTTGATAAAAAAAGGGCATCTTCTGCTTCCAACTGGATGGTCACTTGACTTGCATCGTGTACAGTAAGCAGGTTTTGTGCACCTTTCTCCTTCCGCCAATGTGTGGGTATCCCCACAATATCCGCACGTCGCATTTTCGTGTTTACATCTTGCTTTGGTGCGCCCAAATTCGAAGCACTGATGGCACATCATTATTGTGGCGGGGTAGTACGGCCTAGTTATGATGCGTTGATATCCAATGTCCACATGATCCGGTCGGGTGGTTCCGCTAACGGTTAAAATTACCGTAGCGGTGGGTTCTCTGCCTTCGCTTGTTCTTCGGGTTATCTTTCGTACGTCTATGACCTGCTGGTCCCTGAGTCAATCGACAATTTTGGCATCATTCTTAATTTTGGTGAGATCCTTGCAGGTAATAACGCACTTGGTTGAATTTAGTCCAGGATGATATGTCACTTTTACTCTGGTTCCGTCGTTCAGATGGTTCATGACTAGCAGCTTTTCGATATGATGCTTACTTCGCACTTTCAGGGCATATGTTCTTCCTTGGGCCTTGGAGATTGCTCCTTCGGTTTTGTCGTTTATGCAGTGCTCGATAGATTTGCGAAGCGTGAAGCGGTGGTCTTCCATCCTCCCATTCACTGGTTGCATCCTAAGAACCACCAGTTTTCCGAAACCTCCATTTGGGTTCATGTACCTGGGTACTCTTTCTACGGAGTACGTGCCATCTATCATATTGGAGAGCCCTTCTGCAGGAGCCCCAGTGAGGAGAGGAAAGCCGTCAGCCAGCGCCATCGCTGCCCAGTTTGCGAGGGGAACAGCAGTCAACAGTCAATCTGAAAAACCTTTTCCCATTACGCAGTCACTTAAACTTGTGTACAAGAACTTGTATGCAAGTTAATGGCGATTGAGGCGATCGAAATTGATTTGTTTTGTTCAGAGTATATGTACGCACAAATCTCAATACGAGCTTGAGAAAAGTTGGCTGTGAGCACATGAAAATTCCATGAGCTTGAGACTCGCGATGTTAGTGCACATCACATTGTCAAGTCATTATATCTTAAAACAAAAAAGTTATAGGCAAATTTGTCATATTTTAAGGTGTACTTTCACCTTAAGTAACTATTTCCGGCGCAAAATGGCGCAGATGGCTCAATCGGTAGTTGAAAGATTAGACTTTTTACTATCACTTTGGGGTGGAAACCCTCGTGGACAATAGTGGGAAAGGTGGTTTAAATACATGACAAAAACTAATTATTTTGCCTATAATACAAGAAAAAAAATTTTAAAAAAAAATTAAGAAGCCCACAGTAATTTTTACTGCACTGGGTTTCTTCCGGCAATATTTTAAAACGTTTTTACAAAAACCAGTGAGTTTTTATCACTAAAAATTGAAACATAAGGACAAAATATTGTTCCCGAGAGTTATAACTAAAGCTAGTTCTAAATAAAAGTATTGAATTTCTTCAAACTTATGACAACATATCTATGCCCAAACGAATGACTACCTACCCTCTACCCAATAGTCATACAATTGAATGGCTACGGTGGTTAGAATATCAAATGCGTTTTGATAAATACCTTTGCTCTTCTTATTAAGGTAGTTGTGATTTTACATTCTTCAATACATATGTTGACGATTTTCTGGTGAAAATAAAGTAGATCTTTTTATATCAAACTAGCTGTCCCGGCAGACGTTGTACTGCCATTTTTGATTGTGATTGTTTGACAACTGCTGGGGAGTCATTTTGGCACCGCACTCTAGATTGGTTTTAATGTGATCGCTTTGAATTTCTTCCCCGCTCATAACAATTTCAGTAATTTTACAATTGCTCTTCTTTTTAGTTGATTTTCCTAATTTTTTTTTACATATAAACACAGCCACCATGAATACGAATCAAACCCTGCAAGAGTCATCCCGATCGGTTCAGCCGTTCGTGACTTTTGTTGCCTCAAAGGGAAGCCAAACTCATTTTTATATATATAGATGATCAATTTGATAAAAAAAATATTTTCAACTCGATTTTTGTGAAAAGTACTGTTAAAAATATGAAAAATACTTCAATCAACTCATGATGCAGACGATGGGACGTCAAAACATGTAATTGGTTAACGTCAAGAGATTAAAAATAATATCTATATATATAAAAATGAGTTTGAAGTTCCTTTGAGGCAACAACACTCAAGAACGGATGAACCGATCGACATGACTCTGGCACGGTTCGGTTCGTATTCGTGGTGGCTGTGTTTATATGTACAAAAAGTTACGAAAATCAACTAGAAAAGTAACAAAATTGAAAAAGAACTGATTTTCTATGAGCTGGGAAGGAAATCAACACGACCGAAATGAAATCAATCTAGAGTGCGGTGCTATTTTGGGCTAAACAGTTGTCAAACCACCACAAGACGGCAAGACAAAGTTTGCCGGGACAGCTAGTTTTAAATAAAAAAAACCATCGCATCATTTCTCACACCCTGTATTTTATTGATTTATATCTGATATATTTCAATTGCTTCCCAGGTGTAAGTCAAACTCGTAGATTACCAAAAAAGCATAAATACAAATATAAATATAAATACATGAAAAAAAATTCTACTCTGTGTTTTGTTGCACATCTTGAACTGTTTAATATTTCCTTCTTCCTATTTCTAGCGCTACATAACATATTGCCCCAAAAAAAACTTCAAATAGGTAATTTTAAAGTAACTTTATCAGAAATTGCCCGATCATCAGATAGTAAACAAAATGAATTCAAAAGCATGAATAAAATATTCTGTTAGGTAAAAACAATGCTCAAAAACGACACGAATGCACCTTTGGCGTAAAGTATCGCTAATTTAAGTAAATAAATAAACAAATCATGCTCAAAAATGTTGTAAAATATTGCTGGAAATTACGCAATGCAGTAAAAATTACTGCGGGATCCTAAATTATTTATTTTTTATTTATTTTTCTTGTATTACAGGCAAAATAATTAGTTTTTGTCATGTATTTAAACCACCTTTCCCACTATTGCCCACGAAGGTTTCCACCCCCAAGTGGTAGTAAAAAGTCTAATCTTTCAACTACCGACTGAGCCATGTGCGCCATTTTGCGCCGGAAATAGTTACTTAAGGTGAAAGTACACCTTAAAATATGATAAATTTGCCTATAACTTTTTTGTTTAAAGATATAATGACTTGATATCTGTGGAAGAAATGTGTATTTTGACGTCTTGAACAAGTTTGTAGAAGGTCACAAAACTGTAGGATTTTATCTGTTGAAGCTACACTGAAAAAACTAGTTTTAGGATTACTTCGCACAAAACGCTCCATATCTCGAAAACCGTAAGAGATGGAGCTTTGACATGTTCTACGATTTTTGTTCTCTTATCATGGGCTACAACTTTGCGGAAGACGTCAAACCTCTAAAAAAATATTTCGAAAAAATAAAATTTTTATCTCACTTCTAGGCGGATTAATCATTTATTACATTTTATCAAAAGACGCCTTTTAACATGCAGAAAAGCTTTGTAGAACACGCCAAACCTCTAGAACCAACCTAAAAAAAGTTATTTAATTTTGATCGTAAAATCATCGATTTCGAACACTGTGCACCGGTTTGATTTACTCTTGAATCCTTCACTAGGGTGACATTTCTGGATGATGTTCAGCTGGGAATGGGTTGGCGTTTCCCGGGGGCGGAGGGCGTTCAGATCGTTAGTGTGCTGGGACAAATGGAATTCAACCAGAGATTGTTTTATGACGGAAAAGGTGGTGCGAGGAACAATCCTCGAAAAGGCTTCTTTCAAAATGACGTGAGTATGCCCACAATTTATTGGGGGACAGCGTGCTGTAGCTTCTTATCGGTGAATTTCTAGGCGTGTTCTGTTTGACCATACAGGATCGTTTGGGATGATGGAAAATGACACCAGCGTTCATCTTCCGAAAGTTTCAACTAAGATTATTTTTTCGCCTTACAAATATTATCATAGGTTGTGAATTGAAAATAATTGTTGGCCCACACAGACACGTTAAACATGTAGTGTGAAGAAGGACAGATATGATGTGCACAACATCTTTGGGCAGGGATATTGCAATCTCAATCCATGAAAACAAATCCAATATTTATTAGATGTCCAATTGGCCCATTTTATCCACTTATCGGCGAGCCGTAACGGCCGCGCTGGATACAAGCGAGCGGTAACGATAATGACGAATCGCGCGTTCGTGCGGATAGCAACTGGTTGACTTCACCGAACAACTGACGAAGGGGTGATGAGGGGAACCGCATCGCTTCGAATTCCCGGATTTCCCACTAAGAAACGTCAAAATCCAAATCGCTAGTACCCATCGCTGCCATTACTGCTCGCGGATAAACCGATTCAATCCCCACATAAGTATCAAACTCGGTATTTTTGCCTTAATTCTGAGGTGGGATCAGGCCTCCAAAATAACGTCGCTGCAATTATTTTTTAACTGACGAACATCTCAATGAGACGAGTCTCACGAGACGTCTCATTGAGGCACGTACACTAGATTTTTCATGAGCATGCTGTGATCTCAAATCTCAAAAATTTCCTGAAACGCATTTCAAACCAGCGCATGGCACACTGTCTCATTCATGTATACATGAGCTTTCAGATACAGGGTGCGGCAGGAAAAACTGCGAAAAGTTCAAGGCACTGTTACACGCTAAATATGGGATATATATGACTATTTTTTCATGACAGTGTATCAGTCAATGTCTAAATTCTAGCACTGAAAAATAAAAATGAACATATTTGATGTTTAACATGTGATAATGTAGGCCTAATAAGCGGATATCAATAAACTGCGCGCCCAATGGTCATTAAACAAAATGACTATAGGGCACTGCACTGTTTTGATTTTGTATGGGATTTTGAAGTTTCTTGGCCTTGTTGTTTACAAAATCCTAATAAGAGCGAAAGAGAGGGAGTAACTTTCGTGCAGAGCCCTATAACAGTAACAAAATTAGCTCAAATTCGATGAACAACCAGACCACACTGATCCAGAGCCATGTAGTTTCACATACCAGATGAAATAAGGACATATATTTGATGATATTGTAGAGAAAATCAAACATTTTGTTTTATCAGATGCAAAATTTAGCGACCTGTGCGATTTTTTGCGGTTTTGCGGAAAATTCTGGTTGTCTTCATCTTCAGGCGCCGCCCTGTAAAGGTTAGTGACCAAAATGGGATTTTTTTTAATTTACTTTTCAGAAAACTAGCCTATTATAGATCATGGAACGTTTAAACATAGATTGGTTCATGTCAAATGGACGAAAATGAGGTTTGAAGTTGAAAAACACTTTCGCATTTTTTCCTGCCGCATACTGTACTCTGGTTTTGTTTCTATTCGAAACACGCAACTAAACATGAGAAAAAAATAACAATTCCCTGCAATATTGCACCGATATTCCACTGTATTCCGACAAACGGGGATATTCTACGTTGGATTTCAACAAAAGAAATCCAATATCACTGAAATCAAAATTTAGGTAAAATCTATTTAGGTCCCTCCATTTAGGTAACGTTACCTAAATGGAATTTGATTGTGTTCAGCAGCATTGATGACGTCATACCCGACATCAACCTATCATTGACCTGTTTTTATTTCGGCCGGCAAACCCAATATAGACCCAATAGTTGTTCGATGTTGGTCCAACAGTGGCCCAACATACGATAAAAATTGACACGACATTTAATATTTTTTCAGTCTGGCGGAATTTTGCGGGGTTTTTCGTGTTTCGTGCCCATCTAGTTATTTGAATGACAAGTCTGACCTAAGACCCTCCAAAACCCCCGAAAATGCCCCTGAAGTCCCTCCTTTCCTGAGACCCCCTTGAATATCCTCTGAAACTCTGCATGACCCCCTTTAAATTTCCTAGTCACTCTTGAACATGTTTTCACCCTTGTACTCCATTTAGGTAATAGTAGGTAGGTAAAATTCTATTCAGGCAGTCCCGACTCATTACCTAAATAGAGGTTTTCGTGTAATTCCTAATTTTTCGGTCTTCATATTGGCGGAAATGTTGACGCAATTCTTAGTTAATTCTAAGTATTCACGAATCAAATCAGACGACCACTATTTTATGGATATTTTATGAAGTATGCTGAACTATTGAAATATTTTTTCATCAGTAATTGTTTATAGAAAATGAAATTTTCTGCAACGAAATTCATCTGGTAATTCAACTGAGTATTCTCTAATTTTTCAAAAATTTCCAAAAACAGAGGTTGCTTCTAGAATATTACCAATGTTTTTTTTTCGGAATACTCCCCAGAACTTCATTTGAATTTTAAACAGAGCTTCATCCAGAATTTTCCGCAGACTTGTCCGAAAATTTGCCAAGCCTGGTAAAATTTCTCCAGTAGTCCCTCGAGAATCTCTCTAGAAGTTCCACAGGAATTTCTTCAGGATTCCCTCAGGAATACCTTCAAAAGTTTCTCAGGAATTATTCCAGGTGTTCCTCAGATATTCCACCTGGAGTACCTCAGGAATTCTTTCAGTTCCTCGGGAATTCCTCCAGGAGTTTGCCGATTTTTTTTCAGGAGAGCCTCTCGAAATTTCCTACAGGAGTTCCTTGGAAATTTATCCTGGAGTTCTTCGGGAATTAGGTGTTCCTCGAGAATTTCTTCAGGAGTTCCTCAAGAACTCCTCCAGCAGTTCCTCGGGAATTCCTCCAGGTGTTGCTGGGGAACTCTTCCATGAGTTCCTTGAGAAAACCTTTCTCGGAAATTCCTCCAGGAGTTCCTCGGGAGTTCATCCTGGAGTCCCAAGGGATTTTTTCCGGGAGTTTCACGGAAATTCGTTCAGAAGTTCCTCCAGGATTCCTTTAGGTGTTCCTCGAGAATTATGAGTTCCTTGGGAATCCCTCCAGAAGTTCCTCGGTAATTCCTCCAGGAGTTTCTTGGTATATACTCCAGCAGTTCCCCGAAAATTCTTCCAGGAGTTCCTCGGGAAATCCTCTGGAGCTCCTTGGCAATCCCTCTACAAGATCCTCGAGAATTCCTTTAAGAGTTCCTCAGTTAATCATCCAAGAGTTCCTCGGAAATTCTCCCAGAAGTTTCTCAGGAATTTCACCAGGAGATTCTCGGAAATTTATCTAGTACTTCCTCGGGCATTCCTCTAGGAGTTCCTCAGGAATTCATTATAGAGTTCCAAGGGAATTTTTCCGGGAGTTTCTCGAGAATTCCTTCAGAAGTTTCTCTAGAATTCCTTATGAGAAGTTCCTACCTAATGCTTCCACGGGTCAAGCGATGACAAAGACCGCCAGCTAAGAGTTGTGTGCTTAGCTGGTAGTGCAGCCTGGGCACTGTTGTCCTTCTGACTTCAGCTAGATTGAGGAGGTACGATCCGAGTGTCTGTTCACCAAGGAGGTGCGGCTCAAACAGCGTCTGTTCTGGCATCCAGCGGCTAAGTAAGAAACAGCTAGATCCAAGGTGGTAGCCCCATCAGCGTGCTCGTCCTAGTGTTGGTTGGGACGTTAAACAGAACTGGCACGATGGCCCTCCGGCGAGACAGGAGTGTTGGCGTAGGCCCAACAAGCCACCCGTAAAAATCCCCATTGCGAATAACATAGGAGAACATACGACTCGATACAATCGGCCCACGCGACGAAATAAGGACTACGATTGGAAACTTGGAACATGGTATTGCAAGTCACTAGGTTTCTCAGGATGTGACAGGATAATCTACGACGAACTACATCCCCGAAACTTCGACATCGTGGCGTTGCAGGAACTTTGTTGGACTGGACAGAAAGTGTCGAAAAGCGGGCATCGACCGGCTACCTTCTACCAAAGCTGTGGCACCACCAATGAATTGGGAACAGGATTTAGAGTGTTGGGCAAGATGCGACAACGTGTGATCGGGTGGCAGCCGATCTACGCAAGAATGTGCATGTTGAGAGTTAAGGGCCGTTTCTTTAACTACAGCATCATCAACGACCACTGCCCACACGAAGGGAGACCTGATAACGAGAAAGAAGCGTTCTACGCGCAGTTAGAGCAAACATACGATGGTTGCTCGCCGCGTGACGTGAAAATCGTTGTCGGCGACATGAACGCGCAGGTAGGAAGGGAGGAAATGTACAGACCGGTAATCGGGCGAAACAGCCTGCACGCCGTATCGAATGATAACGGCCAGCGATGCGTAAACTTTGCAGCCTCCCGTGGTATGGTAGTCCGAAGCACCTTCTTCCCCCGCAAAGATATCCACAAAGCCACCTGGAGATCACCCGACCATCAAACAGAAAACCAAATCGACCACGTTCTAATCGACGGTAAATTCTTCTCGGATATAACCAACGTCCGCACATGCCGCAGTGCGAATATAGATTCGGATCACTACTTAGTCGCTGTATACATGCGCTCAAAACTTCGTTGTCACCACGCGTCGAAGTCGAACGCCGCGGCTCAACATCGAGCAACTTCGTAACGTAGAAGTGGCTCAAGACTACGCGCAGCAGTTAGCAGTGGCCATGCCAACGGAAGAGCAGCTTGGCGCAGCTACACTTGAAGATGGCTGGAGGGACATCCGATCCGCCATAGGTAGTACCTCGGCTACAGCACTAGGCTTCGCGACTCCGAATCACAGAAACAACTGGTACGACGGCGAATGTGAACAGCTGAAAAACGAGAAGAATGCAGCATGGGCGAGAATGCTGCAACACCGTACGAGAGCGAATGAGGCACGTAACAAACAGGCTCGGAACAGGCAGAACTCAGTCTTCCGGATGAAGAAGCGCCAGCAGGAAGAACGAGATCGCGAAGCGATGGAAGAGCTGTACCGCGCTAAGGATACACGAAAGTTCTACGAGAAGCTGAACCGCTCGCGCAGAGGCTTTGTGTCACAAGCCGACATGTGCCGAGATAATCACGGGAATATTCTCACGAGCGAGCGTGAGGTGATCGAGAGGTGGCGGCAGCATTACGATGAGCACCTCAATGGCGACGTTGCAAATACCGAAGGTGGTGTGGTAACAGATCTAGGAGTATGTGCACAGGACGAAAGACTTCCGGCCCCTGACCTTCAAGAGATTGAGGAGGAGGTTGGTCGGTTGAAAAACAACAAAGCCGCTGGAGCAGATCAACTACCAAGCGAGCTTCTAAAATACGGTGGAGAAGGACTGGTGAGAGCACTACACTGGGTCCTTACCAAGATTTGGGAGGAGGAAGTATTACCGGAGGAATGGTTGGAAGGTATCATGTGCACCATCTATAAAAAGGGCAACAAGCTGGATTGCGGGAACTATCGCACAATCACACTACTGAGCGCTGCCTACAAGATACTCTCTCAAATTTAATGCCGCCGTCTATCACCGATTGCAAGAGAGTTCTTGGGTCAATATCAGGCTGGATTTATGGGTGAACGCGCTACAACGGACCAGATGTTCGCCATCCGCCAGGTGTTGCAGAAATGCCGCGAATACAACGTGCCCACACATCACTTGTTCATCGATTTCGAATCGGCGTATGATACAATCGATCGTGAACAGCTATGGCAGATTATGCACGAATACGGATTCCCGGATAAACTGATACTATTGATCAAGGTGACGATGGATCGAGTGATGTGCGTAGTTCCAGACACTCTCGAGTCCCTTCGAATCTCGCAGAGGGTTACGGCAAGGTGATGGTCTTTCGTGCATGCTGTTCAACATTGCTTTAGAGGGTGTAATAAGGAGAGCGGGGATAAACACGAGTGGGACGATTTCCACGAAGTCCGTTCAGCTGCTTGGTTTCGCTGACGATATTGATATTATTGCTCGTAAATTTGAGACGATGGCGGAAACGTACATCCGACTAATCCAGGCGAATCGGATTAGTCATAATTGTATCGAAGACAAAGTACCTGATGGCAAAGGGCTCCAGGGAGGAATCACCGCGCCCGCCACCTCGAATTTATTGCGGATTTTTAGAAAAATTTCCACTCTGCGGTAGCCGCCGAGTTCTACCGCAGCTGTCAAAGTCCTACCGCAGGCTTGAAAATCATTCTATCATTGAAACTGAAGGCCAAATCAAAGCATGCTTGCAAGGTGAATTGAACTGAAAACCAACAACAAACAATGATCATCGGCGACGTATCCAAGGCTATCCAAGGCATCGCTAGGGCTCGCTGGCTCGCTAAGGTAGATCGATGATACCTCAGTGAAAATCAGTAGTCTGACAGCTGCGGTAGCTTTTCGTTCTACCGTAAAACGGAAAGTTTTCTCTAAATTAGCAATATATCGACGGTGATGAAATCGAGGCGGTTGAAGAATTCGTGTACTTGGGCTCACTGGTGGCCGCCGATAACGACACCAGCAGAGAAATTCAGAGGCGCATTGTGGCAGGAAATTGTGCTTACTTTGGACTCCGCAGAACTCTACGATCGAATAAAGTTCGCCGTAGCACGAAGTTAACTATCTACAAAACGCTGATTAGACCGGTCGTTTTCTATGGGCACGAAACATGGACCCTACGTGCAAAGGACCAACGCGCCCTTGGAGTTTTCGAACGGAAGGTGTTGCGTACCATCTACGGCGGAGTGCAGATGGAAGACGGGACTGCTGAGAGAACCAACCATCGTCCATACCGCGAAAATCGGGGGGCTACGGTGGCCGGGTCACGTTATCAGGATGTCGGATAGCAACCCAACTGAAATGGTTCTCGAGAGTCATCCGACCGGTACAAGAAACCGTGGAGCGCAGCGAGCTAGGTGGTGTAGTAGGGTAAGAAATCAAACTTTGAACTAGTCAAATTGTAATCTTAATTTGAACCATTTCGAAATTCATTAAAACGACGTACTTTTCAGGCAAATATTGTCCCGAAAAGGATGTTAAACAGCTTTCCGTAATATAACCTGACAACATGGACTTTAAAAGCATTGAAAAATGCGTTTTTGTCATGGAAAACAGGCAATTGAAAAATCACTGAGATTCCATCCATTTCCCCCCAGAGAAAGCACATTTTCGGTGCACTCGTACAGCTCATGCATTGTATCACACGCAAAAAGTGAACACGTCAAATGAAAGCTTATTTATCGTAGAATCGACCAACCGAATAATATTCCGCATTATTTGTCATAAAATTATCGAATTTAAGTAATTCTTACTTGGAGAATCTTATCTTGAATTGAACCATTTGAAATCTAGATTTGAACTAGTGAATGGGGGCGAGCTTCCAGTGTTGGCCTGCAGACTGCGCTAGTGGTTGCTTTGTTTACTCTTGGGCGATGGAAAATTCCAAATTTAGTTTTCGAATTCTTGAAGGATTCCGAACATTTTGAGCTGAAATTCCACTGGCTAATGAAAAAGAGTTATGAGAATTAGCAGATCCATGTGATTTTTAGTTGTTTAGCATGAAATAGGCTGTTGCGGGAATTGCTCGAGCTGCTGCCGCCACTAGTTCAAATCTAGATTAAAATTGGTTCAAATTATGATTACGATGGTTCAAATTAAGATTAAAATCACTATTGACAAAAAATTGAATTTCTCAATGAAATATGGTGCAAATGTTAACTTTTTGCCACTTTACGGAAAGCTTATACCCGTGGCTTTCATATACGTGATACCTTACCGTAGTAAATTATTTCCATGTGGATGAAAAAATCGATCAAAAGTGCCGCTGCTTCAGAAAGCCGCAATTTGGTTCAATTCATGATTACCTACCCTATATAGTTACTCTACAATTACGACAGGATTTACGACAGGTGGGTCGACCAAGTGAAGGGCGATCTACGGACCCTACGCAGAGTGCGGAACTGGATACAAACAGCCATGGACCGAGTGAAATGGAGGTGGCTACTATGTACAGCAGAGTCGCTAGGTGTCGCGACTAACAGCTTGTAATATTTTCCAATTCCTGACTCCGGAGATGACCTTTTCTTCTCTGGGGATTCGTTAGTATGCAGTAGTGACTCTGGGTGTAAGAACTGCGTCCAATAGGGTAGTGGACGTATTTTGGCCCAGGACATGTATTTTGGCCCACCTTGGGGATATCATTACATTTATCATATAATTTCTACAAAATCTTGGCAAATGATTATTGGAAGTTCTTATAATAATTTGCCAAGATTTTGTAGAGATTATATGATAAATGTAATGAAATTCACAAGGTGGGCCAAAATACGTCCACTACCCTAGCGCCATTTGGCCGACTATTGCCGATGCGCTTCTGCGTCTGGGGTTCCCGGGTACCTGTTCAAGATTTCCGGAAGTTACTTCGAGTACTAGTTTACAACACGGAGGTGAGTCGGAAGTGCTTTCACACAACCTCAGGAGTCTCACAAGGTTCCATCCTGGGCATTATCCCAGTGGGGACGTTACGCGAAAATAAAGAAGAAGCCACCCAAAAAACTAATAAAATTTGAAAAGCTTGAAATTTTAACGTTAAATCTTGACAGTCTAGTTATTAAGCTCAAATTCTGAAATTTGAGAAAACCTCAAATTCTGGCCTATCGAAAGGCAGTTGCTTTTTAAATTAGAGTTTTTTTAGTCATCTACGATTTAATCCAAAATCAGTACTGTTAAAAAGCACTTTGACGCATGTTGGGCACAGTGCATCTATTTTGATGATAATGAACACAAACAAACGACCAAACTTTTTCTTTTGTTTCAAACGAAATGTACAATATAAATATTGAAATATCCCAAATGACGCTGCATGTATTGCACACATGTTCCACCTCTCAATAAATGCATATTCCATTAACATTCCTTTTGTCTTATAATGGGCCTTTCATCACGCATATTTCCCCCTCTTCGTTCGTTGCATTTCCACTGGTAGGTTTTTCACTTTATTTTGCATTATTCGATAAAAAAAAACGATCGACCACGAATCGTTCTTCGGAAATACCGGGAGCAGACATTCCACACCAGGAAATTATTTTCCCGCTCGATAATTGTCATCTTGATTTTGACACAACAACGTTAACGTTCACAGAAAAATTCCAATCCGAGCAATATATTCATTTCACACACAACACAACTCGAGAAATTCCCATCAGTCGCTGCAGCGCACCTGAAATCTGGAGATGTGAAAAAGCGCGTCGTCGCGAATCTGGCCGCCGCGCCGTAGCCGTCGGTTGACACCTTTTCTTTCCCTCGAGTGCACGCACCGTCCGTCCGGTTGATTTGCGCGAGAGAAACCGCGTGGAATCGCGTCTGTATCGAACGGTTGGAAAATATGGTACTGAGCGTTTGAAAACAGGCAAAAATGCAGGCAAGCCGGAGCCAGAGACGCGCAGATGAAAATTCTACCAATACCACTCACCGTGCGGTGGAAAAACGATTACCGGTGGGTGGTGGGGGTTTGACCTAAGAACCAGAAAATTCTATTCCTCCATCCCGTTACATATCAGTGTCCAAGTTCCCAGCGCGCTACGGTTTCCCTTTCAATGCAGCATTTCAACAGGCCGATCCTATAAATAGGCCATCGGCTAACGCTAGTAGATCATCTACCACGCGCGAATGGATCGGTGTTCGTTCGTAAATGGGTAAAATGCCATTTTTCAAACTTTCATCGTTTTCAATGATAATTAGCCTCATTTGTTAGGCTTTCAAAGTGGTAACAGCAATAAGACAATATTTGCTCGATACTTCAGCAAAAATTTTCACTAAACTATTGCATTTTCATCGAGTTTTTGTGATTTTAAAAACTGATTCGTAAAACGGAAGTGGTGCAAAACGACCATCTGCCATGGGGTAAGATGCCACTTCATGAAAACATTCAAAAATTACGTCCATCAGTTTTCGGGCATTTCCGCCTCCTTTTCCCCCCTCTGTCACGCTTTTTCGTATACTCAATAAATGGAGTGTTACCTCCTCTCCACAAAACGATGATCGTAATATTTGAATGACCCCTAACCTGGAAAGCGTAGACATCAACAACCATGCGTCTCCATGTGTGCCTCATTCTCGTTGGAAACACTTGGCTGGTAATAAAATCAGCAGAAAACCTTAATTGCAAGCACGAAAAACCGGAAGTTGCCAATTTTCATTGGGAAATCAAAAGATTTTTCGTGGGTTTGGTGGCCTAGCTTCTAGAGGAATGTTCGATGCAAACATATCTTGACACCATTCACCTATAGTAATGATCAAGTCCCATTCAGGAATGATTTTATGAGTTGGGCCATTTTACCCCATTTTACCCCTACCTACGGTCTCTCGTCGGCGGGAAAACACTCACGGCTCGGCGGACGGCGCGCGTTTCCTTGCCAAGAAGTAAATCGGTGATCTTTCCATTCACCTTTGAATGCTTTAGCAGCAGCGGAGCAAGCGGCTGGCTGCTGGGGCACACCTACACATGTTTTTGGGGTTGTATGCCTATATGTTAACCGATCTGTTTGGATGATGGTATACACGAATACGACATTGGTTTATTTACCGATAAATACTAAGTCGATATGGAAGTGGAATACTGAGTAATCCACTCAGAGATTGTGTGGAAACTCTGGTTATTTTATGCATAACAACTTTAAACGTGTATGTATTTTGATTTATCAAAATTCTCCTGAATTTTTTTCAGAAAGAAGATTCTCTCGAAATTGCACAAAAGATTCATCTTGAAATTGGTGCACGGATTTCCTCAGAAATTCCTTCATTGTTTGCTTAAATGATTCTTCAGGAATGCTACATAAGTCCATGCCCGTATTCCTCCATGTATTTCTTCAAACATATCTGTAGGATATATAAATTTTTCAGCTCATTTTTCAAGATTTTCTCCAGGGGTTTCTCTAGCAATTCCTCCTTCCTCTTCTTCTCTTCTTCTTCTTTATGGCTCTTCGTCCCCACTGGGACTTGGCCTACCTTGCTTCAACTTAGTGTTCTTTGAGCACTTCGACAGTTATTAATTGAAGGGCTTCCTTTGCCTGCCATTGCATGAATTTGTCGAGAAAATTTTCCCGACCGGAACGGGAATTGAACCCGCCGTCTCCGGATTGGCAATCCATAGCCTTAACCTTTGCGTCACCAACGTATATTGCGCACTCAAAATATGATGTTCATTTGGTTCTATTTTCTTCAATTTTTACCCGATTTTGATGGAATTTTCACAGAACAACCAGAAATGACTACCATTTCATAGAATGCACCGGTTGGTGAAGTTGCATGACCAGTTCCGGATTTATACGGAAACCCAATGAGGTACGTTGGTTATCCAAATAAGACATTTTCGTTGCCTTTTACAGATCTTATATGGATCGATAAGTTTTTATATCTGAATCATGAAGAATTCGTATCGTCGGATACTTTGAGGTCATTTGGAACTATAGTGGCCTGTTCCGGATTCCGAGGTACCGTAAAACTAGGTAACTTTGATAGAATTTTTTGCACGCAGTGAATTTATCAATTAAATCATAAACTGCGTATTTTTTTTAACTGTACATCAACATATTATTATATGTTACGTATATTGAGTTTTCTTTTTGAGTTGCTTTAGAAATTTATATTAACAAATATTGGACACAACAGCTCTAACAACATGAAATTACAATACATTGCATACATTTAGGCGTTTACCGATTTCCGTCCCAATTTTCATAAGGTGGATGATCAATGTATTTGCTATAAAATATCCAAAAGTTTTGGCAAAATCTAATACATACCGGATATTTTAAGAAATGTTAAGGGTGGTAGCTCTCCAAGGATTGCTGTGGAATTATTCAGACACTCCTACGGGATTTTTTACAGGAATTTCTTCAGAAAGTTCTTTAGCAATCTTAACAGTTTTCCAGGTAACCCTACAGGATTATCTTTCAAAAAATGTGAATTTCTGGAGGAATTCCTGACTGAACTACTGAAAGTAATAATGCAAGAGAAGCGGACATGGTGAATGAATGAATTTATTTGTTCAACATCACATTTAAGACAAGACATAATCACTCGGTTTGTGGCTGCCGCTCTCCATCCTCGGTCGCGCCCAATGCTCGCCAGGTCACGCTCCACCTGGTCCGCCCATCGTGCTCTCTGCGCTCCACGCCTTCTTGTGCCAACCGGATCAGTTGCAAACACCAGCTTTGCAGGGTTGTTGTCCGGCATTCTTGCAACATGCCCTGCCCACCGTATCCTTCCGGCTTTGGCCACCTTCTGGATGCTGGGTTCGCCGTAAAGTGCAGCGAGCTCGTGGTTCATTCTTCTCCGCCACACACCGTTCTCCTGCACACCACCGAAGATCGTCCTTAGCACGCGACGCTCGAAAACTCCGAGTGCTTGCAGGTCCTCCTCGAGCATGGTCCATGTCTCGTGCCCGTAGAGGACCACCGGTCTTATTAGCGTTTTGTACATGGTGCATTTGGTGCGTGGGTGAATTTTTTTCGACCGCAGTTTCTTCTGGAGCCCGTAGTAGGCCCGACTTCCGCTGATGATGCGCCTCCGAATTTCACGGCTCACGTTGTTGTCAGCCGTCAGTAAGGATCCGAGGTAGACGAATTCCTCTACCACCTCGAAAGTATCCCCGTCTATCGTAACATTGCTACCCAGACGGATCCGGTCGTTTTCGGTTCCGCCTACCAGCATGTACTTTGTTTTTGAGGCATTCACCACCAGTCCGACCTTTGCTGCTTCGCTTTTCAGGCGGGTGTACAGTTCTGCCACCGTTCCAAATGTTCTAGCGATAATGTCCATGTCGTCCGCAAAGCACACAAATTGACCGGATTTTGTGAAAATCGTTCCCCGGCTGTTGAGCCCGGCTCGTCGCATCAAACCTTCCAGAGCGATGTTGAAGAGTAGGCATGAGAGTCCATTACCTTGTCGCAGTCCCCGGCGAGATTCGAATGAACTGGATAGTTCACCCGAAACCCTTACGCAGTTTTGCACACCGTTCATCGTTGCTTTAATCAGTCCAATCAGCTTCCCAGGAAAGCCGTTTTCGTCCATGATTCTCCATAGCTCTGCGCGGTCGATACTGTCGTATGCCGCTTCGAAGTCGATGAACAGGTGATGCGTTGGGTATTCACGGCATTTCTGGAGGATTTGCCGTACGGTAAAGATCTGGTCCGTTGTCGACCGCCCGTCGATGAAGCCGGCTTGATAACTTCCCACGAACTCATTTGTTTTAGGTGACAGACGACGGAAGATGATCTGGGATAGCACTTTGTAGGTAGCATTCAAAATAGTTATCGGCCTGAAGTTCTTACATTCCAAATGGTCGCCTTTCTTGTGAATGGGGCAGATTACCCCTTCCTTCCACTCCTCCGGTAGCTGTTCGGTTTCCCAGATCCTGACTATCAGCCGATGCAAACAGGTGGCCAACTTTTCTGGGCCCATCTTGATGAGTTCAGCTG
Organism: Aedes albopictus; assembly: GCF_035046485.1. Lineage (NCBI taxonomy): Eukaryota > Metazoa > Arthropoda > Insecta > Diptera > Culicidae > Aedes > Aedes albopictus. The sequence goes on along the minus strand of NC_085137.1, from coordinate 477,701,498 downwards.
CGATATCATCCTTACCAGCTGCTTTGTTGGTTTTGAACTGATGAATGGCATCCTTAACTTCCCTCAGCGTGGGAGTTGGTTCATGTCCGTCCTCTGCTGCACTGGTGTCATCGTTTCCTCCGTTGCCGTGGGCTCCCGTGCCTACGTTCTCCACGCCGTTCAGGTGGTGATCGAAGTGCTGCTTCCACCTTTCGATCACCTCACGTCCGTCCGTCAAGAGGCCTCCGTCTTTATCCCTGCGTATTTCGGCTCGCGGCACGAAGCCGTTGCGGGATGCGTTGAGCTTCTGATAGAACTTCCGTGTTTCTTGAGAACGGCACAGCAGTTCCATTTCTACACACTCCGCTTCTTTCAGGCGGCCTTTTTTCCCGAAAGAGGCGGGTCTGCTGTTTCCGCTTCTGTTTATAACGTTCCACGTTCTGTCGAGTCCCTTGCTGCAGCATTACCGCCCTCGCTGCGTTCTTCTCCTCCAAAACCGTTCTGCACTCTTCGTTGAACCATTCATTCCGTCGATTCCGTTCCACGTACCCGATGGTGCTCTCGGCTGCGTCGTTGATGGCTGCTTTCACTGTACTCCAGCAGTCCTCTAGAGGGGCCTCATCGAGCTCGCCCTCGTCTGGCAACGCGGCTTTGAGATTCTGCGCGTATGCTGAGGCGACATCCGGCTGCTTCAGTCGCTCTAGGTTGTACCGTGGTGGTCGCCGGTACCGTACATTGTTGATGACGGAGAGTTTTGGGCGCAGTTTGACCATCACCAGATAGTGGTCGGAGTCGATGTTGGCGCCACGATAGGTCCTGACGTCGATAATGTCGGAGAAGTGCCGTCCGTCAATCAGAACGTGGTCGATTTGAGATTCCGTCTGCTGTGGTGATCTCCAGGTGTAACGATAAGGAAGGCTGTGTTGGAAACAGGTGCTACGTATGGCCATATTTTTGGAGGTGGCGAAATCAATGAGTCTCTCTCTCTTCTTGGCGTAACGTCCTCACTGGGACAAAGCCTGCTTCTCAGCTTATGAGCACTTCCACAGTTATTAACTGAGAGCTTCCTCTGCCAATGACCATTTTGCATGTGTATATCGTGTGGCAGGCACGAAGATACTCTATGCCCAAGGAAGTCAAGGAAATTTCCTTTACGAAAAGATCCTGGACCGACCGGGAATCGAACCCGTTACCCTCAGCATGGTCATGCTGAATACCCGTGCGTTTACCGCCTCGGCTAAATGGGCTATATATCAATGAGTCGTAGGCCGTTTTGGTTCGTCTTCTGGTGGGCGCTGAACTTACCAATCGTCGGTCTGAATTCCTCCTCCTGGCCTACCTGGGCGTTCAAATCTCCTATGATGATCTTGACGTCGTGGCCTGGGCAGCGATCATACTCGCGTTCGAGCTGCGCGTAAAATGCGTCCTTGTCATCATCAGTACTTTCGGAGTGTGGGTTTGCACGTTTATTATGTTGAAGTTGAAGAATCGTTCCTTGATCCTCAACCTGCACATTCTTTCGTCGATCGGCCACCAACCGGTCACGCGCCTTTGCATATCACCCATCACGATGAAAGCTTTTCCCAGCTCGCGTGTGTTGCCGCAGCTCTGGTAGATGGTATGATTACCTCTAAACGTTCGCACCATGGATCCTGTCTAACACACCTCCTGCAGCGCTACGATGCCGAACCCGCGGTCCTTCAGTAGATCGGCGAGTATGCGGGTGCTCCCAATGAAGTGAGAGATCGGCAGTTCCACGTACCGAGTTTCCAATCGCAAGTCCTTTTTGTTCGCTGGGGTCTCGGTTCTAATTATTCTGTTGCTGATTTTCCGTTACAATGGTTTTTTACGGCTGGCTCGTAGGGCCTGACACCAACCTCCTACTTTCCGGAGGACCATAGTGCACAGTTGAGCTTAGAGTCCTTCCCTGGCACTCGGACGTAGATCAGCCGCCCCTAACATGGGGATCAGACGCTGTTGTGAGCCGCTCCTCCTGGAGAACAGACGCTCAGGTTTGCTGAAACACCCCCCCCCCCCCCTTCCCTGTCAGCCTACGACCAAAGTTCCCACCGGGGTTGGTTACCCGATCTTCCCTAAGGTTGCTCATAGTTTCCGGCCGTACCGCGAGGAGGTAGGGATAGGAGTTGCTGGGCAGAGGCTAGTGGATCACAATGGGATCTGAATTGCGCAGCATACCCAGCCTTTACATGCAGTGACTAAGTTCAGCCAAATAAACCTAAGATTATCATAAGGTCTAATTTATGAAATGGCCTTTAAATCTATATCTATATAAATAAAAATGGAATGGTGTTTGTATGTCACGAATAGGCTCGGGAACGGGCTAACCGATCTGTACCATTCTTTCAGTGTTTCAATCGTACAGGGCTCCGGGAAAATCGACCGGAAACGCACCGAAAACGAGAAAGTTTGAAATTCCATTTTGCGGGCCATTTTTCTGTAGAGCTGTATAGCCGTGCAACAATTGGCAAATTACCCTATGTCAAAAAAAATACAGTAGGCAGGCAGAATAACGTTTGCCGGGACATCTAGTAATTCATTACGATTAAAATGAATTTCATAAGGCCGCTCTTACGGAATTGGTGGTGTTTTTGTCCATGAAATAGAAGGCGTTCAAAACCAGCCTGTTTCAGGTCATTTTCTTTATATTCTGCTCAAAAATCTTACCCCATATTGCATTTAGAAGCTTTGGCGTTAATGTGCACAATCAAAAAGTTACTTAAATATCGCTACGGTCACCAAAGTTTTCACGAATTATAAGCTGTTGGTGGGGATATTTGAGATATAATGTAAGAATTCTATTTTTGTAACTCGACTACAACACTACGTTATGGAGTTGTCCATTTACAACTTTGACATAACATACAGACCTTCAGGAAAAATGGGAAATGCGGACTTTTGCTCCCGTTTTCCTTAAGATTAACCGACACCTTGTGGATATGATGTTGAGTATATTAGAAGTGGTAATTGAACGACTGTAGGGTTAATTTCACGTTTTTCGGCTACGCAGTCTTTGATAAACTAACGACGTTTGTTGTTATTCCAACGTTTCGACGCTTGGTGGGCGTCTTCCTCAGGGGGTACTAAAATTTAAATTTATTATTTGTTTGAATTAGTTGAAAGTGGGAATGTTTGGTTTGTGTGACTTACAATACTAGTGTCGTTATTTGTCTAATGTTTTGTCCAACTATAACTGTCGGGTATGTTGAGTTTTGGTACATGCTGTGAATTTAAATTGTGTTACATTTTAAAATAGTTCACATTAATCTGCTATTGAAATCTTACACTTTAAAATCTTTCACTTTTTTCACCTCACAACTTGTACCACTGGCAATGGCGCAATTTTTCTATTTTTCAGCCCCTCTTTTTCTTAACTTGTGGAATGGTTAACGTGCCCTATTGGAGAAATTGAGTCCCTCTCTTCTATGCTAGTTCTAGTGGTTTTGTTGCGCTCATCTTTACTTTTGATATTGTCGTCGCGGTTGAAACCCGAAGTTTCCCCACACCCGACAATCGAATTTTCTCAAAATCCGTTCGTGAAAGCTAACGTCGGACGTAGTGCGCTGGACAGCGGACCTGGCCCTCTATCCAGCGCACTGTGCCCGACGTACGTCCGACACACGGTTTAGGAGAAACATCGTTTTTCGCGTGTCAAAAATTCCGATTTTCAACTGCACGAACAATATCATGCAACACTGCTGCGTATGTCGCACTGAGTCTGTATATATGTGTACGCCTATTGACTGTGTGGTTTGTGTTTGTGATGTGACACATCTCTTAAAACGGTAGTGTGGAATGTCTGTAGCTATGGTCTATAATTTGTGTTTGTTCTAGATTGAATCTGTGGTCTGTCTCTACGCAATGCTGTATTAGCGCTGTTGTCGTTTCTATTAGCGATGTCTTGGCTATTTCTGTGTTGGTATTGTTGTTATTGGTCAGTTTTTCTAATCTGCTTATATTGGATCGGTGGCCTGCTAATCTTTTCCTCAAAGTGTTAGTGGTCATTCCAATATAGCAATACTCGTACTGATTGTACGGTATTTTGTATATGATGTTGCTAACATCATCTTTGATTACCGGGTGCTTTACCCGTGTGTGGAGATGTTTTACCACACGGGTCTGTTTTGTTGCGATTGCTATATTGGAATAGTCCCTAGCCAAAATTTATATAATTCGTTGAGGAAGTGCCGGTATGTATGGTATAGCTCTGTAAATTTTATCGTGATATGTTATTTTAGATTGTTCTGCTGTGGGTTCGCTAATGCTGGAAGGGTCATTGATGCTGCGGTTTGGATCTGCTGATGTTTGGTGGACATTGACGCCGATGGCGTTTGTACTGGATTGAAAGCAAGATGATTCGAGTTGCTGCTGCTGTAGCAGGTTCGAGGTGGTTGGTTGTGGACGGAGTGGTGATGTGGGCACGGATGGTAGAACGGCTGGTGGCGGCTAGGGACTATTCCAATTTGATGGGTGGTGATACCATATGCTATAAAAATCATAACCGACACAATCCAGCCAGATGGGTTGAAGCAGAATTTTTAGCACGACTTTCTCGTCATATTTTCGTAGTGGAAATTGGAATGAAAAAATATTTCGCCATTAACGGCACATCGCACACAAATGCGTCCGATCAATGAGCAGGATTGCTCAGACCGCCCCAACGTCATGATCCCTACGTCGAAAACTAGCAACATGGCAGAAACAAGCAATGAACTGGTATCTGTCGGTGCGTACGTGGCTTGTCAGTTAGGCGGAAAACTTACTTACCTTACCGGTCAGGCTAAGGCCGGGGTGGCCTCTGCTGTACATAGTAGCCGCCTCCATTCCACTCGGTCCATGGCTGTTTGTCTCCAGTTCCGCACTCTGCGTAGGGTCCGCAGATCGTCCTCCACTTGGTCGACCCACCTAGCTCGCTGCGCTCCACGTCTTCTTGTACCGGTCGGATGACTCGAGAACCATTTTAGTCGGGTTGCTATCCGACATCCTGATGACGTGACCCGCCCACCGTAGCCTCCCGATTTTCGCGGTATGGACGATGGTTGGTTCTCTCAGCAACTGATGCAGCTCGTGGTTCATTCGCCTTCTCCACGTCCCGTCTTCCATCTGCACTCCGCCGTAGATGGTACGCAACACCTTCCGTTCGAAAACTCCAAGGGCGCGTTGGTCCTCTGCACGTAGGGTCCATGTTTCGTGCCCATAGAGGACGACCGGTCTAATCAACGTTTTGTAGATGGTTAACTTCGTGTTACGGCGAACTTTATTCGATCGTAGAGTTCTGCGGAGTCCAAAGTAGGCACGATTTCCTGCCACAATGCGCCTCTGAATTTCTCTGCTGGTGTCGTTGTCGTCGGTCACCAGTGAGCCCAAGTACACGAATTCTTCAACCGCCTCGATTTCATCACCGTCGATATGAATTCGGGGTGGCGGGCGCGGTGATTCCTCCCTGGAGCCCTTTGCCATCATGTACTTTGTCTTCGACACATTAATGACTAATCCGATTCGCCTGGCTTCACTCTTTAGTCGGATGTACGTTTCCGCCATCGTCTCAAATTTACGAGCAATAATATCAATATCATCGGCGAAACCAAGCAGCTGAACGGTCTTCGTGAAAATCGTCCCACTCGTGTTTTTCCCCGCTCTTCTTATTACACCTTCCAAAGCAATGTTGAACAGCAAGCACGAAAGACCATCACCTTGCCGTAACCCTCTGCGAGATTCGAAGGGACTCGAGAGTGTCCCTGATACTCGAACTACGCACATCACTCGATCCATCGTCGCCTTGATCAACCGTATCAGTTTATCCGGGAATCCGTATTCGTGCATAATCTGCCATAGCTGTTCTCGATCGATTGTATCATACGCCGATTTGAAATCGATGAACAAGTGATGTGTGGGCACGTTGTATTCGCGGCATTTCTGCAACACCTGGCGGATGGCGAACATCTGGTCCGTTGTAGCGCGTTCACCCATGAATCCAGCCTGATATTGCCCCACGAACTCTCTTGCCATCGGTGATAGACGGCGGCATAAAATTTGGGAGAGTATCTTGTAGGCAGCGCTCAGTAGTGTGATCGCGCGGTAGTTTCCGCAATCCAACTTGTCGCCCTTTTTGTAGATGGGACACACGATACCTTCCATCCATTCCTCCGGTAATACTTCCTCCTCCCAAATCTTGGTAATGACCCAGTGTAGTGCTCTCACCAGTGCTTCTCCACCGTATTTTAGAAGCTCGCTTGGTAGTTGATCTGCTCCAGCGGCTTTGTTGTTTTTCAACCGGCCAACCTCCTCCTCAATCTCTTGAAGGTCAGGGGCCGGAAGTCTTTCGTCCTGTGCACATACTCCTAGATCTGTTACCACGCCACCTTCGGTACTTGCAACGTCGCCATTGAGGTGCTCATCGTAATGCTGCCGCCACCTTTCGACCACCTCACGCTCGCTTGTGAGAATATTCCCGTGATTATCTCGGCACATGTCGGCTTGTGGCACAAAGCCTCTGCGCGAGCGGTTCAGCTTCTCGTAGAACTTTCGTGTGTCCTTAGCGCGGTACAGCTCTTCCATCGCTTCGCGATCTCGTTCTTCCTGCTGGCGCTTCTTCATCCGGAAGACTGAGTTCTGCCTGTTCCGCGCCTGTTTGTAACGTGCCTCATTCGCTCTCGTACGGTGTTGCAGCATTCTCGCCCATGCTGCATTCTTCTCGTTTTTCAACTGTTCACATTCGCCGTCGTACCAGTCGTTTCTGTGATTCGGAGTCGCGAAGCCTAGTGCTGTAGCCGAGGTACTACCTATGGCGGATCGGATGTCCCTCCAGCCATCTTCAAGTGTAGCTGCGCCAAGCTGCTCTTCCGTTGGTAGGGCCACTGCTAACTGCTGCGCGTAGTCTTGAGCCACTTCTACGTTACGAAGTTGCTCGATGTTGAGCCGCGGCGTTCGACTTCGACGCGTGGTGATAACTGTCGAAAGTTTTGAGCGCATGCATACAGTGACTAAGTAGTGATCCGAATCTATATTCGCACTGCGGTATGTGCGGACGTTGGTTATATCCGAGAAGAATTTACCGTCGATTAGAACGTGGTCGATTTGGTTTTCTGTTTGGTGGTCGGGTGATCTCCAGGTGGTTTTGTGGATATCTTTGCGGGGAAAGAGGGTGCTTCGGACTACCATACCACGGGAGGCTGCAAAGTTTACGCATCGCTGGCCGTTATCATTCGATACGGCGTGCAGGCTGTTTCGCCCGATTACCGGTCTGTACATTTCCTCCCTTCCTACCTGCGCGTTCATGTCGCCGACAACGATTTTCACGTCACGCGGCGAGCAACCATCGTATGTTTGCTCTAACTGCGCGTAGAACGCTTCTTTCTCGTCATCGGGTCTCCCTTCGTGTGGGCAGTGGACGTTGATGATGCTGTAGTTGAAGAAACGGCCCTTAACTCTCAACATGCACATCCTTGCGTTGATCGACTGCCACCCGATCACATGTTGTCGCATCTTGCCCAACACTATAAATCCTGTTCCCAGTTCATTGGTGGTGCCACAGCTTTGGTAGAAGATAGCCGCTCGATGCCCGCTTTTCCACACTTTCTGTCCAGTCCAACAAAGTTCCTGCAACGCCACGATGTCGAAGTTGCGGGGATGTAGTTCGTCGTAGATTATCCTGTCACATCCTGCGAAACCTAGTGATTTGCAATTCCATGTTCCAAGTTTCCAATCGTAGTCCTTATTTCGTCGCGTGGGTCTTTGCCGATTGTATCGAGTCGTATTTTCTCCTATGTTATTCGCAATGGGGATTTTTACGGGTGGCTTATTGGGCCTACGCCAACACTCCTGTCTCGCCGGAGGGCCATCGTGCCAGTTCTGTTTAACGTCCCAACCAACACTGGGACGACCACGCTGATGGGGCTACCACCTTGGATCTAGCTGGGCGTGGTGCAGCGTTTCTTACTCAGCCGCTGGATGCCAGAACAGACGCTGTTTGAGCCGCACCTCCTTGGTGAACAGACACTCGGATCGTACCTCCTCAATCTAGCTGAAGTCAGAAGGACAACAGTGCCCAGGCTGCGCTACCAGCTAAGCACACAACTCTTAGCTGGCGGTCTTTGTCATCGTTTGACCCGTGGAAGCATGAGGTAGGAACTTGTGAGGACCAGAGCTATATTGGACGCTCTCCTTATCGACTCACCGTTTTGCAGCCCAAAAAGGCGGAAAACGAAAGAGAAGAATAGAGGATTCGTCACCTGTCACATTGAGAAGTTCGAAGGGTGTGAGGTCGAATAGGGCGGACCCTGATTTTTTTTATTTTAATTAGAAGTGCTATAATGAATTATTGTTCGTTCGAATTACATTATTAGATTTAAGATCTAAACTTTTAAAGGGTGAAGAAGATGTAGTGTCCAGATTGAGCGCGTTCTGAAATAACAAATGAATTTAAACATGTACTGGAGTTGAATACTCTATCTTAACCGGCTTGCTTTGAATATAGCATCTGAGCATGTTTTGAAACATTGAGGTACAGTCCACCAGTGATAGGCCGGTCTCAGTCGCTGACTGATTAGAAACGTGAAAAGTATTTGAAGGCCTTTCAGGTTACATTCGTTCTTCCTCGTCAAGTGGATGGAGAAGAGAGCCTGTAAGATAGGCAACAGGTTCAACACTAAAAATATACACGCTCTTCATATACATATGATCATAAGAGATGGATATATTTGCGGTGCAAGTAGCTTAGTTGGAAAAACACTTGTCTAGCGAATAAGGGTCGTGAGTTCAAATCTCACCTGAGTCTCATTAAATATCATTTATTTCGTGAAAAGTATTATTTTATTCTCCTAGCCAGAAACCCCGGATCGCGTACATTTCAGTTTCAAGACCAACAATTGAAAAGGCCGCATCAACATTTTGCAAACAAACTTTTTTCTGTCGACTTAGGGCATTCTGAACTCCACCCAAAACACCTCACCACTACTAACAGCAAACGCAAACATCAAGCTGTTCGTTAATGGTGGTGTGATGCGTGGGAGGATCCCAGAGACTATAAGTCTACAGAAACGTGTTTGCTTACACAATGTTGATGAGGCATTTTCAATTGTTGGTCTTGATTTAGCAACACGATATTCTTAAGCGTCGCAGCCGTTTTGGGGTGGCACGAGCTCAGTGATCTCGACGTGCATGGATCGATTCCAGTTTTCATCATGTAACGATTTTTTGCTCTTTTTATAAGTTTGTCTCATGTCTTATGTATTTAGATAATAATAATCATGATCAAATTTTATAAGGTAGTTTTATGGTATCCATACTTTACAGTTATTGCTGAATATCATAAGGTATTTTGATGAGTTTCGTTAGTTTACTTCGCTGAGTGCAGGTAAAAGAGGGTTCATTCTATGTGTTCATTACTATTTTAGAAAGATATTATAGCTTTCCAAAGCACCAACTGATCGTAGAAAAGCAGAATGGTCGATCGCTTCCATTTCACCCGTCTAGCTCCGCGCGTGTACAGTAATCTTCGATCATGTGGCAGCACTGTGACGATATCTGCAACATATTGGAACATATGTGTGGTCCATTCATTTTCCGTTTCATTGGGATTGACGTTTTTGGACGGTGGGCAGCTGCTTTGGCAGCAGGGCGTTGTCACCTCCCATGGACGCGTCTTGTTTTCACGTTCCTCCAAACAACCGGGTGGCTTTGAAGGGACAAGGTTTTTCCAACTGCGTTTCGGAGAGCTGGGCATTCGACAACGAGGGAGGTAATTGACCATCATCATCGGTAGCAATGAACTTGTCACTTTGTTTACATTTTCTCGCGCGTGTGAAATGTGTGTTGGCAATCTGGATGAGTGGGTGTCGTTTGAAAGTTGAGATTTTGTAATTAAGACGAATTCTTAGAAAGCAGTAAAATGAACCGTAAAAATGTTATAAACAGCATACTAATCTCGACAGATTAGACCAAAGTCATATTGATGCCGTGTCGGACAGTACGATAAGCCTAGGTTCAGCTGTTGTTTTCATTCAAATTGTTAAGTGCCCATCCATTAAGATCCGGATCCGAAAGGTTGCACTTCAATTTTTGTCAAGTACGCCCAGACAAATCTCATCACCACCTGTTGGCATTCCACTTCCCCACTTGTGTACACAAGTCACTCTCAACTCATTCTCGAAAGCAGAATTTAATAAAGCACAATTAAAAATAATTTATTTACCCCATGTACACTCAATACGAACGCCCATCCGAAGAGAAAGGGCCACTGCCAGCTGTACTAAAAGACCAGCATGACCGCAGACAATCCTAAGCAGTGGTTCCACATCGTTATATGTGAAAGTACGGTTACAAATGAAAATCGAAGTCTTGGGATACCAATCTGGTATCCTGTATCTTCTACTGTCTATCACCTAACATCCGATTTGAGAACCACTGGCTTACAATATTTCTTCCCTCTTCGTTTTATTCAAACCAAATAATGGGAAGACAGTCGAACCTTTTCTCAGTCCTCTCCCCCGTCTTCACCTCGAGCAACTGACGGTGAAATCAGAAGCGAGGAAAATCTTTTCTCTTTCGTATTTGCATTTGGTGGATTCATTTGTGGCTCATAAATCACTTTTTGCTGGCGCTCTTCCCACCACCACCATACTGGTTGGCTTGGCTTTTTGACCGCGGTGTGCGGCTTCACCGCATCCATTGTGCTGCTCTCACTTTTCTTGCCCTGATCGGTCAAAGCAAGAACGCTTCAAGGCGAGGAAGGAAATTCCTTTCAAATGGGTTGCATACCTACAACACCCACCGACCGGCGGCGCGGCGACGCGACAGACCAATCAACCGATTCGCGACCGTCGTGGATGGCTAAATGGCTGTAGGCCAGAGTGGTTCTCTGGCTGAAATCACATTCATAACTGGCGTCGTCCTCGTCGCTACATACTCAGATAGGATCAAAGTGGCAATAGTAATAACGGAAGGTTACAGTTGTTACAGATTTTGTGATTAATATTGAAGCTGAATGTCGTTCCCTTGTTTATAAGCAGGGTGGTAGCTAGAAAGGTGCTGGAGGGGGGGGGGATGCGATACGTACCGAATCTGACAACCCCTTCTCGACGATTTCACAACTTTCAGTCCTGAGAACCCATGGTGGTACAGAGGGCCGACTTCAAATATCTCCATCCTGGGCGATTGCCAGCCATCGCCTTGACCTGTGGCCAGGTCAAATTTCTGTCGACTTGCTTGATTTCGTTGTTGAGGTTGCGTCGCCATGAGCCTCTGGGTCTGCCTCTGCTGCGATGTCCTGCTGGTTTGCTCTAAAATCCAAATAAGTGATTCCTCCAGAAGTTCTTTTAGAGATCTCTTAAGGGGTTTGTTTAGATATGTCTCCAGTAGTTTCTTCAGAGATTCACCTAGAAGGATTCAGGGATGCCTCTAGGACTTTAATAAAGAATTTCTTCAGATGGTCTTTCAGGTATTCCGACAGGAGTTCCTTCAGGGATTACCCCAGGAGTTCCATATGTAATTTCTGCAGTAGTTCTACCTCGAATTCTTTCAGAAATTTTTCCTAAAGTTTCTTCTGAGATCCCTTCTGGAATTTTATCAAGAATCCATCCTTCTTGGCTTCCTCTTGGAAATTTGCAGTGATTCTTTCGGGAGTTATTGAGGAATTTTTCTAGGATTTCCTTCAGGTATTCATATAGAAGTTCCACCAGGGATTAACCCGTAAACACCCGGGACGATCTATTTTTGGTGGAAATGCAATATCTTCTTTGTTTTAAAACATTTTACCCCGGATTTTTTTTTATAGTCAAGAGGAATAGTTGTGCTAAGAAATGCATGGTACCTCCCACCTTTGCAGCCTCCCCCCATTTGCGGGGAGCCGAAAGTACGTGGCTTTTTTTGTATTTTTTATAAATTCTGCATGTTTTTGCTCAAATTTTATCGTTCAGCAACATCAATAGTTTTCACAGATCCTAGACATGCAATCTATTACTACCCATCATAGTCTGTTGAAGTTTCGATCCCAGAGTTATTCTAAGGCCTCCAAAGTACTCCGAAGTTTGTGACCCAAATCTAACATTCTCAACCAAGTTTTACACACGATGAATGATCACAGAACAGAGTCTACGGTACTCAAAAAGCCTCAAAGCATCCCTAGAGTATTCATGATACATGAATTGGGTGATCTAGGTCATCCAAACTACTCTGGAATTCATTTTCTTAAGATCTAAAACATCTACCATCGTTTGTGTTCACTCTGCTCAAGAAATTTAGTCAAGTTGATGTCCATTAGACCTCACAATGATATGAACAACTTGATATTGTGGTAGTTGGACATTCCATGAAATACAAATGGCCTCCAATACACTTTGAAGTTTAGGTTACGATATCAACATACTGTATCATGCTTTAGTTGTGGAAAATTTTAGTCGAATGTAGTCTATACTGCTGATGGAACCTCAGTACACATCTATAATGCTTTTGGTACACTCATGGTATATTCCAGGCTTTCCAAACTGTCCTGGAATCAGGATCTGCAAGGTCTACAGGCTCTACTCTTGTTTTCTTTCACTCTATCGGCATAATTCTTTCATGATTGTGTCTGTTGCACCTCATTATATTACGAGTATCTCTATTTGTTGCTTTTTGGGGGTCCACTGGCATACAAACGGACCCAATGTATTTTGAAGTATGGGTCGTAATATCTGTAAATCTTAGGATATTTTTATTGTAGCGAATGCTCGCTACTTGTGCATGCATGACATACAAATGATCGTTATGGTATTTGGAAGTGTCGAAAATTACCCAAGAATTCCTCTAGGCGTTCCTAGGAATTTCCTCCAGGAGTCCCTCAGAAATTTATCGTGATGTTCTCCGAGAGTATCTACGAATTCTTAGGAAATGTTTCAGGACTTACCGTGAAATTCTGCAGGAGTTTCCCAGCAGTTTCTCGAAAATTTGTTCAGGAGCTATGCTGGAATTCCTTCAGGAGTTCCTCAGGAATTACTTCAAGAACTTTTCGAGTTCCTCAGGAATTTCTCCAGAAATTCCCCGAGGATTCCACGGAAGTCCCCCAAAGATTTCTCCAGGCATTTCCTTCAAACTCCTCAAGGAAATTTTCTCAAGAGTTCCTCCAGAAATTTCTCCAGGAAGTTTTCCAGGAATTCCTCCAGGAATTTTCCTATGAATTTCTACAGGAATTACTCCAGCGATTTCTCTAGAATTTCTTCCAGGGATTCCTTAGGGGATCCCTTCCGGAATAACCCTAGGGGTTTCTTCGCGAATTCCTCCATGGACTCATCAAGGAATTCATTCAGGTATTCCTCCAGGAATTCCTCCAGAGTTTTCTCCAGGAATTCTTCTAGAGAATTTCTTCGGGTAATCTTCCCGGGTAATTTCTCCAGGAATTTCTTCATGAATAACTGCTAATTTATCTATGAGTTCATCATGGGATTCCTTCAGAAATTCCTCCACGGTGTCCTCCAGAAATTCATCCTGGAGTTCCTTCAGGAATTCCTCCACAAAATTATCCCAGTATACCTCCAGCAATTCCAACAGAGGTTCTTCCCGGAATCCCTCACAGGGATTGCTTCTTGAATTCTTTCAGGAATTCCATCAGTCATTCCTTCTGGAATTCTTTCTGGATATACTCGAGGATATAATCCAGAAATTCCTCCATAAAATACTCTAGGAGTTCCTTCTGGAATTACTCCACGAATTTCTCCAGGAATTACTCTACGAATTCCTTCTGTAATTTCTACAGGAAATCGTCTAGGAATTGTTCCGGGAAACATCCCAGGAATTCCTTCAAGAAATATTCTAGGAATACCTCCAGCAATAAGTGCAGGAATTCCTGCAGGAATTTCTCCAGAAAATCCTTCAATTCCAGTTCTTGCGGGAAACACGTGAGGTATTCGGAATTACTCGCATGATCAGTTCTTACAGGAAATACTTCATGAAATTCCCCAGGAATTCCTCCAGAAAATAAAAATTGAAAAAAAAACTACAAAATTTCCTCGCAGTTCAAGGAAATCTTTCAGGAAATCCTCTAAGAATTTCCCTGGGAAATTCTTTAAAAACTCCTTTACAAATAACTGCATGAATTCTTGCAGGAAGTACTCCAGGAGTTCCTCCAGGGTATTCTCCAGATATTTCTTGAAGAAATTCTTAAAGAAATTGCTGGAAGCGTTCTTGTAGGAATTCTTGGAGGAATTCCTGAAAAAAATCTTGGAGATCCAGAGATTTTTTTATTTTTTTTTATTTCTGTGTATTTTAACTTATGCTAATTCTACACTAATTCTTAGTGAGATTCTTGGAGGAATTCTTGAAAGATTTCTTGGAGGTATTCCTGAAGGAATTCATGGAAAGAAATTCTAGAAGGGATTGTTGGAGGAGTTCTTAGTGGATGTCTTGGAGAAATTCCTGGACGAATTCTTGAAGGATTTTCTGAAGTATCCTTTTAATCCATTGAATCCTGAAGAAATCCCTAGATTAGTTGCTGGCGGAAACCTTGGAAGAATTTCTGAAGGAGCCTTGGAGAAATTCCTGGAGGAATACCTGAACGAATTCCTGGATGAATACATGGAGGAATCCATGCAGGAATCCCTGGGGGTATTCCTGCAGGAATCTTTGAAGGAATCCCTTAAGGAATCCCTGGAAGAACTTCTAGAAAAACCGCTGGAGGAATCCCTGGAAAAATTCTTAGGAAAATTCCTGGAGGAATCCCGGAAAACTTCCTAGAGGAATTTCAGGAGAAATTTCTGGATGACCTCTTGAGAAAACTTCCTTGAGGAGTTTTCAGGAAACTCCTGGAGAAATCCTTAGGGGACTCCCGTGGAGTCCTGGGAAATTCCTGAGGATCTTTCGGACGAATTCACGAGGAACTCCTGCATAGTTTTTCGAAAGATTCTTGAAGTAATTCCTGAGGAACTCCTGAAGGAATTCCAGCATAGCTCCTGATGAAATTTTTGAGAAACTGCTGGGAAACTCCTGAAAGCCCTGTAGCGTTCCCTTGGAACTCGCAGAGGTATTCTCGGAGAACATCACGATGAATTTCTGAGGGACTCCTGGAGGAATTTCCGAGGAACGCTTAGAGGAATTCTTGGGTAATTTCCGTTACTTCCAAATACCATAAAGATCATTTGTATGTCAGTGGATGCACAAGTAACACAAAGAAATACTCAATATTTATTATGAGATACAACAGAGGTAATCGTGGAAGAATAACACCCACAAAGTGAAGAAATACAAGAGTAGAGCTTGTAGCGCTTGAAGGTCTTAATCCCAGAATAGTTTGGACGACCTAGATCACCAAGTGAATGTTGCAAAGTTGTCAGAATTGCACTCTGAGGTTCTAAGAGTAGCGTAGATTATATTCCGTGAGCATTCGCTACAATAAAAATATCCTAAGATTTACAGATATTGCGACCCATACTTCAAAATACATTGTGTCCATTTGTATGCCAGTGGACACCCAAAAAGCAACAAATAGAGATACTCGTAATATAATGAGGTGCAACAGACACAATCATGAAAGAATTATGCCGATAGAGTGAAGAAAAACAAGAGTAGAGCCTGTAGGCCTTGGAGATCCTAATTTCAGGAAAGTTTGGAAAGCCTGAAATATCCCATGAGTGTACCAAAAGCATTATAGATGTGTACTGAGGTTCCATCAGCAGTATAGACTACATTCGACTAAAATTTTTTTCAACTAAAGCATGATACAGTATGTAGATATCGTAACCTAAACTTCAAAGTGTATTGGAGGCCATTTGTATTTCATGGAATGTCCAACTACTACAATATCAAGTTGCTCATAGGTCTAATGGACATCAACGTGACTTAATTTCTTGAACAGAGTGAACACAAACGATGGTAGATGTTTTATTATGAAAATGAATTCCAGAGTAGTTTGGATGACCTAGATCACCCAATTCATGTACCATGAATATTCTAGGGGTGCTTTGAGGCTTTTTGAGTACCGTAGACTCTGTTCTGTGATCATTCATCGTGTGTAAAATTTGGTTTAGAATGTTAGATTTGTGTCACAAACTTCGGAGTACTTTGGAGGCCTTAGAATCACTCTGGGATCGAAACTTCAACAGACTATGAAGGGTAGTAATAGATTGCATGTCTAGGATCTGTGAAAACTATTGGTGATCAGCAAAACGATAAAATTTGAACAAAAACATGCAGAATTTATAAAAAATACAAAAAAAGCCACGTACTTTCGGCTTCCCGCAAATGGGGGGAGGGTGTAAAGGGGGGAGGTACCATGCATTTCTTAGCACAGCACAACTATTCCTCTTGACTATAAAAAAAATTCCGGGGTAAAATGTTTTAGATCGTAGATCGTAGATCGTCCCGGGTATTTACGGGTTAAAACAGAAGTTCCTTCGAGGATTCTTGCTGTTTAGTAGTCCATGCTGGGATTTCTCCAAGCAGGAGTCTCCCAGGGATCTCCCCAGTAGTTCTAGGACGATTCAGAGATGCCTCCAGTTGTTTTACAAGGGATTCTTTCAGAAGATCCCACAGCTATTTCAACAAGAGTTTCCTCAGGTATTGAACCACAAGTTTCTCCAGAGATTCTTTTATGAGGAAACAGGAGTGCCTCCAGGAGATCTATCAAGAATTCCTCCAGATATTCCTTCGAGAGGTCCTTTAGAGTTTTATATAGGGATTCCTTTAGGAATTACCACTGTTGTTTTTACATGAATTCAATAGTAAAGGAGTTTCTCAAGAGATTCGTGTAGGAGTTTCAGGGATTCGTGCAAATGTTTCTCCAGAGATTCCTTCCCTCCCGAGTTCTTTCAGACATCTTTCCAGGATCTCCTTCAAAGATCTCTCCAGATTTTTTTCCAGAGATTAAAAAAAAAAAGATCCTAGGATACCTCTAGGAGAATTCAGAGAGTCCCCCTGGAGTCCTTCTATGATTTTGTCAGGAGTTCCTTCAGGGATTTTTCCAAGAGTTCTTCCAGGGATCACTCCTGGATTCTTTCGGAGATTTTTCCAGGAGGATTCAGGGATGCCTGCAAGAGCTACATCAGACATATCTCCGGAAGTTCTTTCAGGAATTCCTACAGGAGTTCCTTCAAGAATTCTTCTAGAAGTTTCTTCAAGAATTTCTTCAGCACTATAATCAAGCATAGGTATCTTCAAGACTTTCTCGAAGGATATCTCATAGAGTTTCTACTAGAGTTCCTCCAGGACTTATTTCAGGGGAATGTTAAGATTTTTTTATTATGGATTTCTCTTGGAATTGATTCTGGAATTCCTCCTGGAATTATATCGGGGATTCCTCCGGGGATTCTTCCTGGAATTCCTTCGAGCATCCTTCCTGGAATCCCTCCGGCACTTCTGCTAGAATTGCTTCGGGGATTCCTTCTAGTATTCCTTCAGAGATTTCTGCTGGAACTTTTTCGAGAATTTCTCTTGCGAATCCTGCGTGGAATTTTCCTGAAATTCTCTTGAAATTCCTTCGAAGATTTCTCTTGGAACTCCTCCTAGTATTTCTCCAAGACATCCTTCGATGATTCGCATTGAAAATTGTTCGGGGATCCCTTCTCGAATTTCTTTCGGGAATATCGCTGAAATTTCGTTTTGGGTTTCTAGTGGAATTTTCTCGGGGATTCTTGCTGGAATCTTATCAAAGATTCCTCCTGGAATACGTTCGAGGATTCTTCATGTTATTCGATCGAGATTCCACTTGAAATTTCTTTTCGAATTCCTTCCAGGATGCCTGTTAAAATTTCTTCGGAATTCCTCTGGACATCCTTCCGGGACTCCTCGACTAAAATTTCAATCAGTGATTTTTTCAGAAGTTTCTGCTGGGATCTCTCTTAGAAAGATTCTTGAATGACCAAATATTGCTGCAAACAGTTGTTTCTGCAGGGATTCCTCCGGCAGTTTCTTCGAGGTTCCGTAAAATGCCTTGGGAGATTTTTCTTGGAATTCATTGTCTCAGAAAAATAGCAGTTGATACACTAGGAACAAATTAGTAGAAGACCATAATATGATATAATCATGATAAAATTTAGTTTAGTAGCGGTTTCAGCTAACGAAAGCAGGATGAGGATATCCGCCCTGTCACTCTCGGTTGTTACATGCAACACGTGTTTGTCGTTCGAAATCAATCCGGCTAATCAAAGCATTCCGCGACAATACGAACGATAGTTTTTTGACAGCGGCGCCAAACGTATCTCCGTCCGCAAATTCCGTGAACGCATCTTTCGTTCACTTCAGCTCTACAGACCATGGATAGAACACGAAACGTCCCGGGAGCTGTTGGCGCTCCATCGAACCGTGATCTCACCGTAGGACTCATCGGGGCCATTGTTTCGCTCTCCGTCACCATGTACCAAAACATAGCTGGCAACATCGATGACGCTGAACTGCTCCAGTTCATGGCTCCCATCCAGCAGCTGCTTAGCAGACTCATCCTTCGACTCAAAAAGCCAGCCACTCCCCGGCTGACTGCTGGAACAACCCCTCGAAGTCATGGTGCCCTCAGTGCAAAACCCAGCCTCTCAACTCCAAGACGTCAGTACCAGACTCAACCTCGTCAGATAATGACAACTCCAAAAAGAACCATGAATGCTACCAGAACTACTGGAAGTCCTTCTTTCAAGATCCCTCCTGGATGGCGTGAGATCTCCAACCTGGATGACTATTTTGACGAGTCGTCCGGGGTGGAACTGGGGATGGGCAGTGAAGGCACGTTCGACGAAACGCCCATGATTAGTGGCTTCGAGTACTCGCAAGACATGGACTACTACCCGTCAATGAACCGGAACATCTCGGACCTGGAATCGAGCGACCAATTCCAGCCTGTTCATCAGAGCACACAGCGCCAGTTCGATGATACTTACACCAGACCATCGTCAGCACGGCTACCGAAAAGGGTCGTAGAGCTTAGAACCCCAACTGGCTCATCAAAGCGAACCATCCAGAAAGCGGACGGAACCTACGCCGTGCGGGAAACGATCAACACAACCAAGCCGGATGGCACCTTCCAGCGGATCACCAGGACCGTGAGTGGGCCCAATGTGTCCGTGGTTCAAAATTTAAGTGAAAGCGTTGCGGAGCTGCCCAGTTTGGATCGTACCCGTACAATCCCGGATGCGACAGGTGCAGGACCAACCGGGAATGTTACGTTTGATGCATCCCAGACGCAGTAGTGTGGGATACGCTCGGTATGGTCGTAGACTTTGAGAATTATTTTGTATTGCTTTTTTCATCAATTTTGAATCGTAAAATTAATAAATTACAGTATACTTCTTCTATTTCTACCTATATTTTATGTTTACCTCCCAGTCGAGTGTTCCCATTTACATATATGTTATATGATTTGAACAATAAAGTAAGGTACCATTGATTTTTATACGAGCTCGAATAGCCACCTTAATTGGGTTGTTTTACGGTATGCAGATTCTCTTTCCATATAGTCCGTAAGTGTGCGAAAAGTATCAAAACATGTTTTTTTTTGTTTTTGTTATTGTGTAAACGTCAAAATAATCTTTTTTATATTTTTGAATGATTTGGCTTGTTTTAAGACTACATTCCTGTTGATAACCCACACTCAACATTTTACATCAAATGCGACAACTTTTTTACACAAAAAACCCATGATCTGCATGTTTGTAAATAAGCCTCAGTTGTTTACATACAAGTTGCTGTTGTGAACGAAGTCGAGTTATTTTGATGTGAAAAACATAAAATAAGATTTGCGAGAAATGAGCTGTGTGGTGCACGAGTGCTTCGCCAGCACGGTAAATGGGCATCTTTTCGAGTTCCCGAAGGAAGAGGATTTGAAGGAGCTGTGGTTCCAGCGAGTGGGCATTGATGAATCCGCCTCAGCTCGGAGAAATCGGAAGCGTTTATTCGTTTGCCAAGAACATTTTGATGTAAGTAAATGATACACACCATACGTTGCGTTGAAAAGTGCGACGAAAAATGTAGCCTATATAACGAACGAAAATCTATTTTAACTACTTTCCCATGTTAAAACTTAGCGCGCTGCAGTGCTCACAATTCACACGTTGGTGGATTCGAATGATGCACATAACTGTGGATTAAGTTTCAATTATGAACTCAAAACAAGATTCAATCAACAAGCAAGTGTTAAACTTTTTGTCATTACAGCCCTCTGATTACCAGGTGATTACTGTAAAGTCGTCGAAGTGCGATATGCGATTCATATTAGACAAAAATGTTGTCCCCCACAGAAATCTTCCATCCATTGAAGGTAAAATGTAAAAAATACTAAGTCTTGCATGTTTATAATTTTAAAAGGGTTCTTGTTTTAGATGCTGAAAGGTACTCTTTCATGATCCCAAGGTCAGATCCATTAGCTCGTCCATTAAAAATATGTGCCTTACAACAAGTTATGGAAGAAACAAAAGGAACAGAAGAAAGAGATAATATTTCTCCGGAGAGATGCATATCACCTCTGGCGAGACCTTTGATATCACCTAAAATGACGTACTCCGATGAGAATTCTGAGTACCCCTGAATCCCGGACAACAGGTAAGATCAATTCGTTAAAATAATTAAGAGGAACCAAGAGAGGAACACTGAACCGATCTGTGCCATCAAGTCGCTACCTCTTCTAAATATTTTGTGGTAATAGAGCCTTATTTTTTAAATTTTTGGCTGGCATTGGAACTTGGCCTGCCTCTCTTCAATTTAGTGTTCCATGAACACTTGGCATATTCATAATCGGGCTCAGCGTTTCTCAAGCACTTCAACGGTTATTACTGGAAGGGGTCTTGTACCTTTGCTTTAGGACGTTTGGAATAAAGGACACTTGGCATTTATTAAAAAGGACATTTGGCATTAAAACGATTTCAATATTGTGGATTTACCAGCTAATTGCGCACCACTAATAAATTCTGTCCATTTTCCCTGGAGGAAATAAATGTTAAATTTTCTTTATGCCAAACGTCTTTTGTCCGTTTAAGCCGTTACATTTTGAATAAACTTTTTATAAAGCGTGACGTAATTTGTGGACGTTCTCATGATTGTTATTTATCTATTTGATTATTATTAAAGGATTAAAATGTTTTATTGGTTTTTTTTTTTCAGGTGTACAATCATCTGCAGGAAGTGAATATTTACCAAGTTATAGAAGCGAGGCTGAATTTGAATTGCATTCAATTGAACTTGAAGTACCTCCTTTTTGGGCACAAACTAATGCTAGAAAAAAGTATGAAGTATCTGGGAATCCCAGAAGACGGAGGCTATATATTAAAATCATTACAAGAAACTACTAATATAAGTGAAAGGTGATTGTTTTATGGAAAATTAGATTAAATGAAACGTTTGACATACTTTCAGACTGCTTTGGTTTGTCATGCTCTAGAATATCTCAAATATTTGACGAACATGTTTCAAAGATAGCTGCTGCTGCCATTGAAAAATGTTTACCGGTTGCATTCTTACAAAACTATGTACAGCGCAGTTCAAAGCATAATCGACTGTTTTGAAATTCAGATTCAAAAACCAATAGATCCAGTGGCGCAGTCAGTTACATTCTCGCAATATAAGTCCTGTTACATTAATACTGTTAAATTTCTAGGGTCATGTGCACCATGTGGTCACATAAATTTTATTTCAAAAGGATTTCCAGGACGTGCCAGTGATCAAAAAATTGTTCGTAATTCAGGGTTTCTCAATAATATTCATAGAAACGTAGGAGTTTTGGCAGATCGGGGCTTCAAAAATGTTGCTGCAGAAGTGGCTCAAAAAGGTGGCAATTTGATACGCCCACCTAGTGTTACAAAAGATGAAGCCCTGTCGAAAGAGGATGCCTTGAGGGCAAAGGAAATAGCAAGCGTAAGAATACATGTAGAACGCCTAATTATGAGATTTAGAGAGTTCAAAATGTGCGCCCCTCACGCGGAATTTCCATCTTATTTCTTCCACCACCTTGATTCCAATGTTATAATTGTTGCTGGATTAGTGAACCTACAAGGACCACTCATAAAGTAATGTTGAGTTCGACTTAGATGTCATTGAATTAAATCAGAAATAATAACCTTTTGTAAAGTTTTACTTTTCTTTCGCATGGTAATTCTTAATCATTGAGAAAGTGCTTTGGTTATGCTTGATTGCATCGCCGGGGTCATATATGACCCCTTCGGCCCAAGGGGTTAAGCAGAGGAAATGACGGCTACGGATGTTTCTTAAGGTGAAGGTCGCCACCGTTTACTTCCAAGATAACGCATTTTGCCCCTGATTTTGCCTTACATTTTCTCGAGCACAAATCCGCAGGCTTGTCAAATGTATTGATCTGAAAATGCTCCTATCTTCTGGTGATAAAAAGGGAAGAAAGCTCACAGCTAATAACTGTGACAGTTCCTATAGAACACTATGCTGAGAGGCCTGTTGGCCTATGCCTAAAGTATCAATGGGTGGGTTAGATGCAGGCCACCTACTCCGTAACACTATCTCCTATTTTTCTGTCGTATTTATCAGTAATCACTATAGAAACAACGATGATTTAGAATATTTCTTTATTAAATATACCAATTGATTATGAAAAAATCGAAGGATTAGAAAGACGAATACAATTTGCTAAAAATATTGACTTTCCAGAACTTGTAACTATCTGTCATTATCTGTTCAATGTAATCCACATCTAGATCTATCTCATAGAAGTCCACATGCTCATAAGGGTTTCGACTTGTTTCAAATTCAGGTTTTACTAATACCAATACACCTTTTTGGCGGTTAGTCATAACCATCTGGAGATGAATTTGAGTTTTGACTTTGTCTTGTAAGTGATCGTTTCCATCGACATAATACTTAACATTTTCGTTTTTCGAAGGACATTTGGTCTCGAATACTCTCGAGCTGTTGATCGCATTAGGAGAAGCTCCAAATGCAGGAAAATCTGGATTTGAAAAAAGTCCGCACTTACGAACGTTTTGATACCGTGCTCTTATAACTTTCACTGCTTTGTTCTCCAGTCGCAATCCACGCTTCATGGCCTCGGTAGTAAAATTAGTTTATACAAGTACGGATCGTGCAAGTGAGCCATCACCTGTTTTACACCTCGTCAGATCAAAAATCTTGGAGGCAGTTATCCGCCCATATTTGAGAAGTTTCCACTGCCAGCAGTCTTGTCCTGTGGTTAAAGTCTTAATTCTCTTACACACATCCTCCAACATAGTTTGTTTGCAAAAATTAATAAAACGTTTGGAATTTTGCTTCGCTTCCGCTGTTTCTTTAAAATCAGCTACGAGGCAATGCATAGCATATCCTTCTGCCTCTGGAAACGGTTGGTGATATTTCAACGTAATGACAATTGTGTTCGGTGGGCAATTGGTCACTAATGTTTGAAGGAACCTGCCCTTCCACTTACAATTGAATTTCGATTGGACACACCAGATTCCCGATGATTCGCAAGATTAAATCGATCGATGTTTTCTTCCACTTTTGACAGGTTTGGTACTTTTCAGAGGCAAGTCCCATCGGTAGGAGAAGATTGACTGTATTTTTCATACAAATGAAACACGAACGCCACAGCGTGCTTGCATCCCCCGGCGGCTGCCTTACATCCCTGAGCTTCGCTTTCACAGAAGACATCGACTATTTGTTCTTCGACGGTATTGATGATGTCCACCACGGAATATTGCCTTGAAGTTACTCTGTGCTCTGGAACTATCTTTGCCTTAACCGTGCACAGACTTCCGTCAATTTTTAACTGCACTCGTCCTATCGCAGATTTCAAATAATCGGGATTTGATGATCTGTAACCAACATAACAAGCATTTCAATGACTGATGTACTGCTTGACTGATGGCTGCTTGAGATGCAGTGCTACTGCGGTTCGACTCACCTTTCGATCTTCCCCTGCTTATTTGAGTCACGGAATTTCTCATCCGTAGCGAGAAAATACTGTACCATGAAAAAATCCACTTTTGTTAGCGTATTTGTATCCGCTTTGAAGAATCCTGATTCCATTTTAAGTGTTTTAAGTGTTAGCCTGAAACTTTTTCGAATTGTCGACGATGGTCGGTGTGATTGTTTTGATGGTGAAAAAATGACATTTCTGACGCATGTCATAAAGTGGTATCCCTACTGAAATTTTGAACTGCCATCTTACGTAGTCCATGGCCTGTTTTATACCGTATGTCGCAAATGTCGTTTTATAAAATTTAATGACAAAAATAAAATATTGTTTTCTAATATCTTTGACGTAAGTAATTTTTAAATGAAAATAAATTTGTTAACGTGTTTTTAGGATGCATCTGCATCACTCAGTGCGTGAAAGGTTAAAATTTGAGATTCATTAAACAACCTAATTGACGTACATTTACAAAGGAGTACTTACTCGGTTTTTCTAAGTACTTCTTCAATATCGCTCTGGAAGGTGTGATGCGACGAGCCGGGCTCAACAGCCGGGGAACGATTTTCACAAAATCCGGACAATTTGTGTGCTTTGCGGACGACATGGACATTATTGCCAGAACATTTGGAACGGTGGCAGAGCTGTACACCCGCCTGAAACGCGAATCAGCAAAGGTCGGACTGGTGGTGAATGCCTCAAAAACAAAGTACATGCTGGTAGGCGGAACCGAAAACGACCGGATCCGTCTGGGTAGTAATGTTACGATAGACGGGGATACTTTCGAGGTGGTGGAGGAATTCGTCTACCTCGGATCCTTACTGACGGCTGACAACAACGTGAGCCGTGAAATTCGGAGGCGCATCATCAGCGGAAGTCGGGCCTACTACGGGCTCCAGAAGAAACTGCGGTCGAAAAAGATTCACCCACGCACTAAATGCACCATGTACAAAACGCTAATAAGACCGGTGATCCTCTACGGGCACGAGACATGGACCATGCTCGAGGAGGACCTACAAGCACTCGGAGTTTTCGAGCGACGCGTGCTAAGAACGATCTTCGGCGGTGTGCAGGAGAACGGTGTGTGGCGGAGAAGAATGAACCACGAGCTCGCTGCACTTTACGGCGAACCCAGCATCCAGAAGGTGGCCAAAGCTAGAAGGATACGATGGGCAGGGCATGTTGCAAGAATGCCGGACAACAACCCTGCAAAGCTGGTGTTTGCAACTGATCCTGTTGGCACAAGAAGGCGTGGAGCGCAGAGAGCACGATGGGCGGACCAGGTGGAGCGTGACTTGGCGAGCATCGGGCGCGACCGAGGATGGAGAGCGGCAGCCACGAACCGTGTATTATGGAGAAATATTGTTGATTCAGTTTTATCTTGAATTTGATGTAATACTAAATAAATGAATGGAATGAAAGTACTTCTTAGTAGCTTCTGACAAAAAATAAACCCAAAATTTTTTCCCTACTAAATCAACCAGCTCCAGAGCATAAATCGTCCGTATCGGTGCAGTACGTTTTTCGATTTAGCTTATGTGTCCTAATCCTTTCTAAGAGGATATAATTTCCGAGCTGATCCCGCGCGTCTTTTTCCAGCGGCAGATAAAGAGGCAATATCAAAAGTTTTTGCCTCATTTCTTTGTGGGCATACTTTTCACTGGCGTCAGCTCATGCTGGATCCGTTTCACCCGGTTTCGAATGTGCTATAGGTACTTACACCAGATATGAACGATGCTGTTGGAAGAAAGTCGGCGCACGCGGTAACGTTAACTGGATGATGGTCGGGAATGAAAAATCTAGCGCTTACAAGTACGGGAGACACAATTTACAAGGGATTAGGACATGTTCGGCTGAGGCGTAATGGTTGCAATCGTTCATGTGAGATTAATTATTTGGGGGAATTAGCGTAATCTAGCGTGGGAAGTTACGACTTTGAGGAAGTACCGGATAATATAGGCGTGGAAGATAGACTCAGCATTTCAGCCCAACCCTTTACATTTATCCATATTTAAACCATACAAAAACTTTAACCTTTTCCCACTCAACATTTTTCCTTCGTTTCACGGTGTGCCGGCTTCATGAAATATTAAATATTTTCGCTCGATTGGAAACTGAATTCCGATCGATCCCATTTGTGCGGAAATACCGGCTGACCGGCTGTTGTCGTTGGCCTGCCGAAATTTGCACCCCTTCATAAGCCGAGCTTAAGCAATTAAACATTTCCAAAATTCCAAACAAACAACCAGCGGGAAATATTTTCCCGCCCCACGTCGCCGGTCATCCACCCATTATTGCGACGCGTCGTCGTCGGTTGGCTGGCTCCACTTTATCTCTAGGAAGGTGGAGTGGTTCGTGGGGTCATGCCAATTTGCATGCATTGTGTGGCGTCGCACAGAGACGGCGACATGAATATAAAGCCGAATATTTTTCTCCCATTATGCGTTTCGGGGAAAATCGGCCATCCGAAAATTTCAATCGCACCTGACCTACTGAAGAGAGCAACTGAATGAACCATTAAAGCGATAATCTGCATTTCCGACTTCGCTGGTGTGGTAGTTTTCCTTCTTCATGGTCGTTTGTAACGAACAGATGTTGATATTGAATCATTTCTTGTTTCACTTTATAAAAATACATAGCTCCTTTCATAAGCTGTATGAAAATCATCTCAAACAAGAGTATTTGAGTGAATCAACATTCGGTTCGTGGCATTTTTGCCAGATCGTTCTGTGCCAGGTTCCCCCATCTTGCACGAAGCCCTTCAGGTCTTCTTGTTCTGCCGGATCTTTTGCGAACACCAGCTTTGCAGGTTTTTTTTCTGCATTCTCACAACGTGTCCTGCCCATCGTATCCTTCCATCTTTTGCGACCTTCCGGATACTGAGTTCGCCGTATAGGGCAACTAACTCATGGTTCATTCTTCGCCGCCATTGGTGCATTTGGCTGAACCTTTTTCGATCGCAGGTGTTTATGGAGCCCATAGTACCTAGGCCCGACTTACACTGATGATGCGCCTTCGTATTTTACGGCTAACGTTCTCTCTCTCTCTCTCTTCTTGGCGTAACGTCCTCACTGGGACAAAGCCTGCTTCTCAGCTTAGTGTTCTATGAGCACTTCCACAGTTTTTAACTGAGAGCTTCCTCTGCCAATGACCATTTTGCATGTGTATATCGTGTGGCAGGCACGAAGATACTCTATGCCCAAGGAAGTCAAGCAAATTTCCTTTACGAAAAGATCCTGGACCGACCGGAAATCGAACCCGTCACCCTCAGCATGGTCATGCTGAATACCCGTGCGTTTACCGCCTCGGCTATATGGGCCCATACGGCTAACGTTGTTATCTGCGATACATAAGGATCCGAGGTGGACGAAATCTTCCACCACCTCGAACGTGCGTCCCGTATATCATAAAACTGCTGCCTATGATTGCCTTGTTGTGCGCGGTTCAACCTTCAAGCGTGTTTGAGATTTTTCCTCCAATCCGACCTTTGCTGCTTCACGTTTGCCAAATGTGCTTGCAATAATATACATGTCATCAGCTGGCTAAGCAGACAAATTCACCGGATTTCGTGAAAATCGTGCCCTGGCTGTTGAGCTCGGCTCGTCGCATAAACACCTTCCAGGGCGATGTTGAGCAGCAGACATGAGAGTTCATGATTTTCCGTAGCTATGTGCGTTCGATACTGTCGTACAGGTGATGTGTTGGAACCTGTTATTCACGGCATTTCTAGAGAATTTGCCTCACGGTGAAGATCTAGTACGTTGTCGAGCGGCCGTTGATGTATCCGGCTTTGATAACTTCCCACAAACTCATTTACTTTGGCGAAAGAAGATGATCTGGGATAGCATTTTGTGGACGGCATCCAGAATTGTGATCATTCGGAAGTTCTTACACTCCAACTAGTCACCTTTCTTGTGAATGGGGCAAATGACCACTTCCACTCCTCCAGTAGCCGTTCGGTCTCCCAGATCAGGACTTGTTTGGGACACAACTTTCTCGAGAAATGAAGATACCTCTCGATAGCAACATTCTATTGCAGCAGCTTTTAGACTGCAAGGAATTGACGTTTATTTTAATAATTCATCAGTAATATACACAGAAAAAAAATTGGATTTACACGTTATGTAAACTTCATTTTAGTCATGTAAACTTACTGTTTTGATGGATTACATGATATATCATGTAATTTTTTTGTGTAAATATGCCATGTAAATCTCAGACTTATGCTGAATTACATGACATATAATTGAAGTTTACATGATATTTCCTTATTTTTACATGATATGCCATGTAAACTTCTGTGATATCCCACACTCCAATCATGTGCATCATACGTCACATAATTTTACACTCTTTTTTCGATCTGTGTTGCACACAAACTACTTACATTACAGTATCATTCCGAGACGCGATTCTCCTAACAACATATTGATACTACAGAAATATACTCCCTATATGCTGAAAATTGTCATAAAGAGGACTCGGGATTCACCAAACACTGGAGGAAATGTCATGATCTAAAACTTCCAACAAGACTATTAGCCGGTACAGGAAGGTGGCCAACTTCTCTGGCCTTGTCTTGATGAGTTCCCATCCGATACCATCCTAACCAGCTGAATCAGTGTTTATAAACTTAGCGCCGCCGCGCCGCGCCGATATCGCCTACGTTTTTTCCACGCCGCCGCTGATCATATTTTTACCACGCCGCCGAACAAAATTTCCTACGCCGATGGGAAAACGACACAGATTTTTTTACGCCAGCACTTTACGAGTCACCTGTTCAGACCTGATAGCAATACTAGTGGGATTCTTTAACAGTTTAAGCATGTTTTTTTGGTAAATTTTAAGCGTTTTCTCTTGTCTTTTATGAATTCTTTGCAATATTTTTGTGATTTCTGTTAATGATTTTTTGCTGCAATACTTCGAAGATCTTTTTTTTTTCTCAAAAGTTCTAGGCGATTTTCTTTTGTGAACATTTAATGATTATCAACAATATTCTTGGCGGTATTCTCCTGAGATTCACAAACGAATTTATATACATATTACATTTCGTATGAGACATTCTTGAAGGATATTTTCTTGGTGACTTCTTCACAATTCCCTCTGCAGACTGAGGGTTTGAATCGCCTATCTGATGACCGATGATTCTGTTCTCTTTTTTTTTTGGAATTCTTTTAGGGATTCCTTTCAGAACATTTTCCATGGATTCCTTCAACAATTTTACATGAACTCCTACAGAATTTCCATCACAATTTCTACCTCCGATAATTTCATTAAGAATTCTTCTGGAAAAACTTCCATGCTTAACAAATTCCTCCATGGATTATTTAAAGAATCTCTAAGGGAATTTATTCAGAAAACCATCCACGGATTCCAGGCACAGCTATTTTTATACGGAAAATAAAGAGTTTAGAATTTTATTCAGAAATTTCTTTACAGATTTATTTAAAAAAAATCCAAATATTTCTTCAAAAATAATTGTTTAGGATGCCTCTCCACCTCAAGTTTATCAAGGAATTTCTATAGAGTACCTGCATAAATGGATCCATTGATGCCTCGAAAGTATATAAACAAGGTCATACAAAAGTTTTCAATTTTTTACTCCCGTCTCCCATTTGGTATAATTTTTGTATAGAACTTCTGAAATTTGTGTATGTCCCCTCTTCCCTCTAACCGTGAAGTAATTTATGGAAGTTCTCACTTGATAAATACTCCAGAACTTGTTTTTTTTTAAGTAATCTAAGGATTATTTCAGGAATCCATCGGTTCCTTAAATAATTCCTTCAACGAATCCTCAATAAATTTATCCGTACCCCGAGGAATTCCTCCCGAAGATCTTTCATGATTTTTTCAGCAGCTATTCCTTCGGAAATTTGCGCAGATATTCATACAGAGATTCCTTCAAGAGCTTCTGTGGGCATTTCCCCATGTATTTCATCAGGATCTCTTCCTAGGAAAAATGTAGAATTTTTTACTCGGATTATTTACATATGAAGTTTAGATATTTCTTTAAAATAATTCCTTAAAACTTATACAAAACTTCCTTTATAAATTCATTGGCATTATGTTTATAAGTAAGTTTTATAGGAGTTTTACCAAGGACTCCTACGGAATGTTTTCAGAAATTCCTCCATCAATTTGTTCAGCAACTCCAGCTAGAATTTCTTCGGAAATTATCCTGAGATTCTTTAGCATGTTCTTCCAGGGATTCTCAGGAATTAAATAGAAATTTATTCAAAAAATCATCCAATGATTTTTTTAGAAATTCTTTAATGGATTCCTTCTGAAACCTTTTAGGAGTTAATTCAGAAATATCTCCAGAGACCGCTTCAGTAGTTTAAGGAATTCTTCATCAATGGGGATATCCTCAAAAAAAAAAATTTCCATGGTTTTTTTTTCAGAATTTTCAGAAAATTGTCATAATATCTAATGCGTTTCCTTCATAAATAACATAGATTCATCCAGGAATTCTTTCAGATATTTCTCAATAGATTTTTACAGTAGTACTTTGGAGATAATCTTCTTGGAAGAACTTCTGGAGATACTTCTAGAGGAATTCTTGAAAGAATTTTTTGCAAAATGTTTGAAAGGTACTAATGGACAAAACCCCCTGGAGCAAATTTCTGAAATTATATTGCCACATTCCATATATATTTTAAATTTTGATAACCTCAGCTTTTTATAAGACTTCGTATTTCGTTTTCTTATCACGAGAAAAACTAAGACCGATTGTTTGCCATTTCATCAAGAAATACACAAAAGAAATGAAATAAGCGTTTATTCTGAAGAGTTGTCCGTATTACGAAAAATCATCCAAATAATATACATAAGGTTCAATATTAAAGTAATTTCTTTAGGGGCGTACCAGCATATAAACTAGAGTAACCAACTCTGATTTAACCCTGACAGCACTGGTCTAAAATGTAAAAATATCCTTAGGACAGACGTGCGACTTTTTGAATTTACATTTCAAGGAATCCTTTATAAATTTATTGGAGGAAGTCCTCAAGGAATCTCTCAAAAATCTAAAGCAAAATTCTTGTGGGGATAGTTTTTATTGAAACCCCTGATTTCTTCTCGTTCAAACCATTCGCATAAGGTAGGCGAAATTGTTGTTTTGATACAGAAAACAAATTATTGTATGATAACGATTTTTAAGAACTAGCAGTAGCAGAATAAAATAAAAAAAAATCACATCGATTACGCCGCAGCCGCCACCGCCACTGCCTTAAATTACTATATACGCCGCTGCCGGTGAAATGTGCTTCGGCGCACACGTCTACAATGAACTGCTGGATAGAATCCCTAGCTTCTATCAACGTGCGAGTTGGCTCGTTGGTGCCCCCTCTGCTGTACTGACGTAGTCATTTCTTTTGCTGCCTTGGTTCTCTATGTGTGCGCTCCCCGCACCACTCAGGTGTTAGTCGTAGCGCTCCTTCTACCTTTCGATCAACTCACGTCCATCTTTCAAGCTGTGCTATACACGAATTGACCAAAAAGCATCTTTCCCTCATCCATCAGCATTAGCAATAAAATGCACATTAAGGCTGGACGGGATGGTGGTTGAATTGTCCGCCATTGCTCTGTTGCTAGTAAGAAGCAAATCTCAACTTCTACTTCATATTATTGGCTAGAAATTTGATCGTTCATTTGCTCATTTGCGGTGCACAATCGACTAAAGTTTCAGCTACGTCAGTGCAGTGGAAATTGATATTCGCATCTTCAAAATCGTGAGGCAAATTGTTAGAAAGAGAAGGAAGATAGGCATACGCGCCAACTTGTGACTTAGTTGTGGGGGGCAAGGCCTCTCAAAATCAATCAAATGCGGAAAATATCGATGCAGTTCATCTCATTTAGGCATATACACGTGAAAACTAGTGCATTGAGCTGAAAAAAGTTGCATTTTGTCCAATTTTGGAGAGCATCGCCCCCCCCCCCCCCAACTACGTCACAAGTTGGCGCCTATGAAGATAGGAAAAATTACACGTCGTCCCGTGCTTAAGTCACAACAGAACAGAATTGAATAGGCAGCGTCCATTTATTACGTAACGCTAAAATCGAACTTTTTCTCTTTCCTTTAGCATTTGCAACACGCAAAACAAGAAAAGCTACCAAAAATTGAGATATGCCTTTTCTACCAATTTATGTATTAAAAACGTACAGAAAATGTGATAAATCATAATCCATTCGTTGTATTAAGATGAGCTACACGGTTCCATAGCTTCCATACCACTACACACAAACACCTCCATTCAAACCCGAGAAGTTGAACCGGGTTGCGTCTAGAAATAACTTTCGCTTCGCTGCTGAGCTTCGCGTCCTATTGTCTACATGGAATTTTCCACTTGCGAACAGCAACCTGCTGGATGCGGGCTTTTCAGTGCACAATGGGTCTAGAGTCGTATTTACGAAGACAAAAATGTTTCTGCCAAGTTCTGTCATTTCTTTTTTTTTCATTATTGTGAAATGATTACGGTCAATCAAGTGTGGCTTATCCAAAAATCTGCTGATTAATTATTCTCTATACAATATCAGAATGTTTTACAAAGTTATAGCAAATTTACAAAAATAAAACATTCGATTGATTTGATTGATTTGTCTTTATTCAAGAGACTTTCAGCCCTTGGATAAAACATTCGAATCATTAGAACTTTTCGAAAAGTTTTCAATAAATTGCAACTTTTTTGCCTTTGGTCATATTTTAGTCGAGTCCAACGATACATGAAGACCAATACATTAGTCACAAACTTTCAAAATTTAATTTAATTCGGTTCGCTTAGTCCTAACGTACAGTAATTTGATAAACGGAAGTCAAAAACTAGATATAGATAGAAGGGCTCTAATTTCGTGTAAAGTTGAATAATCAATCAAGCCCAAATTTTCACCAATTAAATCAAACTCGTTGAGGAACATGTAATCAAAATTGGAATAGTTTATAACTTTATAACTTTATAAAAGGATATACATACATAGCTCTTTGAAAAACCTTTGACTTAGACACGTTCAAAGAAAACAAACTTACAGCTTGTTGATTACTTCACGAAAAAATATCAATCATTTGAATGATTTTGCAAATGTGTAACTAGCGCCGCCTAATGGACCATTAACTGTAAGCCCTTGACTCACTTAACAACGTTGTCGAAGACACCAACTTTCTAAGTGGTGAAAGTCCTGAGATATATGAAATTTAGAATTTGCCGTTTATTGGTGGAATTTCTAATTAAACGATCTATCACCATCCATCATGGCATCGCAAATAAAATTATTAGAAAGCAGATTTTTGAATCAGTTTAACCAGACGAACCACCCCAACATAACAATAATAGGGAATAGGGTCAACAATTGAAAATAAGCTTTCTAAAACACAATATGTGTCTAAAAACTTAAACAGTTTTGTCTTCGCAAATACGGCTCTGGACCCATTGTGCAGTGTGGCGGCTGTATCACTTCCATCACCAAGCCACGTTTGTGTTGATGATGATGGCTTTCAGCCTCTTGTCAGTTCAAGTACAGTTATAGCCGTGCTGGTTAGAGCGCAGGATATTGTGTATTACCATGATAGTGTCTCGGTTCGATTCCCGCCGCCGCCCGTATTTCTTTTTAAACATGTATTGCTATTTGATGCCGCCGCTGCTGGCCATGATCAGTCTAAAAATAGAACAAATAATGAGAAACCAGTGCGGCAGAGCACACGCACACATGCGAAATTTTTCTTTTCCAGATTCTAGGAAGCCAATACAATTTTTGGTATACTGCCACCTACCAATTTTTGTATTTGCAAGGCCCTAATACAATTTTTGTATATGTTTCATACCCAATTGTATTAGAATCTGCCAATCTCAGGTTGCGTGAACCAATTGAATTGTAATACTGCTTACACCATGAAACTGACTAAATAAAAGGAACCCAGGTTCCAGAACCAGAACAGTCTTGTTCTGAACATTGGACTATATGTGTCAATGCTTATTGCATACCGAAACTTTCCTCTAGCACTCTGGGTCGAGTCAAGTACAAGACACTGAAGACGACCTTACAGTTGAGGTCGAAATACGTATTTGTCAAAGGATGCAAATTCTTAGTGGAATTCAAAGGAACCGTACTTAACCCGATTTTCTTTTTATTTACAGATATTCCCCTAACAAGCCCAGGTTAATCATCATCACTCTGGGTTTACCAGATACTGCTTAACTTGGAATAGCTCAGACATCGGAAGAGTCTTTCTCGGATATTAATCGAAAGACTACGTGAAAGCTGCTCCCGCCCTTATCTCTGCACATTGCACCTCTAGGCATGAATACTTCGCGGGATGCGTTGAGCTTTCGTGTGTCTTGTGAACGGCACAGCAGTTCCGTTTGTTCGTACTGCACTTCTTCCAGGCGGCGTATTTTTCTCCCAAAAATGCATGGAAAAAAATCGAGAAGAAATAGCTGGAAGAATTTGACCATCCTTGTTTATTTGACAAATTTTGAGGCTGGAAGTCAGATTTCTACAGAAAAAAAAATGAAGTGTAAGGCTTTTGGATAATTGAATTTATATGGCATCTAAAATAGATCCGCGATGAATGTTACTCTCAGAGTAGTTGTGAAGACATTATTTCAATTCAACAAACTGTTTTCGAATTATGATTTTTTGAAGAAAAAAAAATAAGTGTTATTTTTCATTCGTCCTTTTCAAAAGTTAGGTGAGCAAAAGTGTTATGCAAATGTAAATGATTCACAAAATCCTGCGCATGATTTAAATTTATCAAGTCAAAAATGATATTTTTTTTTTCGTGGCCAGAAATTCTCAAAAACATGTTCAACAATTGGATGATGGTTTCATTGCATAGTGAAAGTGTCACGAAAAAATAATATGTATTTAAATTCCGAAGCGAAGGAAATTTCTAACATTGCTTGAGTATTAAGGACATCCTCCCAGTTCTTGAATGATGGTGCGACCATTACATTTATTATTGGTTCGCCAGCAAACCTTGTTACGTTACAGTAATTGCTTAGGTTTAATTTTAAATATTGTGCAGTTTTTGTGTCTTCAGCGACACACAATTTTGATTTTTTTTTTCTGGGAAATATTCGGGCACTCATGTATACACTTCTATATCAGCCGTTTAAATTAAGCAAGAATTACCTACTTAGTTTCGATTTTAAGAAACTGTTCAACATTTGGGAAGTGTTTAAAAAATTTCGATCTATTCTATCATGAACAACGATACAGTTACTGCAATGGCAACGTTCGTCACACTTGTAGGCAATTGTTTCCACCTTGTTACCGAGATACGTCAGATGTTCATTTTCGAATCTCGAGCTCCGTAATGATTGAGTGACTGATGACAGAGAAACGAGCTACCGGTTGTTCAAAGACGGCTGCGCTGGTGCTGGGCGATGTTTGACGTAGTATTTTCTCAGCACTGATTAACTTTCATCTTTCGTCGCTGTTTTCACCCTGAACGAGAATTCGCAAAAAAAAAAAATGAAACATCTGCCAAAGTGCCCACCCGGGCTGTCGTTGCTTAGTATCAGCATCCCAACTCCAGATCGAGGAGGAAGCGCGCGTGGCGCTCGTCGGTCGCACTTGATTGATAATGACGTGAGTGAAAGTGAAGCACCCGTTTATTTATTTTCACAAGCCGCCGGAATTGAGACGTGGTGCGAAAATGGAGTTTGCACAACTCACACACCGGAATAACACTCTCCAACGCCACGTCAGCCAGCCAGCCAGCCAGCCAAAGGCCGATGTCAACAAAGTTAATGGCAAAATCCATCCATCTTGATTGTCTAGATCATTACCACCTCGCGTTCCGGATGGCCGTTATCGGCTCCGCTCAGTCATCAATTGCGTCCTAACTGAATCGGTTTGTTCATACATAACACATTCGCCCTGCCTATCTCGCCCCTTCGGCGCATGGAGGCTGTGCCGTCCAATGTGTTATTGATGTCATCTTCAATTAATGCGTGAAAAAGACTTTCCTCCCTGGAAGGAAGCCATTATTGGATGGAGTTGTCGAGGATGTATCTTCGCTGTCTATCCATACAATACATATGGGCCACTTTGGCTGTCTGTCACTATCAGTTCGATTAATTGACACCTTGATGAGTTATTGGACGATCCTAATTGATTGTGAAGGGCTTCTTCGGTGAGGGTGGCATCCAATCGACCATCCAGGTTGACTGTTCATTATTTAGCGAAAATGAGGTGTATAATAAATCGATGAGAAAATTTGAGCAGTTTGGGCTCTGAAACGCTTGAACATAAATTGATTGTTATCCCAATTACATCCGAGCTTTCAGTGAACACTGAATAATGCAGCTACGCTTGGTCCGTCTGTAACTCCTATTGCTTTCTCTTATTCGACACGGTGTCCATAACTTTCCGATTACTCCTCGCAACCAACCTAAAATTACAAAGATAAAGGCATCCAAATCTACCCATTGCCGAAGATATACTCCCATCCATAAAACAGCACCATAACGTCGCCATATCGAGGACGTAAAGCATTAATTACCACACCGGAGAGCCACTATGCGGTGACACTAAAACATCTGATTGCACCCGTCCCGTCTGACTCCCTTCGTCCATTTGCGGACACAATCTATTGCCTTGCCACGACGACGCGGTCAAATTACAGTGTGGACGCCTAGATTACAGCATGTCTGCTCCGCGCCCCGACTGGACTGGACCCCGACGGGATGAGGTGAGACAGCGTCATCAACGCCAAACCATCCCGCCAACATCTCCACAGGATATCCCTGCGCCTGTGGGTGGCTACATCTTCGGAGGGGAGACGGGGGATCCATATCTCTTCTGGCTGTCATCCCAGCTATATCGCCAGCTAGAGCTAGATGGCTGCTGCTGGTCTGCTTTGAAACGCAACACGAGCAACTTTACTGCACTTAAGGGTCCTGCACACACTAGTACCGAATGATCAGGCAGGGGGTGGTACAATAAAAACTTGCGTCGAAATTACCCACCCACTCCCGAAAAATTGTGGGTTGCAGTTTTCGCGTGGCACTGTGGGCCGGAAATCGGAGGGCTGCGACGAAATATGTATACAACATGCACAATAACTATTTTGATTCTCTGTCGGTCCGGCATACTTTTGTAATGAGGTTTGATCATCAAGAACTCAAGAAGAAAAATAAAAAAAAACTCATGCAATATCCAAGAATTCCATCCTTAATTCGTCTTCTAGATAATGTATCCAGAGATACTGCAGGATTCCTCCTTTGAATTCATTTTTCAGGAATTTGAATGAAAATCTCTCAACAATTATTTCAGGTATTTTTCAAACTTTTCATTCGAAATAAATTTAGAAGCTCCTCCAGGGATTCCTCCAGGAATTTCTTCAGGAATTGCTCTTGGACATCCTTCAGACATTATGTCAGCAACTCCTCTAGGGATTCCTCCAGGCATTTCTCCAGGAATCTCTCCTGAGATCTATCATGAATTGCTTTAGAGATTTCTCCACGAATTTCTCCAGGGGTTTTCCCAAGGATTCCTCCAGGAAATCCTTCGAAGATCCCTTCAGGAAATCCTCCAGAAGTTCCTCCAAAGATTCTTCTGGGGACTTCTTCAGGAATTCTTCAAGTAAACCTTCAGGATTTTTTCAGGAATTCCTCCAGGTATTCCTCCAGGAATTCATCAAGAGATTCCTCCAGGGATATCTCCACAAACTTCTTCAGGGATTCCTTCAGGAATTCTTTCGAGGATTTCTCCAGGAATTCTTCCAGAAATTACACTAGAAATTCCTCAAGAAATTTGAAAATAACAGAAATAGAATTTCAAATCTCCCAGAACTCATCTGAAGATTCCTCCAGTTATTCCCACAGGAATACCTCTAGGAATTCCTCCAAGCATTCATCCAGGATTTTATCCACGAATTTCTCCAGGAACTCCCCCTGGAAATACCCCAGGAAATCTTTCAGGAATTGCTTCTGGACATCCTATGGAAATTTTGTCAGCAATTCCTCCAGGAATTTCTAAAGGAAATCCTCTAGGAATTTCTTCAGATATTCTTCCAGGGAATTCTCCAGGCATACTTTCAGCAATTCTTCAGGTATTCCTCCAGAGATTCATCCAGGTGTTTCATCAGGGATTCATCCAGGAAGTCTTCTAGGGATTGCTCCAGGAATTTCTCAAGTGATTTCTTCAGAAATTCCTCTCAGGTTCTCTTCAAAAATTCATTCAGAAGCTCCTTCGGAAATTTCAGAAGTTCTTCAGTCATCTTTTCAGGGATGTGCCCAAGAACTTCTCCAGGATTACCTGATGAGTTTTATTTAATTACCGTGATGTTGGGTGAAATTGATCACTTTTCACAAATTTTGGTGTCTAATTTTTGAATTTTTATCGATATGGTCGATTAAATCTTGCAAGAATATTACTAGGAATCACGGTACCAGTGTGTGTGTACCAAGAGTAGCGCAGTGTGTTTTTCAGTTCTTTCTAGTATTCCTTTCGAGATTCCATAAACAAATATTTCAAGAAGTTACTTACTGATTTCATGATGAATTCCTCCAGGATTATGGTTTAAGAAAACAGCAAGCTTTTCACTCATTCTTCGAAGCATTTGTTCTGAGGTATCTCCAAGAGTTCTTTCAGTGATTGCTTCAGAAATTGTTACGATTTATTTTGTTATCTTCACAGGTATCTTAATCATTAATTCTGTGCAATTTCAGAAAGATCCACTAAAAAATCTCTGGAGAGATCTTCGAAATAGTTCCACAAAATATTTCTGACGGAATCGCAGGAGCGGCTTCAAAAAGAACCTTTGTATGCTATTCTGCTCAAATCCCGGAAGGAATTTGTCACGGAATTTATGGAGGAACTTTTGGAGTAATTTGCGGAGGATTGTTTCAAAGGTAGCCAGCGGAATTTTATGAAGAAAAAAAAAACATGGAACAACTTTTAAAGAGATCTCTTACTGAAATTTCTAAAAATAAACTTGAAATACTGAAAGAGTTCCTTCAGATAATTCTGAAAAAAAAACAGAAGAAATTTCAAAAGAAATTTATGCAAAAATTTCAATAAAAATACAAGAAGGAATTCTCTAAAAACTCTCTAGTCTAATTCCTGTAAAATTCCTGATTGAATTTTGCAAAAGTCCCAGGGCATTTTTGCAGAAATTCCTGCAAGAACTCCACGAAAACTTTTAGGGAAACGCTTGATGAAACTCCAAAAACATGTTGAGAAACTTTAGAAGAGTTCCTGAAGATATCCTTCAAAAAAGTGGAGGATTTTCTTAGAAAATTCCTAGGAGAATTTGGAAAATCTCTTGATAAATTTCCAACA